>NC_044036.1:95626929-95926929 GCF_901765095.1 Microcaecilia unicolor | reverse complement strand
GAATAGGCTCCCCTTCCCCAGAATGTTGCCCAGTTCCTAACAAATCTAAAACCCTCCTCCCTGCACCATCGTCTCATCCACGCATTGAGACTCTGGAGCTCTGCCTGTCTCTTGGGCCCTGCACGTGGAACAGGTAGCATTTCAGAAAATGCTACCCTAGAGGATCTGGATTTGAGCTTTCTACCTAAGAGCCTAAATTTGGCTTCCAGAACCTCTCTCCCACATTTTCCTATGTCATTGGTACCCACATGTACCAAGACAGCGGACTCCTCCCCAGCACTATCTAAAATCCTATCTAGGTGACGCGTGAGGTCCGCCACCTTCGCCACCTTCTTAGCTTTTCCAGATATTGTTGCCTGTCTTCCTCTTTCTGCGATCTCTTGTAGGCTAATCTCTTTTTCCTTACCTTTTCAGCTACTAATTTTGAGAACCAATGCAGCCTCCTTTTCCTCTTACTTTAATTTACTTTTCTTACAAAAAGGTTTGTTGCCCTTACAATAGCTCCATTAAGTTTTGCCCACAGCTTTCTAATTTCTTCCAGATGTTCCCATTCAAACAGCAATTCCTTGAGGTAATCCTCCATCTGAATAAAGTTAGATTTTTTAAAGGTCTAGAACCTTCACTTTTGAATGAACCTTCTCCACACCTATCTTAATAATATTCCACACCATCTGGTGTTCACTAGATGCCAGATGATCACCTACTTTAACATCAGAAACACTGTCCCCAGCACTAAGTCCAGTATGGCCCCATCCAGCTTGTGTTCCATTACCAAGTGCTGGAATAGTTCCCCCTATACAGAATCCAGGATATCCCTGCTTCTAAAAGACCCTGCAATAGGGATATCCCAATCAACATCTGATATATTAAAATCACCTATTAGTAGTACTTCCCCATTCACAGCTATATTTTGAATGTCTTCAATTAAATCTCTGCCCACTTCTTCTGTCCGTGAGGGAGGCCTGTATATCACACCAATATAAATACATTTGCCATTCCCTCTTTCCAGATTGACCCACAGTACCAATTCCTTACCCTGTAGGTCTTGCAATTGTAGGGGGTGGGGCTTGATATACCGTCTTTCTGTCGCTACAATCAAAGCAGTTTATATATTATATACAGATACTTATTTTGTACCTGTGTTGCTTTAATATTATCTTTAACGTTTAATGCTACTCCCCTTCCCTTTCGTCTTACCCTGTCTTTCCTCAACAGATTATAGCCCAGTATAACTATATTCCAGTCATGGTTCTCTGTGATCCATGTCTTTGTGATTGCCACTAAATCCAAATTGGCCTCTTCCATCACAGCCTCAAGATCAAAAACCTTATTTCCCATACTTCGGGAATTAGTATATAGTGCTTTCCAGACTTTGCCCCTTTTTTTCCATTTGTGTAGAAGTATTTAATGCTTCATTTACCTGAGGGCTTGTACTTGCCCGGGAGTTTTGATCACCCTGCCCCAATGATTCTACTTTAAAGCCCTCTTCAGTAGGTTAGCTAGTCTACTGCTGAAAACACTTCTCTCCTTTGATGGATGGACACCCTCTCTGCTCAGCAGCCCTTGGAAAAACATTCAAATGTCCAGGAAGCCAAAATGCTCTTGATGACACCATCTGTGCAGCCACATATTCATCTCCAGGATGTGAGCTTCTCTGCTTTGGCCTTTACCCTCAACATGGAGGATCGAAAACTATGCACACACCTATATACCTGCTCCTTAACGTGCATAGATTTTCCATGAAAAATTATTGGCAAATGCATTTGAATTTAAGTATGCACAAGTGCAAACCCTGCCCCAACCCTAACCCTAGGAATATCTCTGCTCACTGTGATTAAAAGTATGTTCATATAGTCTGACCATACATTCGTTAACTATATATTGGGTGGGTAGTTTTGTAAAAGTCCATTTGTGTGAGCAAAGCACTGCTCTTCCCATGCTCTGTTTTACCCCTGCAGATGGCTTTGAAAATACTCTTCATTTGACTGAGTGGAGGCTATATGTAAAGAAAGCAAGGCTGCAAATGTAAATGTAAAGTAATAAATCTGTGATGGGAGCTAGAGAACGGAATTTGGTTGGTTCACTTGGAGGCATATTTTCAAAGCACTTAGCCTTCCAAAGTTCCATAGGTTTCTATGGAACTTAGGCTAAGTGCTTTGAAAATATGCCTCTTGGTCCTCCAACCAAAAGGTACTCCACTGCCCCTTGAATATGTATTATTTTGGCAACATACAGAAATTGTCATGCCTAGTAGTTTCCTGTATCACAATTTAAGGGAACCCAAACTGGAAGCTTTGTGTCATTTTCACAAAACTACCACCAGATGGCAGTACAGCCTGACACAATGTTTCTTGCTCCAGTCCTATGGCAAAAATCATTGAGGGGTGGGAAGGGAAGGAGAGAAAATAATTAACCCTAAACAAAGGGAGGTGAATGAATGTGAATAAACCACCCCTTTCTTTCAGGATGCTGAGCTGGTGATAGTTTTGTCTTTAGCTGTTTACACCTGTTTACAGTGCTATTAATTCCCTACTGCACATGCTGCTATTCAGTCTCCTGAAGACAAAGCATATCCAGTACATACATAACAGAAATCATGAAAACATTGCCAAATGATCTTCTGGTACTGATGCACGTTTCTCAACTTGTCTGCTCTCCAGTAATTGCTAGATCAATTTGGAACAGCTCACTGAAGACAAAAATAACACTGAAATTTAAGACTGCATTGTACAAGACTTTTCTTGTGGGGAAGCAAGGGAGAGCTGGAGGAGATATGGAAAAAAATAAGCAAATCTGAATAGCTCAGGAGAGGAAGGTATTTATCTATCTTCCCTTTCTGTGTCTGTACTCTATGCCCACAGTTTAGTGTAATGGGCACTAGGGGGGCCCTTTTACTAAGCCACGGTAGGTTCTACATAGAGAGCTGCACAGGAACGGGGTTCACGGGAATCCCGCGGAACCCACGGGGTTCTCGTGGGGATGGAAGCAGGTCTGTGGTAGAGAAACTTATACATAACACAGAAATAAATATGTACCTAGGAATGTGTTAAGACCTCATTCTTCTCTAGTGCTATATATCTACCGGTGACCAGTAACCACCTCATTCAATAACAGATCATTTAAATTTTTCCACCTATGAGGTGTGTAAATTTATAGAATACTGTCATCCACGTGGGTAAGTGTAAACATGCTTTTTTTAACCGCACCATCGTGTCTAATTGCTATTCTATAATTAGGCGCTCAAATGGTCTGTTAGTGGGGTGTTTGCAGGGAATGAGATGGGTGGGGCAAAGGCGGGGCCAATAATTACACAGACAAGTTATAGAATACTGTAAGTTGTGTGCATTTCTGTCACATTTAGGTGTGAATATTTATGTGAGCCACAGACCTGTCATAAAGATGCCAGGTTTACACTAATATTCTAGAAGGATACTTGTGTGTCCAAGTGTCTTATACAATAGGTTCACTACCTGCGTTATTAGGCTACCTAAGTGGAGGCATCCTGTTACAAAATTGCCTCCAAATAGGTGGGAAAATGTGGGTTACAAATGTAACAAATAAATAAAATTGTAGTTGTTGATGTTTAGTTCATAGTGAAATAGAATTTCTTCATTGGGAATGGCTCTGGCATAAGATATGTTCCCCTCAATCACTCACAGCTTACCATCAGAGAAGCTTAAAAATATGGGTATTGAAATTCAAGAATTTATCTAAAGTAACTCCAAGAACTTTGATTGAGTCTTTAAGGAACAGTGTAGTTCCTTGTATCCTAAGCGCTGTAAGGTCAGGAGTGCAAGTGTGCCAGGTGCAAAGAATTGCCTTTGTTTTCCATGGATTCAACTTTATGCTGTGTTCAGCAAGCCAAGTGGCAACCCTGTCAAGTTTTGTTGAGGTATCCGTTAGAAAACCAGTTGTAAAGGTGTCTTTTGAGAGCAATATTTGTATATTGCCTGTGTATATGAAAAAATGTAAACATAAAGATGGCACAAGGAGAGCCAAGGACAACAGAAAAAAATGAAAGAGTAAAGGCCCCCATCCCAAGCCCTGGGGGATGCTGCATGGAAGAGAATGAGGAGTGGAGGCTGAACTGCAAAGGTTCTGGCATGAAGATATGATCTGAACCTGTCAAGCACAGAACCTAAGAATCAGTAGATATACACTATAGAGGATACTAGGAAACTGGTTTCACAATAAAACTCATGCATATATATATAGAAACCCAGTAATATACATGTAAGCACATAGATAGTTGTACTGGAGGAAAATGCCTCTAGAAGCATGACACCAATTTAATTTTTAAGGTGAAGGCTAGGGCTTCTTCATCATTTCATATGAAAATAAGGAGGTTTTTTTATATCTGCCGATGATGAAGAAGCCCTAGCCTTCACCTTAAAAATTAAATTGGTGTCGCGCTTCTAGAGGCATTTTCCTCCAGTACAACTATCTATGTGCTTACATGTATATTACTGGGTTTCTATATATATGCATAAGCACAGAACATAAGACATGAAATTCAGCTAATTGATGGAGAAGAAGAAAATAGTTCACCAAATCACAAGAAGCAGAGAGATCCAGGAACACAATTAGCATTTTGTGGCCCCAGATTAGGGAAGTTTGAACAAAGTCCAGTAGACCAAGAAAAGAACATAAATATTGGTAATTATACATGAATCTGCTGTTTGATGCTGAGTAATGTTTTTGTATTGTGGTTGATTATGAACGTTTTTATGGAAACCGGTAGTTATAGGTGGTGTATAAGGTTTTTAAATAAACAAACAAACATTCTGTAGAGTGTTGTTATCAGAATCCCATTTGCCTTGGATGCAGGGCGTTCTTTTTGTCGAGGTAAGAGACAAGCTGGGTGGCTACGATCTTTTCAGTAATCTTAGAAATGAATGGTAGTTTAGAAAATGGGTGGTAATTATTAGCCACACTAGGGTCCAGCTTGGTACCCTTAAGTTGGGGGAAAGCAGAGGTTAGTTTCCATTGTTAGGGGCAAGGTACCTGAACATAAACTAGATGATGTGATGGAATGCAATGAGTAAAGTTTCAAGGCATTGCTTTAGAAACAAAGTGGGGACAGGATCAAAGGGGGAAATAGAAGATTTGAGAGATATGACAGCATCAGTTAGTTCCAAGTTGGCCAGCAAAGTAAAGTTTTCAGAATCTGCTCCAGGGTTAGAAGTAGAAGTGGCATCATTTTCCACAGGGAGACGTGGTTGGGGGCAGTGAACAGGTGATAAAGAAACTCTTAAAGTATGAACCTTTTGCACAAATGCTTTAGCAAGTTGTTCAGCTGTGAGAGTAGAGGAACTGTTGCCATTAAAAGAGGGACTACAAAGTTGTCTAAGTAAGCAATAATGCCTAGAGGAGTTATTGTCTGTTTGGAAAAGTTTGGAATAATAATTGTTGATTGCTTCCCTGATGGTAAGCTGTGAGTCTTTGAGGGGAACATGTCTTATGCTAGAGCCATTCCCAATGATGCATTTGGTGTTTCATGAGACAGAGTGCAGGTGAGTACCTAGGTTGAGAATGATGATGAGCTGAGATGGTCCAAGGGGGGGCCATATCATCTAAAGCTAGCTATAGAACAGTGTTTCAAGTTGGCACTTGGTCATCTAATGACAAAAAGAAGTTATCTAATAATTGGTTACAGTGGGTCAAGAATAGCTTGGTATCTAAGTTGGAATGATTTCTAAAGGTACACAAAGACGGATGAGAATGGTTGGATGGTGTGGTATTAGCGTTATATAAGAAAGAAACAAGGGAGGAAGAGAATGGTTATATAGCATTTGTCAGTGAAGTGATCAATTAGTCTAGAATTTGACCAGCTATATATATGGGGCAGATAAATGTTGAGTCAAATTAGTATCATGAAGGAAGGAACAAAAGTAAACAACCACTGGATGGTCTACCATAGATGTATGTAGGTTAAAATCCCCAAGCAGTACTGGATTAGTTGTACAGCACTGCGTACTCCTAGTAGCACTATAGAAATGATAAGCAGTAGTAGTATTGAATCCAATAAAAATCAGTGACTCATACAAGGTGTTGATTGAAGAAACGAAAACCAGTGACGGTTATAAATAAGAAGAAATTGCAAATGTTGGAGAGGTTTTATATTGAAAGTCAAGCTTTCAATGTATTGGATTTGTGAGTTTTTATATTTGAAACCTGAAATTAAGAATAAATGACTGCTAATCCCCCACTCTTCCTACCTTCCCTATTGGAGAAAATATATAGATATCCCTCTGGACAGGATTGGTGATGATATGCTAAGTGAGCACTGGATAACCATAGTGAGGAAAAGTTTATCCAGTTAAGAGTCCTTAATGAGAGAATAAACCTAGTAGGATTTGCAGTGTAATGAGCGTACATTCAAGAAGCCAAGTGTAGAAGAATGGATAGGGCAAAAAGAAAAGAGGTGCTTAGCAGATGGGACAGGATATAGGTAATAAACAGAACAGTAAAGAGATGCAGCCCAAAGCAAAAATGGAAAAGAACCGTATGCCCTTGAAAAGTTTATTAGTATCAACAACAAAAACAGAAACTTTCCACTCTACTACAAATGTTCATGACATGAAGAATCAGACAGTAAAGGACTCGATACAGCCATGTTTTGGCGATGATGGCTGTGTCAGGAGTTACTCAGTCTAAAGGTATTGTCACATAGTATATTGTAGTGAGTTATATTGCTAAGCGCTATTCTATAAAGACGCGCATGGAAATGTTTTAGCATGCAACTGGTCAGGGGTATTCACTAAAGATGAGTGCAGTATTACAGAATTTGTGGGATCCACGCCTAACTTACATGTGAGGATTTACACAAAGTTTCAGTTGATGTAAATCCTCGCACCCAAAAGTTAGATGTGGATCCCAGTGCTATGCACTATTCTATAAATGGTACCCAACTCAGAGTGCAATTTATAGAATAAACTGGGAGACTGGGCATCTAAATGGCAGATGACATTTAATGTGAGCAAGTGCAAAGTGATGCATGTGGGAAAGAGGAACCCAAACTATAGCTACGTAATGCAAGGTTCCACGTTAGGAGTCACCGACCAAGAATGGGATCTAGCCATCGTCGTTGATGATATGTTGAAACCCTCTGCTCAGTGTGCTGCGGCGGCTAAGAAAGTAAATATAATGTTAGGTATTATTAGGAAAGGAATGGAAAACAAAAATGAGGACATTATAATGCCTTTGTATCGGTCCATGGTGCAACTGCACCTCGAATATTGTGTTCAATTCTGGTCACCACATCTCAAAAGAGATGTGGAGGGGCATAATCGAATGGGGCACCCAAGTTTTCCTGAGGGCATCCTCGCAGGATGTCCTTGGGAAGGGGCGGGGAAACCCGTATTATCAAAACAAGATGGGCGTCCATCTTTTGTTTTGATAATATGGTTGAGGACGCCCAAATCTTAACATTTAGGTCGTCCTTAGAGATGGTCATCCCCAGTTTTCAGCGATAATGGAAACCGAGGACATCCATCTCAGAAACAACCAAATCCAAGCCATTTGGTTGTGGGAGGAGCCAGTATTCGTAGTGCACTGGTCCCCCTGACATGCCAGGACACCAACCGGGCATCCTAGGGGGCACTGCAATGGACTTCAGAAATTGCTCTGAGGTGCATAGCTCCCTTACCTTGTGTGCTGAGCCCCTCAAAACCCACTACCCACAACTGTACAACACTACCATAGCCCTAAGGGGTGAAGGGAGGCACCTATATGTGGGTACAGTGGGTTTCTGGTGGGTTTGGAAGGGCTCACATTTACCACCACAAGTGTAACAGGTAGGGGGGAGATGGGCCTGGGTCTGCCTGCCTGAAGTGCACTGCACCCACTGAAACTGCTCCAGGGACCTGCATACTTCTGTCAGGGAGCTGGGTATGACATTTGAGGCTGGCAAAAAATATTTTTAAAGTTTTTGTTGAGGGTGGGAGGGGGTTAGTGACCACTGGGGCAGTAAGGGGAGGTCATCCCTGATTCCCTCCGGTGGTCATCTGGTCAGTTCGGGTACCGTTTTGAGGCTTGGTCGCAAGAAAAAATAGACCAAGTAAAGTCGGCCAAGTGCTCGTCAGGGACGCCCTTGTTTTTTCCATTATCGTCTGAGGACGCCCATGTGTTAAGCATGCCCCAGTCCCACCTTCGCTATGCTTCCGACACGCCCCTGGGAACTTTGGTCATCCCTGCGACGGAAAGCAGTTGAGGATGCCCAAAATCGGCTTTCGATTATGCCGATTTGGGCAACCCTGGGAGAAGGACGCCCATCTCCCGATTTTGTCGAAAGATGGGTGCCCTTGTCTTTCGAAAATAAGCCTGAAAGTGGAATTAGAAAAGGTACAGAGAAGGGCGATGTAAATGATAAAGGGGATGGGACAACTTCACTATGAGGAAAGGTTGAAGCGGCTAGGGCTCTTCAGCTTGGAGAAAAGATGGCTGAGGGGGAGATATGATAGAGGTCTATAAAATAATGAGTGGAGTGGAACAGATAGATGTGAATCATTTGTTTACTCTTTCCAAAAATACTAGTACTAGGGGGTATGCAATGAAGCTACAAAGTAGTAAATTTAAAATGAATCAGAGAAAATATTTCTTCACTCAACGTGTAATTAAACTCTGGAATTCGTGCCAGAGAATGTGGTAAAGGCAGTTAGCTTAGCGGGGTTTAAAAAAGGTTTGGACGGCTTCCTAAAGGAAAAGTCCATAGACCATTATTAAAATGACTTGGGGAAATCCACTGCTTAGTTCTGGGATAGCTAATTGACTCAACAGCAGTGTATTGAAAGTATATACCTATATATAAGTATAAGTATAAAGGGCGTCTCATCCAGTCACAACGACACTTGTATGCGTCAGGCTTTTGTTAAGCCTATATACTCGTGACGAAATATAATCATTGACCGCCCCCAACCACCTGTGATGCACCAGAATTGTTTGCTGTGCGGTTCCTTATATTAAATTCTTATTGTGTGTGCTTCAATAACGCATTATAACCATCACTCTTTTTTTATGTGATTTTTTCTCTCTGGTGCATTCACGGGGTTTGAAGTCTTTCCTTACAATACTAATTGTGCTGTTGAAGTCAAATAAAACAGTATGAAACGGACAAGTAAAAACTTATCTCAAATATCCTTGGAAGCTGTGGGTTCTTGCTTTGTTTTCGGTCCAGCGATTGTTGTACCCTCAGACTTCACTAATAAAGCTTGTTCTAATCTCCGAAATTAATGCCACCCAAAGCTTGTTCTAATCTCCGAAATTAATTAATTTCGGAGATTAGAACAAGCTTTATTAGTGAAGTCTGAGGGTACAACAATCGCTGGACCGAAAACAAAGCAAGAACCCACAGCTTCCAAGGATATTTGAGATAAGTTTTTACTTGTCCGTTTCATACTGTTTTATTTGACTTCAACAGCACAATTAGTATTGTAAGGAAAGACTTCAAACCCCGTGAATGCACCAGAGAGAAAAAAATCACATAAAAAAAGAGTGATGGTTATAATGCGTTATTGAAGCACACACAATAAGAATTTAATATAAGGAACCGCACAGCAAACAATTCTGGTGCATCACAGGTGGTTGGGGGCGGTCAATGATTATATTTCGTCACGAGTATATAGGCTTAACAAAAGCCTGACGCATACAAGTGTCGTTGTGACTGGATGAGACGCCCTTTATACTTATACTTATATATAGGTATATACTTTCAATACACTGCTGTTGAGTCAATTAGCTCTCCTTATTTAATTTGTGTAGATTACAACAACTTTAAGGTGGAGCGTAGCCATTCATTTTCTTTTTTGTAGTTCTGGGATAAGCAGCATAAAATGAACTGAACTTTTTTGGGACCTTGCCAGGTATTTGTGACCTGGATTGGCCACTGTTGGAAACAGGATGCTGGGCTTGATGGACCTTTGGTCTGTCCCAGTGTGGCAATAGTTATGTACTTAATAATGCTCAGCATACATTTTTTTTCATGCCCACTTTTGGGTACCATTTACTGAATCTAGTCCTAAGGTTATATATGTGGAGGAATGGCCTAGTGGTTAGGGTGGTGGACTTTGGTCCTGAGGAACTGAGGTCAATTCCCACTTCAGGCACAGGCAGCTCCTTGTGACTTTGGGTAAGTCACTTAACCCTCCATTGCCCCATGTAAGCCACATTGAGCCTGCCATGAGTGGGAAAGCGCGGGGTACAAATGTAACAAAAAAAATATAAGTGCTATTGTAATAGCAAGGAGGCATACATGTAGGTGAAGCTTGGGTGGGGCATAGGCAGGGTGACCACTTATATACACAACTTGCTGCATGTAGGAAGTTCCCATTTATATCTGACATTGACCTTGTGTATGGGAGCACCAACATTTAGGTGTACCAATGCATTCTATAATGGAATCCGGGTGCTCCGCATACAGCCAGCCAGTCATGAATTCTCTTTACTTCAGTGGTGCAATAGCCAGGGAACAGGAGCCAAAGAGAAGAAACACCCCCTTGGCTTGGTATTTACATTTACCCAGTTTTTTTTCCAAGAGGGGGACGTCTCTTTCTGCTGTCAATCTATGCAGAAGGACTGTTCCAGAATAATTAGGGGTAGGAAAAAGGTCAAATATATCGTGCTTGTAGTCCCACTAGAGGACACTGTGGATCCTTAAGGAAGCAGGACCTGAGTGCCTCTACAAATACAAGAAAACCAGCAGGATAAGCAATGTCCAAAAGAAAATCATCAAAGAAAACCAATATCCTTACCATTGCCCAGTCCACTTAATGGGAAAGAACTACACCTAAAGAAGAAAATAAACAAAGAACAAAATTGAAGAGCTTACTAATTTTCATTAACAACAGATCTTAATCTGAACCCATTATCACATAGCAGAAATTTCATAGTGGAAACATTCTTCTCAATAAAATGAGTAATTTCTAAGAAGACGTATTTATTGCCATGAAAAGTGATCAGGCACTTTTAAGGGAACTTTAAATAAAATGTCACACCCATTAGCAGACCTTGACTCCTTAACTGAAGATAAACCTTACGGTAGAGCTGAGTACACCAGACAACATCTATATCCTGTAGCATAAAAAGGAACCTCTTTCACCTTGAAAAATGCACAAAGCAACACCGATAATATAGAACTTACCTGGACAGCAATTGGATATTGCCACTATCCGGATAATTTCCTGTTCTGCTTTCACTATGCCCTTTCATTATATGGATAGTATTGGGCCAATTAAACTGATTTCTGGGCTGGCCTGGTACTAGTAGTATCTATATAAATGTAAACGATGAAAAAATTAAATAAATAAATAAATAAATACTGCTAGGCAGAGTGACTGCTGTGGTTTGGAGAAAGGACTAGGAAACTGTGTCTTTAAGAGGAGATAGAGTTTATTTGTGCAATGTCTGAAGTTGTGGCATGTGCAGGGTTTAGAACTTTCACATGCATGAGCCTGGTAGAATGAGTGATGTCATCAGAAAAGTTCAGGTGTATGAGTCAGTTGAAAAACCTGAAGAGAGACAGAGGCAAGTGTGGCTGCAGTCTGAGTTTTAGGTTAAATTAAGAGGAAAAAAGGTTATAGGTCTCTAATTTCAGGATTTTTAGTAGTCTGGGAGACTGAGGGTATTGTTTTAGTGAGAAAGTAGAAAGGAAACTTCTGTTTATAGGGAGTGAGAAAAACTTTGTGAACTAGAAATTTATTTCAATTGATGTCAGAGTTCTGAAAAGAGTTTGAAGAGCTTGGTATTTCAGAGAAACAATATTCTCCTGAAGGATATGACAGGGGATTATTAAAGAAAGTTATTAATTTCTTGTTTTTTTTTTCTGTAGTAACAAACAGAGAATGGATTAATGATCCACATCCTATATGTATGGTGCCAGCCCACTAACACATTTTTGTAAGACCAGAAAGTTATAGGCAGATAGATGCATTTATAAATACAAATATCTAGGAAGCCAGCTGAGCCACCTATTTGGTAAAGAGTAAGAAGAAACATAACACCCCAGGGAGTTTTGCTGCATGAAATCTTGCCATCAAAAACCCTCAGCAGGTAAGAAGAGTGCTGTGGCTTATGGTGCGCTTATCTCCTCAATTGGTTAAGCAATTTAACTAGTTGTTTTTGCACCCACTTTCCCTCTGTCTAAAAGAGCCAGGCAGGTTGTCTCCCTTGAAGGCCACCCTCCCCTTCCACTCCCCCATTGCTCTTCAGCTGCCAGCTCTGTGCACATACACTACAACATCAGAACAGATTTTTCTTTCCTGTTCCTTTAGGAGTTCTGTGTCTGAGAACCTGCTGGCTGCCTCATGTCCTGTCATTGCCCATACTGAAGAGGCTTTTGACACCTGCTTGTTCATAGCCACCCACCAGTTATTTGGCTTATGAGATGTCAATTGATTCCTGATGTGCAGTTTTAAAGAGCGTTCAGGCTGGGAACAGGTGAGGGGCAAGTTCTGAAAATTCAAGCGTGTCATATTGCTGCATGAGTTGTCTTACGTGAGGAGACATCAAATTCCCTGCCACTTTTATACCCTCCTCTGTGAGGTCTCCCCTTCCCACCCCTGCTCTTTTCTTCTGACAGACAGGAAGAATTATGCACACCTTTCAGTGTTCCTTCATTTACTTGCCTGGCCTGGACAGTTCTTCAGTTATAAAGAGTGGCTGTGCTTATGTCACCTACTTGTAATGCTTTTCCTATGATGAAAGGTGTCAGGGTGCATGTGGTCTGACAGCTCAGATTTGCACACGGTGTTGGTTAAATACATTTCACACACTTGCTGCATAGTGACAAATATCTTCTGAAGTCAATGCCTTCAGACAGGTAGCTGACAACTCTAGCTAATGACTGTCCTGAGATCTGACAACAGTGACAGGTAGAAAAATGTCCTGAGCTTAAGAGACCATTTTCTGAACCCCAGAGACATAAGAAAAAGATTCTAGTTGGCAAATTGATCTTATGTAAGCCACATAATTGTGAACAAAGGCAACCTGAATGCTCAGGATTTGCGCAGTGACTTTCACCAACAAGACACTTTTTGATCTTCTCTGTTGCCCTTCTTCCTTCGTCAACCCCCCTCCAATTTTTCTCCTTTTGATAGTCTCTCCTGCCCATCCTTGTCCCACCCTTACTTTCTGTCAAGCCTGTGGGGATATCCCTGGCTGCCTGAGGTTTGAAATGGATGGCCTGGTACAAGATGTGCCTTCACTCGCTGCAGTAGTAAACACGCATCTTCCATACCAAATTTGTATTCCCCATAGAATTAAATATAATCTCTACTAACAAATGATTTCCAAATACAGTACTGTTTCACAGCACACAGAAAAAGACAAATGCTTATTTGTAGTAGACCCTGACCCTTCGGTCCCTTCTTTACATGGGATGTCCAGGTGCTCTCTCTGTTAAAGGGGAAGACATTGTCCACATCTTCCAGGATCATGGGGGGGGGGGGGGGCAGGGGGAAGGAAGGCACACTTCAAAGCCCTAGTTTTCATGGATGCTGTATGTGGAAGCTGCCTCTCTTCACCCATTTCTCACTCAGCCAATAGAGGTCAGAAATCCACTCCACGTTTTGGCTACATATAAAAAAAGTAAAGTTTCCATGTGTAGGGCAGTGTATAAAGTCCTGTTTAACATCAGCTTCCTACTCCGGGGGCAGAGAGAGGAGAGAGTAGCGGCAGAGCTGAAGGCTGCTGTGGCCCCACGCTTACCTTTTCTTTTGTTTGTTAACTTTTTTTTTTTTTGGTGTGGCTGCTGCTGCCCAACAGGAGAAGCACCAGTGTCTAGGAAACGGATATCGGCTAGAAGGGGGAGTGGGAGGCAGGAGGTTGAATGGAGAGAGTGGAAAGACTGGAAGAGAAGGAGGGGACATGAAAGGGCTGGAGAGAGAGAGGAGAGAAGGATGTGGAGAAAGGGGGGATCCTGGCTGAGAGTAGAAAGAGGGAAGATGGTGGAAGGAAGGGGTAGGGAGGGACACAGGAGAGACATTGAAGGATGGGGGAGACAGAGGACATGATTGAATGAAAAGGGTAGACAGAAGAGAGAACTGGATGGAAAGAAGGGGATAGAGAGAGACACTGGATGGTAGGATCAAGAGGGGGTAGACATTGATGGAAGGATCGGGAGAGGCTGTAGACGGATGGAAGGATGAGGAGAGAGAGGGAAAACAGATGGCAGGATGGGGAGAAAGACATTGGATGGAAGGATATGGAGAGAAAGAGGGGAGATGGATGAAAGGATGCAGAGAGAAAGGGGGAGAGACTGGAAGGATGTGGAGAGAGAGAGAGGGGACACTGAACAGAAAAGGGGAGAGAGAGAGAGAGAGACACTGGATAGAAGGAGAGTGGATAGAGAGACACTAGATGGAAGGATCAAGAGAGAGGGTAGATGGGTGGAAGGATAGGGAGAGACAAGAGGGAAGACGCTGGATGGAAGGGTAGGGAGAAAAGAGAGGAGACACTAGATGGAATGATGCAGAAAGAGGGGAGACACTGGAAGGATGGGGGGCTGCTGGATGGAAAGGGGGAGAGGACAGAGTAGTGAAAGACTGGAGAATAAGAGGAAGGGGCATGGGGAGAACAAGGGTGAGGAAAAGATGAAAATCCATAGGTAGATGAAGTAAAAAGATGGACATTAAAGAATGGATAGTAAGAATGAATTAAATCTGGACAGTGAGAGAGGCAGAAAAATATTGAAGAAAACAAAGAAAAAGGAGAGAAAAATGACAAATGGACAGGAAACCCTGGCAAGAGAGTTAAGAGAAGATGAAGGAAAGCAGAATCAAGAGACTGGGAGCAACACAATTAGAAAAAGTAAATGGCCAGACAACAAAGGAACAGAAAATAATTTTATTTTTAATTTAGTATAAAGTAATGTGGTAGCTGTGTTAATAAAGGTTAATAAATGCAAATAAAGCACAAAATAGAAAATAAGGTGATATCTTCACTGATTTTAAAACATTTTTGATTAGCTTTCAGAGATCAGTACTTCCTTTCTCAGGTCAGGAGAGGATACCATAACAGATAGGACCGCATAAAGGAATCGGTCAACAGAGGGTTGTGTGAAGACCATTACGAACTTTAGTGTTGTTGTGACGCAGAGATCAGGCATTTACGTTGGATCGGTAGGGTATGCCTTTTTAAACAGGTGGGTCTTGAGTGACTTTCTGAAGTGTAAATGGTCGTATGTGGTTTTCAAGTATTTTGGTAGTGTGTTCCACAGTTGTGTGCTGATGTAGGAAAAACTGGATGTGTAGGTTTATTTGTATTTGAGTCCTTTGCAGCTTGGGTAGTGTAGATTTAGGTACGTTCGTGTTGATTTGGATTTATTTCTATATGGTAGGTCGATCAAGTCTGTCATGTAGCCCGGTGCTTCCCCGTAGATAATTTTGTGAACCCTGGTGCAGATTTTGAAGGCAATGCATTCTTTGATTGGGAGCCAATGTAGTTTTTTGCAGAGGAGCTTTGCGCTTTTGAATCGTGTTTTCTGAAATGGCCATGGGCTTCAGGTGTGTCAGGGGGCGGACCGTGTAGAGTGGATGGAGCCAAGGCAAAATGGGGTGGGGCTGGGGTGTGTGTACTAAAAAATTCCCTCTCAAAAATTGGGACCCCTTTGTGAATGACTGTGGGGAGAAGCAAGCTCTCAACAGAGACCCAAAAAGAAGAGAATGGCACACATCCTTGTAATATATCCAGCTGCAAACTATGCCAAAACATTTCACAAGACCCCACAGTAATTCACAAAGGAAAATATTTCAATATAAAGGAATCCTTCACATGCTCATCTTCCAATGTAGTATATGTCATCTAGTGTAAAAAATGTGATGAAGGGTGCTATATTGGAGAAACAAGCCAGATACTGAAGAACAGATTTAATTTACATAGGCATCATGTGAAAAATGCCAGTACCAACCAGGATGTTACCTCTGTGGGACAGCACTTTACAAAACCAGAACACTGTACCAATGATTTTATGGTGAGAATACTGAAAGGAAACTTAAAACAATACAGGAACGCAAGACCTTTAAAGTCAAAATGATTTAAATATTTTGACACCCACCAGATAGGACTTAATAAAGATCTAGGTTTTCTAGCCCATTATAAACCATGAAATTCCACTGCTTTGTCACCCTTTGATCACCATGCATATCACCCTGTCCCTCATCCTCTAAGCCCTCCCTGCTTCTCACCTAACCCACCCCTCCCTCATCACTTCAGACTGTCACTGAAATACTTTTATGTTTCACTTACAAAAGCTGTTACTTATCAAAAGTTGCTTATTTCTGATCTGACGAAGAAGGGCTACCTTCGAAAGCTAATCAAAAAATGTATTAAGTTAGTCCAATAAAAAAGGTATCATCTTATTTTCGTTTCTATGTTTTATTTTATTCTATTTCTATTGATTACCTTTAAAAGTGGACTAACA
The DNA here is from genome assembly GCF_901765095.1 of Microcaecilia unicolor. Taxonomy (NCBI): domain Eukaryota; kingdom Metazoa; phylum Chordata; class Amphibia; order Gymnophiona; family Siphonopidae; genus Microcaecilia; species Microcaecilia unicolor. The sequence goes on along the minus strand of NC_044036.1, from coordinate 95,910,515 downwards.
TAGCTACCACATCTCTCTACCATCTCGTAGCAAAGAGCAGTGTACACATACATCATCCAGCAAATCTTCACCATTACCTGCCTGTCTGTGTGAGCTGGATGTGAGGACTGCATGATGTGAGTAGTTCAGACAGCAAGCAAAGGTCAAAACCTTGATGATTGACATCTGCTGTGCAAACAATTTCAGGTCTCTACTGCTAACTCATCCTTTTTTTGTCTTTCATTTCCCAAACATTAAAAAGCTTTTAAAAGCAAATGTGTGCTATGCACTGTCCTCACACTGTCAGCTTTTTACTAATATCTTGGCTCTGTGCCCTTCTGTCTTCTATACCTGCATTTCTTTTTTTTGCAAATTTTATTTCATGCATCTTGGGAGAATGAAATGTGTGAACCCTGCTTGGCAATGCTGCTTGTTTTCTCTCCTAAAGCTGTTCTTCGGCTGTGAGCGTTGTACTCAAGCTGTGGGTGTTCGAGGGTGGTGCAAGTGTCCCTTCCTGAGGATGAACATTTCCAGTTATCCAGCTCCATAGCAGTGAAGCGCCTAAGCGACAGGGGCTTTTTTGGCATGACATTTGGTCTGGGATAAAATATTATGTAATTATTTACAAAGAAACTGATATTTCTTAAAAGTGTTCTCAGCATAGAAAATAAAAGATTGAAAGAAAGCAGAGCAATATGTTTAACACGTACTGTAAATATTTCTTTAGACATGATATTTTCCCCATTTAAAACCAGTTGCTTATTGATGACCAGCATAAAGCAGGCAAATAAATAACATTTAGATCTCTCTTGCAGTAATTTTAGACTTTGCTGAAAGTCCAAGAAGGTGCTTATTTTATTTTATTTTATAAAGGCAACATGGGCGCCTATGTGCTTTTATGAATAGGCTCCCAGGAGGGAAGAGCAAGATGTCTACCAGGTACCTGTACTCGGAGTAGTAGTAATGAATTACTTCAGACTGCTCTTTTTGTTTGACCTTCTTTTCTTATCACATGTGAAAAAGGAAAGCTAAAGCCTGTGTTTTCCTGGAGGAGTAATCTTTGTCTTAGCACATTGGACTGATGGTTGTTCTGTCCATGAGCAAGGAATCCTTCCCTGAATGCAGGGTCCCCTCCAGTCATCCCCCATGTGTGGGCATGGTGCCCACCACCTAGTTCCCTTCCCCAAAGAAACTTCCCTCCCCACAGCCCAACCCCATTAGGAAGGCTCTCCCCTCCCCAAAGCATTTGTAGCGATGGAGGTGTTTCACTAGTGAATGCGGAGAAAGTGAGCTGCGATGCTTCTTAAATAGAAGCTTCACTTCCGCCTTCTCTCATGAGAGCTCCCCTATCATGGCCTTCAAGCCAGGGGTTGTAGATGGTTCAGCTGCAAGAGACTTGCCCTCCGATTATCAGCTAACGGCGTACAGTGTGGTTATGCTATTTATGTGGTCTGATTGCTGCTAAATTTAGCTGTCACAGCACTTGAATATTTGCAGATAGCCAGCTCTATTGTGCGATATAACTGATTAGCGCTATGCGCTAAGCACTGTTATTCAGTGGAGATAACAGGATATCTTGTGCTGAACATTAGCACAGCCAGACACTGGATGAGGGGGATAGTGGGTGCTTTAGTAGTAGTAGTAGTAGTACAGATGTCAGATAGACGGGGATGAGAGGTGGCAGATTCTGGATATAGGGAGTGGAGGAGTAGCCTAATGGTTGTGCAGCAGGCTTTTGATCCTGGAAACCTGGGTTTCACATTCCACTGCAGCTTCCTGTGTACCCTTGGGCAAGTCACTTAACCCTCCATTGCCCCAGGTACAAAACTTAGATTGTGAGCCTCTAGGGACAGAGACAGTACCTGCATATGTGTACAATGCTGCGTACATCTAGTAGCGCTATAGAAATGATTATTATTATTATTAGTAGTAGTAAATCAGCCAGGAGCCGTTCCTGGCCACATAGGTGTTGGAACAGGGGGAGCCACAGGTGCCATGGCACCCCCCCAAAACTCAAGGGAGCAGGAGGTGCGCAACAGGCTCTCCCCACTCCTACCCAGTACCCCCCTGCCACAGCCACCACTGCTGCTGTTTCAGTGGCAGCAGAAACAGAGAAAAAACCTCACGGGGCTGCACTGTTCCTTCTCGTGGCTGCTGGTCCCATCTTTCTCTGACATAATTTCCTGTTCTGGGGCAGAGCCGGTCAGTCACAAGCGGGAACAGTGTGGCTTCATGATCTTTTATTTTGTTTTTGCTGCCACTGCTAAAACAGCAGCAGCAGTGGTGGCTGCTGCGGCAGGGGGGTATTGGGTGGGAGTGGGGAGAGCCTAGTGCACCAGTGCCAGTGGGGGTGTTCAGTGGGGGGGGGGGAGTGGGGTTAGATGCTGGATGTTGAGGGGCTGAAGAAAGGACAGACACTGGATAGAGGGGGAGGGGCAGATGCTGGATGTAGTGGGGAGAGGAGGGACAGACACTGGATGAGGGGGATAGTGGGTACAGATGTCAGATAGAAGGGGGAGAGAGGTGGCAGATGCTGGATATAGGGGGGGAGAGGAGGGACCAGTGGCGTAGCCAGAAAACCAATTTTGGGTGGGCCTGAGCCCAAAGTGGGTGGCACAAAAGTTTCTCTGCCTCGCCCTACCTTCACCTCAAAATATAAATACTTTAGCTAATGAGGATCCTCAAACTCTGTCAGCTGATGCCTTCCTCTGAAAGTGGCCAGAACTTCCCTTTACCAAGCTTGGCAGGCAGCAGCAACATCCCTAAGCGACCAAAGCTGGCACCCCTTGCATCCTTAGTTGTCAGTAACTCAAAGATGCTGTCGCCAACTGCAGAGCTTGGTAGAAGGGAGCGCTGACTGCCTTTGGAGGATGGATGCTTGGGGAGCCCCATCAGCTATAAAGCAAGGGTAAGGGCAAGTGTTAGACATGCTCTGGCCCAGGTAGGAAAATAAGGAGGGCACTCTTCTCCAATCCCCTCTCTTCCCTGCCTCCCTTCCGATTTCTGTACCTGCCATTACTATCACACTGACAGACCCTCACCAAAAACAGACAAGGGGATCACAAGTTAGAAATTAAAAATTAATTTACACAAAAATTGATTGAGAACCCCAAGAAGTTAAACTTAACATGTCTACTACAACCCTGAAGAAATAAAAACAAAAATGCATTTCTGAACACAATGCAAAGACATGTTGCTATGCACTTTTCACAAGTAACCTTATTCCATTTAAACATTCAAAATAAAATGCTTTTTCTACTTTGAGTGTCTGGACATTTTATTTTTCCATTATGTTGCTTCTAATTCCTGGCGTCTACTAATTCGCCTTCAGTGACTGCTGTGCATTCGTCTTTTCTCCTCTCTACTGTCTATTCCTCACATCTACCTCCGACATACTGATCATGTCTTTTTAGCTGCCTTCCTCTTTTTTTTTTATTTTCTGCCTCTCTGTCAACTCAAATTTTACTCTCTTTCTCGCCTTTCTCCTTCTTTTTACTTTACAGCTGCCTATCAGATCGTCATCTTCTTCTCTCACCCACTAGCTCTCCCATTACCCAACTTACTCCTTCTCCAGCCATTCCCTTTCATCTTTAATCTACTCCCCATTACTATATTTCTATCTTCTGTAATCACTATCCTCTCATCCATTTCCTTGCCACCCTCTTCCTCCGCCCCCCTCCAGCATCTCCCACATGGTTCCACCATTCCCAGCATCTTCCTCCATCCACCCTTCTAGCTCCCTATCCCTTCTCTTCTCTCCACCCCTGTCCCTTCTCTCCTCCCCATGGTCCAGCATTTCTCCCTCTCTCTTTCCTCCCATTGTCTGGCATCTCTCCATCATTCTCATTTGCTCCTGGATCCAATATCTCCCTCTCTCCCCTCTCCTATGAATCTCCCCTGCCTCTCATCCAACCCCATGTCTTACATCTCCCCCTCTCTCCCATTGTCCACATCCTTCTTTCCCCCTCCCTTGTACCCCAGATCCAATAGCTGTCTTCCCCCTCCTTCCCATGCAGCATTCTCTTCCTTCCTCCACCATGTCCAACATTTCTGTCTCTCTCCCACTGTCCACCATCTCTGTCTCCCCCTCCCTTGTGCCCCAGGTCCAATATGTCTTTCTCCTCCACCCATACAGCGTCTCTCCCTTCTTCCCATCCACTGTCATGCCCAACATTTCTCCCTCTCTTCTCCGTGCACCATCTCTCCCTCCCCTCCAGCCCCATATACAAGATTTCTCCCTTTCTTGCCCCCCTCTACCCATTTGTCTCTCTCTCTTTTCCTTCCCTCCACCCTCATGCACCATCTCTCCCTCCTCTTCACCTGTGTCCAACATTTCTCCCTGTGTTCTCCCTCCCCCTCCATGCAACATTTCTCCTTCTGCCTTCTCCATCCACCCCATATCTCTTATCCCTATCCCCCTCTCCCTCCAGGCAGCATTTCTCCCTCTCCTCCCACTAAACAAGATTTATCCCTCTGCTCCGCTGCCTGCCCGGTACCTTGGCTGAGTGAGCGCACCAAATGTAGCTATGCGCACCTCTCCCCAGGCTCCGCTTCGCCGCATGATCGTCGCTCCCTGCACTCTTCCTCTCGCCCGCCACGCTGCGCAGGCATTCACACAGGCAGCCGCGCTCCCCCCCGCCGCGTCCATCCGGTCCTCTGATGCACTTCCTGTTAGGACCGGATAGACGCGGCAGGGGAGAGCACAGCCGCCTGCATGAATTGCAGCACCGCGCGACAGGCAAGAAGAAGAATGCTGAGCGATGCAGCGAAGCGGAGCCTTGGGAGAAGCAGCGAGCGAAGGATGTGAATGGGCGCCTAAGCGGGCCTGGAGGGAAAGTGGGTGGGCCTGGGCCCACCCAGGCCCACCCGTGGCTACGCCCCGGGAGGGACAGACACTGGATGAGGGAGAGAGAGGGGACAGATGTCAGATGGAAAGAGTGAGAGGAGGGACACACACTGGGTAAGGGGGAGAGAATAGGCATATGCCAGATGGAAAGGTGGAGAGGAGGGACAGACACTGAATAAGGGGGAGAAAAGGGATAGATGCTGGATGGATGAGTGAGAGTGGATCCAGATGCTGGATGGAACTGGGGAGAGAGAGGGACCTGAGTGGATGGAAGTGAGGAGAGAGGGGCCAGATGCTGGATGGAGGAGGGAGAAAAAGAGGAGAGACTCTGGATGGAAGTGATGAGAGAGAAGGGTCAGATGCTGGATGGAAAGGAGGGAGAGAGGGGGGCAGATGCTGGATGGAAGGGGGGGAGAGAGAGGGGCTTAATTGGAAGGAAGTGAGGAGAGAGGGGCCAGATTCTGGATGGAGGAGGGATAAAAAGAGGAGAGACTCTGGATAGAAGTGAGGTGAGAGAAGGGCCAGATGCTGGATGGAAAGGGGAGAGAGGGGGCAGATGCTGGATGAAAAGGGGAGAGAGAAGGGGCAGATGCTAGATGGAAAGGGGGGGAGAGAGGGGGCAGACGCTGGCGAGAGTTAAGAAGAGATCAAGGAAAGAAGAAGAGACTGGGACCAATACAATTAGAAAAAATAAACGGCCAGACAACAAAGGTAGGAAAAAATGAATTTTATTTTTAGTTTAGGAAAAAGTAGTGTGGTAGCTATATTAATACAGAAAATTGAAATAAGGTGATATCTTTATTGGACTAATTTTAGTACATTTTTGAGTAATGTTGGGAGAGCAAACCTTCTTTTGTCATGTCAGAACAGAATACTATAACAGCAGTATACTGTCCTGATCTGAGGAAAGAGGTTTTGGCCTCTGAAAGCTCATTGAAAAATGTATTTAGTTCAATAAAATGGTATCATCATATTTTCCATTTTTTGTTTTATTTGTATGTGTTAATCTATAGTATAGTGATTGAAATATGTATTTATTCATTAGGATTTATCTACCACCTTTTTGAAGGAATTCACTCAAGGTGGAAGTATGTCAGTTTTTGAAATTTGCATCTGCTGTCTTTATATTTGCACAGTACAGGGGGACATGCATCACTTTTTCTCTTTGGAGTTGCACTGTGGCTTTTTGAGAGTTCAGTTTAATATTTGACTATATATTTTTATACTATGGTGGGGGGTTCAAAGGTAGGGAAGGATGCTGGATGCTATGAGAGGGGGGTGACTATGGGATATTAGGTAAGGGGAGATGCTGGAGCTGTGGGCGGAGCATGGGGGAGCTGAGGGCGGAGCATAGGCAGGGTTGGGGCGGAGTTTGCCCCCCCCAAAAAAACAAAAAGGTGTTCTGCTGCCTCTGCCTGGCCAATTACATAGCATTGAATATTGGGCCCCTGGTGCTTAGTGCCATGTCTGGCATGATGTCAGACTCCTTTGTGTGTAATTTCCAATGAAAATTGTACTGCATTGCTAGAGTATGGGGAATAAAAGATTAAGATCCTGCTTGGAATAACCAGATTGTACTAAACAGTACGTTTTCACTAGCAAAAAGGGTGCCGGTACTCAAATGCTAGGCCACCCTTCAGGAGTGAGGTGATCACTGAAGGAACCACCCCACAATAGCCAGGCCCCCTGCAACCAGTCACAGAATCTATGAGAAGGTAGAATTGGTATGTAGAACCTGAGCTCTTTCATTAAAACTTGGGGACCATGGGTCAAATTTAACAGACAATGGAAACGGTGCCGGTACTCAGTACCCCCTCAAAAAAAGCCCCGGTACTAAAGGACTGGAACCTGTCAATCAGTTCTGTATATATGATAACAAATTGTGGGGCCCTTTTACTAAACCACTTACTTGTGTCCTATGCGCTTCAGTTTTGAACTACCACCTGGCTACTGCATGGCCTGGGCGGTAATTTAATTTTTTACGTGCATCCGCTATGCGTGCCAAAAAATTTGTACACGCGCTGACGATTACCGCCCGGTTAACGTGTGAGACCTTACCGCTAAGTCAATGAGTGGCGGTAAGGTCTGAGACCCAAAATGGACGTATGTCAATTTTTATTTTGCTGCACGTGCATTTTTGGCCTCCCAAAAAGGCCTTTTTTGCAGGTGCGCTGAAAAATAGACCTGCGCACGTCCAATACATGCGTCTACACCAGTGCAGGCCATTTTTCGGCGCACCTTAGTAAAAAGATCCCAGTAAGTCAGGTCCGCTGAGAGGGGGGCAGGGGGAACAAAATTCCCTGGGCCTTCAAGGGGGGCCCGGTGCTGCAGTCCCCTCCACCCGCCCCCCTCCATCCACCACCGGGCTGGCCCCCCCTCAATTCAAATCATAACACCTCACCTTGACCTCGCTTCATGTGAAAGAAGCGCAGCAGTGGCAATGTGCAGATCACCTCCCTTTGGGCCTTCCCTCCCTGTGTCCTGCCCTCGTCTGACGTAACTTTCGTGAGGGCGGGACACTGGGAGGGAAGGCCCGAAGGGAGGTGATCTGCACACTGCCGCTGCTGTGCTTCTTTCACACGGAGCAAGGTCGAGGTGAGGCGCTATGATTTGAATTCGGGGGGGGGCCCGGCCCGGTGGTGGACGGGGGGTGGCAACGACGATGACCTCGGGGGGGGGGGGGGGGGGGGGTGGGGCCCCGGCCCGGCCCTGCTGTAAGTACAGAGAAGTATTCAAAAGCAACACTGGCATTTGGGAAGGAAAGGCAGTACTGGGTAAACTTTTACAGTCTGTGTTCTGATCATGGCTGGACAGATTCAGTTTAAGAAGTTTGAGAAAAAGACCAGTGTTGGGCAGACTTCTATAGCCTGTGCCCTAATTGTAGCTGAATAGATTTGGATGGGCAGGAGTGGAGTTTTTCAGGGGCTTCAACATTAAATTCAGAATTTTTAGAACAAGGGCAGTGCTGGGTAGACTTCTACAGTATATGTCCTGAAAATGACAAGGACAAAACAAGACAATGTACAAAATTAAGGAACTTTCAATATAAGTATTCTTCACTTATATAGTACAGTCATAAATAAGAATAGAGTACTATATAATATATATCACAAATGAAACAGTGCATTATTTATTACAAGCTATGGTTAAAACTACCCCTTACATCAATCCACTCCAGATATTATACATGCTATTTCTCTGTGCAGTGTCTCCCTACCTATGTGTAAATATTAGAACCATCAATCAACAATTTTGAAATATTCACCAATATATTACTTTAGGAAGACTGTAACACCAAAATCCTCTTCTGATGAACCATCCAGAGGGATAATCCAAATTCTCCTGTGCTCATTAATCCAATATTCATCCACAGAAGAGCCATGGTCCCTTAAAGAATCCTTTAGGCAAATATATCAACCAAAGCAGTTGCAGTCCATACAATAGCGACTCTTGATATAAACAAATGTCTTCAATAGGAATAAAATCCCAAGGAAATATTGAAAGTTATTCTGTTGACAGCTCTACACAAGACTGTTTTGCTGATTGGCGTCATCAGGAGCCGTTCAAAAAGCCGCAACAGATGAGCAGCAACTCTGTCAATCATAGAAAAGTACAGGAGAATTATATATTAAAACCATCAATGTAATATCATTCTTACAAATATAAAACTATTAACAACATTTATTATTACTTACAATCATGAATCATTGAAATTTCTCAGCAAGCCCTGATAGATGGGAAACAATGGGTTCAACTGCCCAAAAATACTGACGCATGTGTCCTAGGGCAGTCCTTAAATATAGAATCCTGCTCTCATGACGTATGAGGTCAACACTAACTTCAAATCTCTTCTAGTATTGTTTATAATAACTCTGGTGTAACAAAGAGAGGGAACTAAGTACAAAAAAGGGCATGCAAAAAAAAAAACAAAAAAACAGCACAAAGGGCCTTTAAAAACAGAGGGAACACAGTTCTTTCATTAGAAAAAATCCTTTAATAATGAACTTTGATTGAACAAAGACCCGACACCGGCCGTGTTTCGGTGCTACCGCACCTGCGTCAGGGGTCACACCAATGACAAAAGAGGCTACTACAGACAAATTTCAAACGTCTGATGTTTTCCAAAGTTGTCTATAATATATTCTTCCGAGTGTCATACAATATAGAGCTCACGCACACCATCAGTGTGCTGTTTTTTTTGCTTATAATAACTCTGCCCATTCAACTTCTTTGTTAAGCCTGAATGTTTGAAACGTCTGCCATGAGAAAATAACTTGTTGTTCTAATCTTAACAAATTTTGTGACAAATTGCCCCCTCTGGTTGTATTGACCTGCAACAAAACTGAAGCCCCACACTACTTTATCCTAAACTAAAAATAAAATTCATTTTTTCCTATCTTTGTTGTCTGGCCATTTACTTTTTTCTAATCTTATTGATCTCAGTCTCTTCTTTCTTCTTTTCTTGATCTCTTCTTAACTCTCGCCAGCATCCTGTATCGAATGATGCATTTCAACAAAATAATTAACTAAGGACGCTTCTAAACGTTGTGTTCTGATATTGCTAAGAAGTTCTGCTATTCTAAACTCTATCTTCCTACTAGTCTGTCCCACATACCATTTCTGACAGGGACACAATATGACATATACTGCCCCTTCAGACTGATAATTAAATTGACTCCTCAAGTAAAATGTTTTTTTGTAAATGATGATTAAACTAGTAAAAAGGCCCATTTCTCATACAAATGAAACGAGCACTAGCAAGGGTATCATGTAATGGCGATTATGTTTTTAAGGGAACCGTTAGGAGAAATGTTCTATCATGATAAGTAATAATTGGGAAGTGTGTATAATGAGTAATATGCTCCAGGGGTATGAGATACGGATTGTTTTATCTATGTTTTTTTTTTGTTTTGATCTTCCTTTTTTTGTGATTTTTATTTATAGTATTTTTTAAAAGATAAAGAGTACGCAGACTCCATCCATGTCTAGCATTTCTCCTCTCTTCCCTCCCCTCAATCCATGTCTAGCATTTCTCCTTTCTTCCCTCCCCTCCATGTGCGTCTCCTTCCTGACTTCCCTCCCCTCCATCCATCCATGTTCAGCAACTCTCTATTCTCCCCTGCCCTCTCCTCCATCCACCCATATCCAGCAAATTTCCTCTCTCCCCTGCCCCCTCCATTCATCCATCCCCAGCAACTCTCCATTCTCCCCTGCCCTCTCCTCCATCCATCCATGTCCAGTAACTCTCCATTCTCCCCCACCCTCTCCTCCATCCATCCATATCCAGTAAATTTGCTCTCTCCCCTGCCCTCTCCATCCATCCATGTCTAGCAATTATCCTCTCTCCCCTGCCCTCCCCTCCTCTCCTGTCCAGCAATCTCTTCTCCCCCTGCCCTCCTCTCTAATTCCAGTCATCTCTTCTCTCCCTCTGCCCTCCCATCCATGTCCAGCGATTCTCCCTGCCCTCCCTCAGCTCCCTGACAGCCCTCCTCTCTGCTCCTTCCCCCCCGCGCATTTAACCCCTTTACCTTCAGGCACAGCGATGGCAGTGAAGAGGACAACACAGCTTCTCCCTTCCCTTACACAGTGTCCCGCCCTCGCGGAAACAGAAAATGCTTCATCGCAGAAGGCGGGACACTGTGTGAAGGAAGGGAGAAGCTGGAGGTGAGCCTGTTGTGTTGTCCTCTTCACTGCCATCGCAGTGCCTGAAAGTAAAAGGGTTAAACACGCACAAGGGGGGGAGGAACGGAGAGGAGGGCTGTCGATCGGGGAGCTGAGGGCAGGAAGGAGCGGAGGGAGTGTCCGAGAACTGCCTGGCTGCAGTGCTGCTGCGCCAGGCAGCCCTGCGTTTGGTGGGGCAGCAGCAAGGGGAAGGTCACAGTTGGGCTGTGGAGGCTTAACCTTCGTAAGCCTCTTATACGGGGTGCCTATGACTGTCCTCCCATCCCATCCATGTCCATCAATTCTCCTCTGCCCTGCCCTCCCCCTTTCGCCCTCCCCTCGATGTCTCGTGATTCCCTCCTCCTGACATCATCTCGCCTCCAGCGTTCCCTTTCCCCTCATTGTTCCGCCCTCTGATGTCATTATGTTTTGACGCAAGGGCGGGGCAATGAGTGGGAATGGATGTTATGAACCAAGGCATCCAGATGTAGAATGCTGGAGGTGCAAATTATTATATAGGATATGGTGTTGCCTTCAGCTGCAATATATACAATAACTACACGAGGAGCAAGCTGTAAGTCCATTATTGTTATAAGGTACATTCTGTCTAGTGTTCTTTATAGAAGCTAATTCTACTAAATTCCACCCTCTCCCGTATGCAAATTTTGGAATCTCTTGAAAAACTGAATGTACTTTCAAAATGTCCCAGTAATTCAGAATCACTTTACGTAATTCCATAATATGAGACGAATACGGTAATATAAACACCATATTTTGCTGTAAATTAGAACTACGGGAATCCTGAAGTAACCATTCCCGATGATCATACTTAGCTGTTTTGTATGCTTTTTCTATAACTCCCTTAGGATATTTTCATTGTAAAAATCTATTTGTCACCATTCAGGCGTTATTATGAAAACTAAGAGTTATTTAAAAAAAAGCCTACAAGGCAAGGGAAGGAAAAGACATGTTATGAGAGTAAGGACTCTGTGGGAACTGGATTCTGACCCTTTGAAGTGAGATAAGGGTTCTTATACTGAGAATGTGTTTCATTAACAAAAGGACTGAAATGTATCTTTTAAATGTAATTTTCTTATGTACCTTTTGGCAATTATGACAAACGAATGACATATCCTAGATGACGTATTCTTGAAAAAACAGTTCTTTGTACTTTGGGCTGAGAAACTCTGTATAAGTGCCTGGTCTGAAGAGCAAGGGGGGCACTGACAGTCCTGGGTCTCTGAGAAGCCAGATGCTTAGGGACCCATTTACTAATCTGCGTAAGTGCCTGCGCATGCCCAACGTGTGCCAATTCTGAATTACCGCCCGGCTACTGAATGGCCCTTGCGGTAATTTTATTTTTGGTGTGCGTCCACTAAGTGCACCTGAAAAATAATTTTTATTTACTGGTGCACGTCAGATACGCGAGCCAAGTGGCATTTGACGCACATAGGCCATTACCGCGCGGTTACCATGTGAGACTTTACCGCTAGGTCAATGGCTGGCGGTAAGATCTCAGACCCAAAATGGACGTGTGTCAATTTTCATTTTGCCGCACGTCCATTTTCGGCAAAAAAAGGGTATTTTTTTGCAGGTGCGCTGAAAAATGATTCTGTGCGCACCCAAAACACACGTCTACACTACCGCAGGCCATTTTTCAGCACACCTTAGTAAAAGGACCCCTTAGTAAGTGCTTCACTTGCTGTTTTTCCCTTTTGGTTATGGATCCAACTCCCCCTGCTTATTCTTGCTAAGAAACTAGTTTCTGCTTTGCTGCTAATTTTGTAAGAATAGATAGTTGCTAACGTGATAAGATTGTTTTGTTTGTAATTATCTTTTTGTGGTTGCCCAGGCTGGTGTCCAAGAAAAATACAGCTGAGGGTATTTGGTTTGGGTAGGGGCTTGGGTTCTGGTTCTGTGATCCAGCCAGCCCAGACAGACCCGAACACAGCACTGCATGGAAGAATGTGGAGCTTAAAAGGAATGCAGGCCTGGGTATATCCCATGCCCTAAGGCCTAATTACTATTTGAGAATGTATATAAGGTGGAGTCTGAGCTGATAAAAGTCCTGAAAGTAAGGAGGCACTTACAAAGGAACAGAAGTGTGCAACACCTTCCCATCAGTAAGGAGTTTAAGAGGTGCATGAAGAAAGAGGAGAGAGCACACCTCAGAGGAGACCAACGCCTATGTTTACTAAGGTGTCCTATGGGCGCGTTAGCATTTTTAACATGTGTTAATGGTTAACGCGTGTTAAATGCTAACATGCTCAGAGAAATCTATAGGTGCGTTAGTGTTTACCGCATCTTAACTTTACAGGTGCATTAAAAATGCTAACGCATCTTAGTAAACATGCCTCCAAGTGCTGTAACTAGTTTGACTATTTTTTTATAATCTCTGCAACTGTCATACTTTGCATTTATGGATTGTATACCTCAATATTTTCATATCCTGTTATAGTATATATTTTGGCAGTTGAGAAGGATAAATCAAGTGGAGTTTTAGTTATAATACATAATCTCCATCATTCATATTTCTAAATGATATTTAGTGTGCCTGCCAAGAGGCTCTGTTCTAATTTTATAGCCAGCCTTCAGGGGACTCTGTGTACTTGGGGAAGGATTTTGAGGAGATTGCACAAAGGTAAAAGGCGGTAAAAGGTGTGTGTTTTTGCCGTGCGTTGAGGCCCCCTTTTACTGCGGCGGGTAAAGGGCTGTCTTTTTTTTAAATTTAAGAAATGGCTGTGCGGCAAGTGAACCACTTGCCGCATGGCCATTTCAGGAGGGAGCACTTACCACCATCCATTGAGGTGGCAGTAAGAGCTCCTGTGCTAACCCAGCGGTAAGCAGGCAGTGCATGACACTGCCTGATTACTGCCAAGTAAACACCGGCCAGAAGTGGCGTGTGCTGGAGTGGGAACTACCGCCGAGCTGCTGCCAATTCATAAAAGACCCCCAAAGTTTGCTACAGACACCACTGAGTTGTTGTGTATCTGCCTCTGGGGTCACCCTCAGCCCCAATTCTTTTGGTGAGGACTGTTCCACCAGCAGGCTTGGAGGAGCATAATCGAAAGGGACACCCAAGTTTTGTTGAGGACGTCCTTGCAAAACATCCTGATGGAGGGGCGGGGAAACCCGTATTATCGAAACAAGATGGACGTCCATCGTTTGTTTTGATAATACAGTCGGGGCCGCCCAAATCCTGAAATTTAGGTTGTCCTTAGAGATGGTCATCCCTAGACTTGGTCGTTTCTGATGTTCGGTGATAATGGAAACCAAGGACGCCTATCTCAGAAACGACCAAATGCAAGCCATTTGGTCATGGGAATAGCCAGCATTTGTAGAGCACTGGTCCCCCTCACATGCCAGGACACCAACCGGGCACCCTAGGGGGCACTGCAGTGGACTTCATAAAATGCTCCCAGGAACATAGCTCCCTTACCTTGTCTGCTGAGCCTTCCAACCCCCCCCCCCAAAACCCACTACCCACAACTGTACACCACTACCATAGCTCTTTTGGGTGAAGGGGGGGCACCTAGATGTGGGTACAGTGGGTTTCTGGTGGGTTTTGGAGGGCTCGCTGTTTCCCCCAGAAACGTAACAGGTAGGGAGGGGGATGGGTCTGGGTCCGCCTGCCTGAATTGCACTGCACCCACTAAAACTGCTCCAGGTACCTGCATACTGCTGTGATGGACCTGAGTATGACATCTGAGGTTGACATAGAGGCTGGCAAAAAATATTTTGAAAGATATTTTTTGAGGGTGGGAGGGGGTTAGTGACCACTGGGGGAGTAAGGAGAGGTCATCCCCGATTCTCTTCGGTGGTCATTTGGTCGTTTCGGCCACCTTTTTGTGCCTTGGTCGTAAGAAAAACAGGACCAGGTAAAGTCGTCCAATTGCTCATCAGGGACGCCCTTTTTTACCATTATAGGCCGAGGATGTCCATGTGTTAGGCACGCCCAAGTCCTGCCTTCGCTAAGCTTCCGATATGGCCCCTTGAACTTTGGCCGTCCCTGTGACAGAAAGCAGTTGGGGACGTCCAAAATCGGCTTTCCATTATACCGATTTGGACGACCCTGGGAGAAGGATGCCCATCTTCTGATTTTTGTCGAAAGATGGGCATCCTTCTCTTTTGAAAATGAGCCTGATAGTGTTAATATACTGATACAAGGACTTAACTTCATGAATCTGAGTCAATTAGGAGTCAGGGAGGTAATACGGTCCGTGTTGCTTGGATATTCTCAGAGTAGGGGACAAAAGCAGTGCCAGGACTCAGTGTGGATCCATTTTTGCCGGCCATTTCACACTGTGTAGGGTGCAGAGATATTTGTGAAATAAAAGATCCCAGAAGGTCGAGAATCATGAATGTAGGTTTTACTCAAAAAAACAACTATCTGCTTAGTTAGATTTTTGTAGAAAAACAGAAGCCGCGATACAGACACCTAGAGGCAGATGCACTAAAGCTAAATGAGCCTTTAATGACTCTCCAACGAGGAAAATTTGATCCGTTGCATGCATCAAAGGGCTTTTACCGAGGAAGCCAGCAGCTAACGAAAACGGAATGGAGATGAGCAATTAGTGTGAAAACCCCATTGAAACGACATGCACTAACCTTTTCCGATTGCCTTTACGCAGGAAAAAGGCAGGAAATCTAACGAGAGGTCTGGACCTCTCGTTAGGACAGCTCTGTGCCAGGAAAAATCATTAAGTGAAATAATAAACAAACTTTGAGCCAATCCCAGCACATTAGCAGAGCTAAAAGCGCTGTGATTGGTGCAAAGGACGTCAGAAAACACATAAAAAAATAAAAATAAAAAAAGGATCGGGAGGGGGCAAGGGCGCTCAACAGGAGCGTCCTGTATGGACGGCCTTGCCCCCCCCCGCTGCTCCCCACTTTCCGCCGCTCCCCCACCCCGAAAAAGCAAAATTCTAGCAGCCCCTGCCCCCCTCCCTTCCTCACTACTCTGTCTCACCTCAGCTCCGCCTCCCGACATCCTCCGCCCTGTGCCCCGCCCCCTCTTGGGGTCGTCGCCGCCATTCCCCTCCTCCATCGGGCCCCCCTCCCTCTTACCGGGCCCATGCAGCGCCTCTCTCCTCTGTCCGAAGGCGCTGCACGGGCAAGAAGAAAGCTGATGCCTGCCTTCGCCCAGCTTCGGTCGCGCGTCTCTCTCCTGCTGCGCCTGCCCCTGTCTGACGTCAGTAACCTACGTAGGTTACCGACGTCAGACAGGGGCGGGCCCAGGAGGAGAGAGACGCGCGACAGAAGCTGGGCGAAGGCAGGCATCAGCTTTCTTCTTGCCCGTGCAGCGCCTTCGGACAGAGGAGAGAGGCACTGCACGGGCCCGGTAAGAGGGAGGGGGGCCCGATGGAGGAGGGGAATGGCGGCGACGACCCCAAGAGGGGGCGGGGCACAGGGCGGAGGATGTCGGGAGGCGGAGCTGAGGTGAGACAGAGTAGTGAGGAAGGGAGGGGGGCAGGGGCTGCTAGAATTTTGCTTTTTCGGGGGGGGGGGAGCGGCGGAAAGTGGGGAGCAGCGGGGGGGGGGGGGCAAGGCCGTCCGTACAGGACGCTCCTGATGAGCGCCCTTGCCCCCTCCCGACCCTTTTTTTTAATTTTTGTTTTGATTTGGGAGCCATGTGCTTGTGATTTGACTGTGTTTTGACTGTTTGTGGCATGCGCAGAGCAGCTAACATAACGCTTGGCTGCTCTGCGCATGATTTGGGGGGCCGATTAACGATGTGTATTGTGATTCTTTGATACATTGTACGTTTCAATACCGATCTCAGCATGTGTGACTTTTTTTTTTGGTGCATTTTTCGTTATTTTAAAATCGTTAGGGACTTTAACGATTTAGATTTTTTTACGTTTGGTTGCTGCATCTGCCTCCTAATTATTTATTTGGATTTTACTCACACCTTTTTCAGTAGTAGCTCAAGGTGAGTTACATTCAGGTACACTGGATATTTCTCTGTCCCTGGAGGGCTCACAATCTAAATTTTTACCTGAGGCAATGGAGGGTGCTCTAACATGCTCTAATGCAAGATTTTAATGTACAGCAAACTCAAAAATAATGCTGCATCAAAAAGGGGCAGTCCCACTCTTTTTTTTATTGAAGTCACGTGTTAACATTCAGATTAATGATTACCACCAAATTTATTTATTTATTTTGCTGCAATTATATCCCACATTTTCCCACCTATTTGCAGGCTCAATGTGGCTTACAATATAATAGAACTACAATCACATTGATGGAATAGAGAATCAGAGTATATATAATAGATAAGGTGCATAGGAATATTATGGCAATCATATTAACGGAGAAGAATTTCAGAATTATTGCTATTAAGGTTCATACGAAAATTATGTTGATTAAGAAGTGGGTAAATGGATAACAACATAACATAATGATATCAGGACAGGGTATGATTATCAGTAATTAGGGTGTAAATAAAATAGGTAAAATAAAAGAGTTCCAATATAAAATTGTGTCTGGTGTAGTTTAGGAGTCAGATCATTATGAGGGATCCATTTTGTACGCTTTTTTGAACAAGTAAGTCTTCAGTAGTTTCCGGAAGGTCATAAAGTTGTGCGTTTTTCTTATAGTGGTTGGTAATTCATTCCATTGTTGTGTACAGATGTATGAAAAGCTAGATGTATGTATTGATTTGTATTTAAGTCCTCTGCAATTGGGATAATGGAGGTTTAAGAAAGTACTTGATGAACTTTTGTTGTTTCTCTCTGGTAGATCTATAAGGTCTGACATGTAATATGGGGCATCTCCATAAATAATTTTATGAACTAAGGTGCATATTTTGAATGTAACTCGATAGGTTTTTAAGGCTGTTTTAAATTTTGTAAGTGATTTTTCTTGGTGGATATCCGAGGGTATATTATTCCAGTGCATGGTTGACAAAACACTAAGGGGCCCTTTTACTAAGCTGCAGTAAAAAGTGGCCAGCGCTGTTAGTGCGTGGGTTTCCCACGTGCTGTGGCCACTTTTAGCACGGCAGGAAAATATCCACATTTGCATCTTTTTCTATTATGGCCACGCATTAATTTCCCAATTAATGCATGGCCGTTACCCTGGGAACCCTTACTGACACCTATTTTGTAGGCACTAAAGACCCCTTTTACCAACCTGTGGCAAAAGGGAGCCTGCGCTGGCATCGTCATATTACTGCTACTACTTATTATTTCTATAGCGCTACTAGATGTACGCAGCGCTGTACACTTGAACATGAAGAGACAGTCCCTGCTCGACAGAGCTTACAGTCTAATTAGGACAGACAAACAGGACAAACAAGAGATAAGGGAATATTAAAGTGAGGATGATAAAATAAGGGTTCTGAACAAGTGAGTGAGGGTTAGGAGTTAAAAGCAGCATCAAAAAGGTGGGTTTTTAGCTTAGATTTGAAGACGGCCAGAGATGGAGCTTGACGTACTGGCTCAGGAAGTCTATTCCAGCCATATGTTGCAGCAAGATAAAAGGAACAGAGTCTGGAGTTAGCGGTGGAGGAGAAGGGTGCAGATAAGAGAGATTTACCCAGTGAATGGAGTTCCTGGGGAGGAATGTAGGGAGATGAAACTGGAGGAGTGGAATGGCAGCAGAGAAATTTACAGAGTGGAATTATTTGCAAAGACTTACTAGTAGCTGTCACTAAACCTCAAAGTTCATTTTGAAGGGTGATGTCCATTTACAAGTTTTTTTCAGCTTTTTGTTGGTGTTTTTCATATGCGCGGAGGCCCCCTTTTAATGCAGCTGGTAAAAGGGAAGTCTCGCTTTCTACAGGAAATGGCTGAGCAGCGAGTAAAAGCACTTGCCGCGTGGCCATTTCAGGGGAGAGCCCTACCGCCACCCCATTGAGGTGGTGATAGGGCTCCCACGCTAATACTGGGCAGCATGCGGCATTGTCTGATTACCACCGGGTATATTCCAGTGCTACAAAATAAATACATTTTTTTGCAGTGCCGGAAAATGGCGGCATGCTAGGGGTTAGGAAGTACCACCGGGCTGCTACCATAGCCGGTGGTCATTCCTGTACAGTGAACGGTAAGCCCGCGTTGGGCTTACCGCCACTTAGTAAAAGGAGCCCTAAGATCTCCAGTGCTAAGCCAATGCAAATTGGGCAGTGCACGTAATGTGCCCTTGCTACCCACTTAGCGCAGGGTACAACTACTCTCCGCCCATTAACATGCCTCCCGCGCTAAAAATAAAAACTATCATTTGGAAGTTTTTTTTTCTTGGTTCATGATTGAGACTTGAAGAGTCCTCAAGTAAAGTTATGAGCTGTTGGAAACGGCTTTCTGAGGTCGTTTTTCTCTAAATTCTATTGTTGCAGCTTTGTCAATTATTAGGTTGCTATTTCTTTGTATAACAGCAGGCTAGTTTGGCGTACTTTCTATACAGTCATCAAAAACAAAAATAAATCAGATCGATTTCATCATACTATTAACAAGCTAATTCTTGAAAAGAAAATGGTGACTGATAGGAAACACAGGAAAACTCTTATAGGTATTGATTGATCAAAAGAAAAATAGAGGGAAAGACCTCATAAAGACTGGTACAGAAAATGCTGTAGCATAAACTCTTAAGTGTAACCACTTCAAACTGTGACCTTATCCGACCTAGGGTGGATCAGACATATCGCATTGTGAACTTAAGGATTGCTTCACTGTTTAAAGATTGGATGTGTTCCATGCTGTTGGATTATGATCTATGGTGCTCTAGCGCTGTGATGTTCCCATGCAGTGGAAAGCATCATTACAATACAACAGAAGTTGTGTGTCTTTTGATTTATTTTGATACACATAGTT
This sequence comes from Microcaecilia unicolor, assembly GCF_901765095.1. Classification (NCBI taxonomy): domain Eukaryota; kingdom Metazoa; phylum Chordata; class Amphibia; order Gymnophiona; family Siphonopidae; genus Microcaecilia; species Microcaecilia unicolor. Next base: position 95,891,219 of record NC_044036.1, on the reverse strand, counting down.
TATTTTTGACATCATTAGAGAGACGAATCTGGAGGTTTTTCAGACCTATGATTACTTTTTGACTGGTCACAGTTTGAAGTGGTTACACTTAAGAGTTTATGATACAGCATTTTCTGTACCAGTCTTTATGAGGTCTTTTCCTCCATTTTTTTGATCAGTCAATACCTATAAGAGTTTTCCTGTGTTTCCTATCACTCACCATTTTCCTTTTCAAGGATTACTTTCTATACAGATCATGTATAGCATTTTCCTCAGTCTGAGTCAAGAGACCGTTGTTGCTCTTTAAACTAATCTTAGGCCTCACAGCTACTGACTTTGGAGGGATTACCTGACTTGAGGCCCTGTCTTTGTGGTTCCAAACTGTTTCCACTTTACAATGATGGACCTGACAGCGCACCAAGGCATATTCATACGCCCTGAAATTTTCTTATAGACTTCCCCCAATGTGCACCTTTGAATAGCTTTATCCCGGTGTTCTTTCAGCAGTTCGGCATGTTTAGCTTTTTGTCTCAGATTGACTTAATACAATAGAAAAAGCTTGATTAGTCTTCCAGCTCAGCTACTGTGATTAGACACAACTATGTTGTAGTGAATTTAAGGTGATTTGTAGAAACAGCTAATTTGGGTTTGCTATGAAAAGGGTATGAAGACTTATGCAAGCAAGATTTTGTTTTAAAAAAAATTCTATAATTGTTCTTTAATGTTGAAATTGTAGTCTGTTGTGTAGATCAATGAAACAAACTCCTACTGTAATGCATTCTAATGGGCTTATTCCCCTCTCCCCATTATTTCTTAAAATAAATAGCCAATATTTCAACAATTGGTATTGATGAATAGGTGTAAAGTGGGGAGGGGAAGAGGGAGTGCATATGATGTGGAGGAAAGCAATTGTCATATACAGCTGGAAAGACTTCTGGCAAGCAACCTCATCTGACATGGCCATAATTATAGCTTATGAAGTGGTTTGGGAGGATGTTGCTCTGTGGGGTGGAGAGAGGCTGGTTGCTGCAAAGGAAGGCAAAGATTCTTCATCTGGAAAATGAAGCAATCTTGTAAAATATAAATTATAGTTCAGAGTTGTCTTGATGGAAGTACTAGGTGATGTCAACTTATCTGCACAGCTGCCAAGTAGAAACTTTGAAAAGGTTGGCAGAAAAGGACCCTTTCATCCACTCATTCTGCTCATTCATACCTGTCTACTGTCTACCATTCTCTCACAGGTTTATTTTAATTTTTCAAAGTTATAGTTCCTATGTCAGTTCTGTTGCTTAATGTTACATTGATCGTGGGATCTGCACAGAAGAGGGAGTTATAGAATCAGTTTAAGTCCCCACTATACTTCCAGATTCTCCTGGCATCCTTAATCTCTGCAGAACACCTGCTCTCTCTATCATGTCCCTGGAGAAGTTTCTGGGAGATTTTATTCATACATCTCCATTTCTTTGATGTAAGGCAGAGGTTCTCAACCCAGTCCTCGGGACACACCCAGCCAGTTAGGTTTCAGGATATCCACAATGAATATGCATGATATATATTTACATGCACTGCATAGGCGTAGTTTGACTGTTTCATTTGGGGGGGGGGCAAAGGATGGGGCGGAGCATATTAGCATATTCATTTGCATATATACATATGCAAATGATATGCTAATATGGAGGAAGGAAGGAAGGGAAAAAGAGCTGGCTTTTTTTGGGAATAACCATAATGAATATGTATGAGATATCAAGCCAGCTCTTTCTCCTTTCCTTCCTTCTTTCCTCCTTACCCAGCACTCCCTCTTCCACTCCAGTAGTATTTCCCCACCCCCTTTCCCATACCATGCCAGTGTTGACCTTAGAAATGCATAAGCTCTATATGTAGATCCTTCAAGAGGTAGTGTGTCATGATTTAGGCTCTACACCCTTTCTGATGTTTTGGTGCCACCTCAGTAAAGCCAACACACAATCTCTCCACTGCAATACACTATACACAACTTGTGCAAAAACACAACTATAACCTTACTAAACCATAACAGCACTAATTCCAAGGACAGGACAAGCTGCAACCTTAGGCGTGAAAAGGCAGAACTGTAATTACACCAGGCTCTAAAACACCAATACACTACCTCGTGAAAAACACATGACACAAGGAACTAGAAAGCAAAAAATATGAAGGCAAAATACTGAACTGGAAAGTTAACTAAAGAAGTCAGACTCAGCATGCAGCAATACCAGAAAAATTGAAACTTACATGCAAAATTTCACAGATACATATTTCAAAAAGCTGACATATTCCAATTAATTAATTCTGAATAAAATACTTTTTTCTACCTTTGTTGTCTGATCATTTAGTTTTTCTATTCGCTTTGGTCCCAGTGTCTTCTGTTTTATGCAGTGTCTTCTTTCCATTTGATATTCCATTTAATAGATTCAAAATAAAATACTTTTTTGTACCTTTGTTGTCTGGACATTTTACTGTTCCATCATGCTGGTTCCAGTTTCCTCTTTTCCTGTCTTTCTGCTAATTCTCCTTCAACTGCTTGCTGTCCATTTGTATTTTCTCTTCTCTCCTGTCTTATTCCATTCCTTCACTACACCTACCTTTGACACATTATTTCATTTTTAGCTGTTTCCTCTGTTTTTTTTTTCTTTGCTGCCTCTCTGTTCACTTAAATTTTACCCTCGTCCTCATCCTTTCCTTTTAGTTTTCAGCTATCAAATTCCATTTCCTTCTCTCACCCACTAGCTGCCCCATTCCTCTTCTCAGTCCTTCCTCCAACCTTCCATTTCCTTTCATCTTTAATCAACCTCCATTACCACATTTCTGCCCCCCCCCATCACTATCATCCTCTCATTTGTTCCTTCCCACCTTCCCTTTGGCCTCTCCAAATAGTTCCACCATTTGCAGCATCTTCCTCCCTCCAACCTTCTAGCCCAGCACGCCTGCTCCCTTTCTCTCCTTGTAGCCTAATATCTCTCTGTCCCTTCCACACACACATCCACACCCTAGTATCTTCTAGCCCCCCCCCCCTCCCTGTGGTCCAGCATTTCTTCCTCTCTCTCTCCCCTCCCTCCAATTGTCCAGCATTTCTCCCTCACTCCCTTCTGTCCCTGGATCCACAATCTCCCTCTTTTTCTCTTTCCCCTCTAATGTGTATCTATCCCTCCCTCTCATCCATCCCCATGTACAACCTCTCTTCCCTCCTTCTTCTCTCCCACTGCCCACATCACTCTCAGTATCTCCCTTCCTTGCACCCTGGGCCCAACATCTATCTCTTTCATTCTCTTCCTTCCCCTTTTAGCATCCCTCCCATCCCCTTACAGCATCTCTCTCTGTCTCCCTCCCTCCCACTTCCATGTGCCAACATTTCCCCTTTTCTCTTGCTGTCCCTCCCTCCTCCTCCACATCCAGCATTATTTCTCCCTCTCTCTCCCCCATGCATCTCCCCCCACCACATTCCCCACCTCTCTCGCTCACCTCTACCTCGCATTACCCCATCACCCCAACAGTGCTCCTGTGACTGTCTCTCCCTGTCTCCCTGCCACCAGCCAGCATGCTGCCTCGGTCTTCCCCGCCGGTGCTGCCTCGGTCCCTGACTCCCTGCAGCATTTTTGTCTTCACCCGTCCTGTACCTGTCGCCGTCAGCGCTGCCATTCATTCTCTCACAGGCAGCCTCGTTCCCGCTCCCCTTTGCCGCGTCCTCCGGCTCTCTCTGATGCACTTCCTGTTAAACACACACACACACACACACACACACACACACACACACACACACACACACACACACATATATATATATATATATATATATATATATATATAAGTATTACACAATTATAATACCTTGAGAAAAGATTACCAACAGCAGCAGTATTTGGTTACAACAGGACCTGTGGTTATTAGCCTATCTTTTGCAGGCAAAGACCAGAGCTAACTACCATGAACTATAAGAAGAAAAATCCTAAATTTCACCCTTGAGGTCTCATAGGTTCAGAGTCCAAGGGGGTGATGAATTGGCTCCTTCTGTTCAGGCAACAGCAGGTTTCCTGTGTGCCTCTGTAGATCAGGTGTTTACTCCAAAATTTCTATTCTGTACAGCTGGGTACTCAGTCTCTGGAAAAGCCACCGGGCTGCGACTGAACTTTACTTCATACGGCACTCAACACAGAGTTCAGTTCACAGGTGTTTGGGTCAAATTAGTCTCTCTATCTCCTCTGAGAGAGATCCATTCATGATCAAATCTTCTCTTCTCCCCTTCTTTCTTTCTCTCTTGTCCAACACTGGCATTCCTCTCAGTCCAGGTGACACATATGAACAAATCACACACTGTGTACCAGTGGCGTAGCCAGAAGTCAATTTTTGGGTGGGCCAACAGGTTGGATGGGTGGGCACTAGACAGTGGTGTGCTGGTAAATGTTTAACAACAGGCTCTCTCCCCGGTCCACCTCTGCGCCCATCCACCTCCCCCCCCCCCCATCCACCTCCCCTCAAAATTGCAGAGCTGGCTATAGCCGGGGAGAGAGCCTGGGGGGGTGGGGGAGGCAATGCATTACTGTCTCCAGGAAAAAAAAATTAAATGATCCCAGGTTCCAATTTAATTCATGTTTAATGTGGGATAAGTACATAAGTACATAAGTAGTGCCATACTGGGAAAGACCAAAGGTCCATCTAGCCCAGCATCCTGTCACCGACAGTGGCCAATCCAGGTCAAGGGCACCTGGCACGCTCCCCAAACGTAAAAACATTCCAGACAAGTTATACCTAAAAATGAGGAATTTTTCCAGTCCATTTAATAGCGGTCTATGGACTTGTCCTTTAGGAATCTATCTAACCCCTTTTTAAACTCCGTCAAGCTAACCGCCCGTACCACGTTCTCCGGCAATGAATTCCAGAGTCTAATTACACGTTGGGTGAAGAAAATTTTCTCCGATTCGTTTTTAAATTTACCACACTGTAGCTTCAACTCATGCCCTCTAGTCCTAGTATTTTTGGATAGCGTGAACAGTCGCTTCACATCCACCCGATCCATTCCACTCATTATTTTATACACTTCTATCATATCTCCCCTCAGCCGTCTCTTCTCCAAGCTGAAAAGCCCTAGCCTTCTCAGCCTCTCTTCATAGGAAAGTCGTCCCATCCCCACTATCATTTTCGTCGCCCTTCGCTGTACCTTTTCCAATTCTACTATATCTTTTTTGAGATACGGAGACCAGTACTGAACACAATACTCCAGGTGCGGTCGCACCATGGAGCGATACAACGGCATTATAACATCCGCACACCTGGACTCCATACCCTTCTTAATAACACCCAACATTCTATTCGCTTTCCTAGCCGCAGCAGCACACTGAGCAGAAGGTTTCAGCGTATCATCGACGACGACACCCAGATCCCTTTCTTGATCCGTAACTCCTAACGCGGAACCTTGCAAGACGTAGCTATAATTCGGGTTCCTCTTACCCACATGCATCACTTTGCACTTGTCAACATTGAACTTCATCTGCCACTTGCACGCCCATTTTCCCAGTCTCGCAAGGTCCTCCTGTAATCGTTCACATTCCTCCTGCGACTTGACGACCCTGAATAATTTTGTGTCATCGGCGAATTTAATTACCTCACTAGTTATTCCCATCTCTAGGTCATTTATAAATACATTAAAAAGCAACGGGCCCAGCACAGACCCCTGCGGGACCCCACTAACTACCCTCCTCCACTGAGAATACTGGCCACGCAATCCTACTCTCTGCTTCCTATCTTTCAACCAGTTCTTAATCCATAATAATACCCTACCTCCGATTCCATGACTCTGCAATTTCTTCAGGAGTCTTTCGTGCGGCACTTTGTCAAACGCCTTCTGAAAATCCAGATATACAATATCAACCGGCTCCCCATTGTCCCCATGGATAAAATGCCATAAATAAGTAAATAAATATAAACTTTTAATGTTGAGCACCTGATTCTCAAAGTGGACATATTCCAAACACTATAATGAAAATAAAATGATTTTTTTCTACCTTTGTTGTCTGGTGACTGTTTTTCTGATCATGCTGGCCCAGTATCCGATTCTGCTGCTATCTGTCCTCTTAACTCCGTTTCCAGGGCTTCCTTTCCATTTATTTCTTTACTTTCCTCCTTTCTTCTTCATTTCTTGCTCTATATCCATAAGTAAAAGCTGGGTCCTCTGCAGACTTGACTGTCTAGTGGATCCAGCTTCTGCCTATTTTCTTCATCCATGTGCAGTTTTTCTCCTCTCTTCCTTTTCCCTCATCTCATCTCCTTCCTCATTCTTCCATCCCCTCCATCCATGTCCAGCATTTCTTCTCTCTCCCTTCCCTCTCATCCATCCATGTCCAGCAACCCTCCTCTCCCCTTCCCTCCATCCAGCAACCCTCCTCTCCCCTTCTTCCAACATATCCAGCAACCCTCCTCTCCCCTTCATCCAGCAACCCTCCTCTCCCCTTCTTCCACCATGTCCAGCAACCCTCCTCTCCCCTTCATCCAGCAACCCTCCTCTCTCCTTCTTCCACCATGTGCAGCAATCCTCCTCTCCCCTTCTTCCACCATGTCCAGCAACCCTCCTCTCCCCTTCCCTCCATCCAGCAACCCTCCTCTCCCCTTCTTCCACCATGTGCAGCAACCCTCCTCTTCCCTTCTTCCACCATGTTCAGCAACCCTCCTCTCCCCTTCCCTCCATCCAGCAACCCTCCTCTCCCCTTCCCTTCATCCAGCAACCCTCCTCTCCCCTGCCCTCTCCTCTCCCCTTCTTCCACCATGTCCAGCAACCCTCCTCTCCCCTTCCCTCCATCCAGCAACCCTCTTCTCCCCTTCTTCCACCATGTGCAGCAACCCTCCTCTCCCCTTCCCTCCATCCATCCAGCAACCCTCTTCTCCCCTTCTTCCACCATGTGCAGCAACCCTCCTCTCCCCTTCTTCCACCATGTCCAGCAACCCTCCTCTCCCCTTCCCTCCATCCAGCAACCCTCCTCTCCCCTTCTTCCACCATGTCCAGCAACCCTCCTCTCCCCTTCCCTCCATCCAGCAACCCTCCTCTCCCCTTCTTCCACCATGTCCAGCAACCCTCCTCTCCCCTTCCCTCCATCCAGCAACCCTCCTCTCCCCTTCTTCCACCATGTCCAGCAACCCTCCTCTCCCCTTCCCTCCATCCAGCAACCCTCCTCTCCCCTTCTTCCACCATATCCAGCAACCCTCCTCTCCCCTTCCCTCCATCCAGCAACCCTCCTCTCCCCTTCTTCCACCATGTGCAGCAACCCTCGTCTCCTCTCCCGTCTGCCTGTTTCCTTCCTGCCCCCCCCGCCCTGCCCCCTGCCGTACTTTTAAATATTATAGATTTGCTGGAGTCGCGGGCAGCCGGCATTGAAGACATCGGCAGGCTTACGCCGGTTCCAGCAGCCTTCCCTTCCCTCGTTGCAAGTCGGATGATGGCTCCGCCCTCGTAGAAACAGGAAATACGTCAGAAGAGGGCGGAGCCATCATCCGACTTGCAACGAGGGAAGGGAAGGCTGCTGGAACCGGCGTAAGCCTGCCGATGTCTTCAATGCCGGCTGCCCGCGACTCCAGCAAAACTGTAATATTTAAAGGTACGGCGGGCGGCGGCGGGGCAGTGGCGGGCTGGGGAGGCAGATGCGGGATCGGAGCTCAGCCTGCTCCCTCCGCTCCGCTGCCTCCACTGCTGGGTGGGCCTGAAACAAAACTGGGTGGGCATGGGCCCACCCAGGCCCACCCGTGGCTACGCCCCTGCTGTGTACTTCTGTCCAGTAGAATTCACGGTCATGACAATAAGAGGCCTTGTGAATTCAGTAAAGAATCTCTTATCAATCACAAGCCTGATAGAAGCAAACTCCTCTCCATGGCTCACAGATGCTCCCGGAGACTCTGTTTCTGTAAGGCACGCTCCTACGCCCCTTCCCAGGAGATAAGGTGGAGGCTAGGCTGCAGTAAACACATGTCCTTGGATGACGTCAGCAGCAGCCAAGAAGTATTTTTCCTCTGTAGAAAGCTAGTTTCTGATGTATTCAGGCCAGTGGCTGCAAAATCCATATTAGATCAGGAAAAGATGATTCAGGTTTACCAGGCCTTTGACCAGCAAAGGTGAGAGAGCAGAAAAAGACCCCTACACTTCCAGTGTCTCCCCCCTTTCTTCCTGTATCCTTCCATCCATCTATCCTTTCTCTCCCTGCATCCTTCCATCCATTTCCCCTCTTTCTCTCCCCATCCTTCCAGTGTCCCTCCCTCTTTCCCTCTGTATCCTTCATCTCCTCTCTTTCTCTTCCTACCCTTCCATCTCCTCCTTCTTTCTGTCCCAATCCTTCCATTGTCTTCCCTCTTTCTCTCCATCCATCATCCCTCCTCTTTCTTTCGCCATCCTTCCAGCCAGGGTCTCCTCCTTTCTCCCCATCTTTCTACCCAGCATCTTCTCTCTCTCCAGCCCTTTTCCATCTGTGTCCCTTCTTTCTCTCCCCATCTTTCCACTCATCATCTCTCTCTCTCTCTACTCCTCTTCCATCCAGCGTTCCCATTCTTCTATCTTGTTCCTCCCCTCTCTCCATTCAACTTCTCCTGAATCTCTCTCCACACTCCCTCCCCTTCCCCTTCTCTTTCACATTTCCCTTCCCTCTTATACAGCATCTTCTGTTTCCTGGCCACTGCTGCTTCTCCTGATGATGGCCGCGGGAAACCAACAAATAGCAAATGTGGGGCCACAGCCTTCATACATGTGCTGTCGGCTCTGCCAGTTATCTGCCCTGGAACAGGAAGTTGACGTCATCAGGGACAAAGGAATGGCAGAGCCGACAGTGCATGCCTGAAGCCTGCAGCCCCACACTTGCTGTTTGCTGTTCATTGGGAGAAGCAGCAGCAGTGGTGGCCGTGTCTCAGTGCTGAGTGGGAGAATTTTCTGCTTTGGCGGGATTGTGGGAGATGACCCACCAAAGCGTGAGACATGGGAGGTTATGGTTTTAATTATATATTTTCATTTGTATCAGAAAAGGTGGTTCATGTTGTAGCCAGGCCTCAGATCCAGGGAAATTAGGACTAGGCCTTGTGCTGTTTCTTCTCCTCCTTTCAAAAATATAAATAGGAATCAAACTAGTCTAAATTTCCTCCCAGCATTAATTATTAGCAAATCAGGAAAATATAACTTTTATTGCAATCTACAAAAACTCTTTATTAGCAAATTCACAGCAATATATAATAATAATTCCTTACACATCACAACACAACACATTTAAAATAACATACCCGTTCATACTCTATTCATTCTCATCGAAATCCATAATTAAATACAAATTTTGAAGTAGAAGTGACCATCGATAAATAAACCACATAAACCATTGGATCCTCACATGGAGTTCCTCCTAAAGTTATATCTTCAGTCTATTAGAGGTACTGGACAGTTTCCAGCCACCAAACTTCAGTTCTTATAGTTCCACGAATAAAAGTTCAGATCTTAACAGCCTCAATTCGATGGTCTTTCCCTTCTGAATCTCATCTTATTTCAAAATCCATATCGCATATCACATCAGAGTTATAATCAGTTTCAATACTCATTGTCTTTCATTCTCAACTCTTCTCAGCTCTTCTCCTCCTTTGTCATTTTAACAGGAAGCCAAAGCTCCCGTGGGCCCCAAAATCGGGTAATCCATCTCCTCTAGCTATACATTCTCTATATTTAACCCCACTCTTGGGGAGGACAGATAAGGGCTCTCTCTGAACTCATGCATACTTCCCTTCAAAAGCTGAAGCTTCGGTTCTATTGGCCACTTTCTCAGAATAGCCCATCCCCTTTCAGATTTGATTGGCACCTTTTTGGAGCAGGGATCCAGAATGTTCTTTCTACAACTGCTTAGGAAAGCACATTTTGCCAGCCTGCTATATAAGAAAATTCTGACCTTCGACTCTCATGAAAATGGGTGCTTTTGCAGAGTGACATGTTTAAGATGAGGCCTGAATCAGCATCAGTTCCAACTTTATCTTGCAGAAATTAAAGCCTAATTTGGCACGTTTGTTCCATTGTAGTGAAAGAGTTTTAAAGAGACTTTCTGAACTTCATCAAGAAATCACAATATTCATGCAAGAAAGATGGAAGAGACCTAGTGGTTAAAGCAATGGAATCAGAACCAGGGATGCCAGGGACTGATTCCTGTGTCTGCCACTGACATTCTTTATGACCCTGCACCAGTTTGGACTGTTCAGTATAATTGGCGCTGATAGGTAATCTATTAAGGGTGCTCTGGGATGGCTGCCCTTTATAGAATAGCACATAGTGCCAGAATCCACGCCCAACTTTGGCCAAAATCATTTACACTAACTAAAACCAGGTGTAAATCCAAGCATGCAAGCTGTGCACAGATCTCTGGAATTCTATAACTCTGTGTGCATTTTAAGGGAACACCCCTGACCCGCCCATATTCCCTCCCATCGTTTACACCCCCTTTTCAAATCCAAGTGGAATGTTAGTCACCATTCCATAAAAAGGTGTATGTGTAGTTGCATGGAGATCCGTCCTTGTTGGCCTATTTCAGTGCCTTGCTTTTGTTATAATGCTTTTGCGCGCCAAAAAATCAGAGTGGAAATAACGCTAGACACCATATATAGAATTCCCTAGTTTATCTGCCTTTTGCCTCAGAAACCCAGTTATGATTGTAAGCTCTTTGTAAAGGGATCTATTGCACTTAAATATTTATCATTAATGTATAGCACAGCGTAATTTAGTAGTGAAAGAGCATTTTTATTATAATTATTATTATCAAACTCAATCCAGTGCTAGAAATCTGTTCCTGCCAGGCTGTAGGATTTTACATATTTAGCAGATATAACTGAGAATTCAAGCAATCTTAAAGCACCAAGGGCAGGGGAAGTTAACATGTGAGTTGTGTTTTGATGTAAGCTAATTTGAAGCAAAATTACACCTCTTAGGAAGCAGTTAAGTGAAAGTAATCTTTTGCACTTCCACTGCTGTGGAATCCATCCGAGGGATGTGACAGACAAATCTAATTTCTCTGGGAAGCTTGTGGTTGATGCTATTGTAACAAAAATGAATTTCAAGATGGATGTTGTGATTTTCACACTAATGTACAACAATTTTGATTATTTGAAAATCAAACTGTATGAACACTGAAGCGTGTGATCAAGTGAGTTGATCCAATAGAGTAGCAACAGACGGTATGCTGAAAAATAAAAAGACAGAAGGAAATCCTATTGAAGTTTATCCTTGTTTTCCAGAAATTTCTTGTTTAAATGTATAGGGGGCATGTGAATAGAAGTGAGAGTTGGGTTAGGACTGAGCCATGTGCTACTACTGTACTCTCCTCCTGGACTGCCACAGTGGTGGGCCCAGGGGATTGGTCAGTTTGCTCTTAAAGAGATTCAGAGATTGTTCTTTATAGAGTTTTTAGGACAGGGATGCAGGAGTTCAGTCCTTGAGTGCCACACAAAGGCTAGGTATCCTTAATGAATATGCATGAGATATATTTGCATACAATTAGAAGTAGTATCAATACAAATCTATCTCATGCATATTCATTACAATCTTATATACTGAGTATCACTTCTACAAACTAGTTATAAATTGTAATCATTTCATACCAAGTAACTACCAAACCACAATCTCTATAACTATTCAGCTCATTTTCGAAAAAAGGGATCGCCAGCCATCTTCCGACACAAATCAGGAGATGGCCGGCGATCTCCTGAACCCGGCCAAATCAGTATAATCGAAAGCTGATTTTAGCCGGGTTCAACTGTTTTCCATTGCGGAGCCAGCGAAACATCAAGGGGGCGTGTCGGTAGGGTAGTGAAGGCGGGATGGGGGCAGGACGGGGGCGTGCTCACGAGATGGCCAGCTTCTCCTAATAATGAAAAAAAAAAAAAGCCAGGCTTGTGGAGCATTTCGCCGGCTGTACTTGGTCCCTTTTTTTTCACGACCAAGCTTCAAAAAGGAGCCCCAACTCACCAAATGACCACCGGAGAGAATCGGGGATGACCTCCCCTTATTCCCCCAGTGGTCACCAACCCCCTCCCACCCAAAAACAAACAAACAAACAAACAAACAAACAAACAAACAAACCTTTTTTGCCAGTCTCTATGCCAGCCTCAAATGTCATACCCAGCAGTATGCAAGTCCCTGGAGCAGTTTTTAGTGGGTGCAGTGCACTTCAGACAGGCAGACCCAGGCCCATCCCCCCTCTACCTGTTACACTTGTGGTGGAAAATGGGAGCTCTCCAAAACCCCCCAAAACCCACTGTACCCACATTTAGGTGCCCCCTTCACCCATAAGGGCTATGGTAATGGTGTAGAGTTGTGGGGAGTGGGTTTTGGAGGGGATTTGGGGGGCTCAGCATCCAAGGTAAGGGAGCTATGCTCCTGGGAGCTATTTTTATTTTATTTTTTTTTAATTTTTAGAAGTGCCCTCTAGGTTGCCCGGTTGGTGTCCTGGCATGTCAGGGGACCAGTGCACCACAAATGCTGGCTCCTCCCATGACCAAATGCATTGGATTTGGCCAGGTTTGAGATGGCCGGCATTATTTTCCATTATGGCCGAAAACCGATGCCGACCATCTCAAACCCGGCAAACTCTGACATTTGGCTGGGCCCAACCGTATTATCAAAAAAAAAGATGGCCGGCCATCTTTTTCAAAAATACAGTTGGCTCCGCCCACTTACGGCGCCGGCCCTGAAGATGGCCGGCCAGCTATTCGGCCGGCGCCGTTCGATTATGCCCCTCTATGTCTCTATTATTGGAGAGTCATGGGATAGGAGGTAGTGTTCTACTTTGGATTAAAAACTGGTTAAAAGATAGAAAACAAGAGAGTAAGGTTAAATGGTCAGTATTCTTTAAGAAGAAGGGTATATAGTGGGGTTCGAAAAAACAAGATACAGTATTGTTAAGAGTCTAAAGATCGTAAAGTATTACACGCATATGAAGTGACTCTGTAACTCAGATTTATAGAAAAGTGTGCTCAAAAAGTGGAGAAAAACCCTCAAAAACCTGGGACTGACAGTCGCAGGTTTTGGAGCGGGGTTACTATTATTATAAGTAACACTCGCCCAAGTTCTATCATTGGGTGAAAAAAACTCTACTTAAATTTGAATACTATCTTAAATAGTTGTGTTTTTAAACTAACAGCATTGCTTGGCTTAAAGAAATTTGATTTAAGACGTTTAGATTAAACACTCTCTTATGTTAACATCCAGTTTGATTTAAGACGTTTAAATTAAACACTCTCTTATCTTAACATCCGACGGGGGCCACTGCCGTTTCACTCTCACAACAGAGCTTTCTCAGGGATAGAGTAAAGAACGCGATACTGGCGTAATGCTGTGGTTCTGTAAAAGAAAAATTTTTTTAGACTTAAACAGACAAAAAACTTTAAATTGTAAAAGGCACTAGACAGAAACGCTTGGAGCAGCTTACAGCTAATCAATTGAACTATTAAGGCCGTTAGGAAAAGTACTGATAGGAACACATTCCTCCACAATTCGAGCTGCCATCCCACACATCTAAAAAATAATCTACCCTTCTCTCAAATGTTAAGATTGCGACGCATTTGTACTGATCTTTCCACTTTTAAACAACAAGCGAAAATGTTGATGGACGACTTAGCTGACAGAGGTTATTCTAAATTTATACTCCAAAAAGCGTATCAGAGAGCTAAATTCAACAGCAGAGATTTGCTTTTGACCACCACCACCTCAAATAAAGATGATGCAGAAACATGCACCATGGTCATGCAATACACTAAGGATAGCCCCGCTTTATCCAAATTAATCAAAAACAGATGGGACATTGTACAATCGATGTCCTCTTTTAGTAACATTAATTTACGAATTGCTTATGCCAGGTGCAGCAATATTAAAGAAATGATTTGTCCAGCAGACATCAGACCTGCGAGAAAAAAAGATAAAACACGATTGCAGGGTCACTTCAAATGTGGCCTCTGCCCCATCTGTCCAATTACTAAACAAGTTAAACAGATATATATTCCAAAGATGAACAAACAGCATGTTTTTCGTAGCTTCACCAATTGTCTATCAGATCACGTTGTTTACGTGATCAGCTGCTCCTGCGATAAATTATACGTTGGGATGACCACTAGAATGCTGAAAGTCAGACTTCTTGAGCATCGCTCTAATATTCGCAGACAAGTCCTCAAAGAGCCTCTGGTACAACATTGTATGAACAAAAATCATAGATTTGAGGATCTTCAATGTTATGCAATAGATAAAATCGATGCATTCAACAGAGGCGACCGTAAACTGTCATTACAGAGAAGAGAGGCCCAGTGGATTTTTGATTTAAATTCATTAGAACCTAACGGCCTTAATAGTTCAATTGATTAGCTGTAAGCTGCTCCAAGCGTTTCTGTCTAGTGCCTTTTACAATTTAAAGTTTTTTGTCTGTTTAAGTCTAAAAATTTTTTTCTTTTACAGAACCACAGCATTACGCCAGTATCGCGTTCTTTACTCTATCCCTGAGGAAGCTCTGTTGTGAGAGTGAAACGGCAGTGGCCCCCGTCGGATGTTAAGATAAGAGAGTGTTTAATTTAAACGTCTTAAATCAAACTGGATGTTAACATAAGAGAGTGTTTAATCTAAACGTCTTAAATCAAATTTCTTTAAGCCAAGCAATGCTGTTAGTTTAAAAACACAACTATTTAAGATAGTATTCAAATTTAAGTGGAGTTTTTTTCACCCAATGATAGAACTTGGGCGAGTGTTACTTATAATAATAGTAACCCTGCTCCAAAACCTGCGACTGTCAGTCCCAGGTTTTTGAGGGTTTTTCTCCACTTTTTGAGCACACTTTTCTATAAATCTGAGTTACAGAGTCACTTCATATGCGTATATAGTGGGGTTCCCCAGGGGTCTGTGCTGGGACCGCTGCTTTTTAACATATTTATAAATAATCTAGAGATGGAAGTGATCAGTGAGGTAATTAAATTTGCTGACGACACAAAATTATTCAAAGTTGTCAAATCGCAAGAGGATTGTGAAAAATTACAAGAGGACCTTACGAAACTGGGAGACTGGGCATCCAAATGGCAGATGATGTTTAATGTGAGCAAGTGCAAAAAGAAGCATGTGGGAAAGAGGAACCCGAACTACAGCTATGAAATGCAAAGTTCCACATTAGGAGTCACCGACCAGGAATGGTATCTAGGTGTCATCGTTGATGATATGTTGAAACCCTCTACTCAGCTAAGAAAGCAAATAGAATGTTAGGTATAATTAGGAAATGAATGGAAAACAAAAATGAGGATGTTATAATGCCTTTGTATAGCTCCATGGAGCAACCACACCTTGAATATTATGTGCAATTCTGGTCACCGCACCTCAAAAAAGATATAGTGGAATTAGAAAAGGTACAGAGAAGGGCGACGAAAATGATAAAGGGGATGGGATAACTTCCTTATGAGGAAAGGCTAAAGTGGCTAGGGCTCTTCAGCTTGGAGAAAAGACAGCTGAGGGGAGGTGGTGGACTCTGGTCCTGGGGAACTGAGTTCGATTCCCATTTCAGGCACAGCTCCTTGTGATTCTGGGCAAGTCACTTAACCCTCCATTGCCCCAGGTACAAATAAGTACCTGTATATTTAAGCCGCATTGAGCCTGCCATGAGTGGGAAAGCGCGGGGTACAAATATAACTAAAATAGAATAAAATATGATAGAGTTCTATAAAATAATGAGTGGAGTGGAACAGGTAGACGTGAATTGCTTGTTTACTCTTTCCAAAAATACTAGGACTAGGGGGCATGCAATGAAGTTACAAAGTAGTAAATTTAAAACAAATCAGAGAAAATATTTCTTCACTCAAGGTGCAATTAAACTCTGGAATTTGTTGCCAAAGAATGTGGTAAAAGCAGTTAGCTTAGCTGGGTTTAAAAAAGGTTAGGCTAGCTTCCTAAAAGAAAAGTCCATAAGCTATTATTAAAATGGCCATGGGGAAAATCCACTACTTATTTCTAGAATAAGCAGCATAAAATGTATTATACTGTTTTGGGATCTTGCCAGGTACTTGTAACCTGGATTGGCCACTGTTGGAAACAGGATGCTGGGCTTGATGGACCTTCGATCTGTTCCAGTATGGCAATACTTATGTACTTATTGAAAATTGCAAGCCGTAATACTTTTTATAAAAACACAAAGTTCACTTACTTAACATTAATCCCACACTCATATTCATATACAGTGGGGGAAATAAGTATTTGATCCCTTGCTGATTTTGTAAGTTTGCCCACTGACAAAGACATGAGCAGCCCATAATTGAAGGGTAGGTTATTGGTAACAGTGAGAGATAGCACATCACAAATTAAATCCGGAAAATCACATTGTGGAAAGTATATGAATTTATTTGCATTCTGCAGAGGGAAATAAGTATTTGATCCCCCACCAACCAGTAAGAGATCTGGCCCCTACAGACCAGGTAGATGCTCCAAATCAACTCGTTACCTGCATGACAGACAGCTGTTGGCAATGGTCACCTGTATGAAAGACACCTGTCCACAGACTCAGTGAATCAGTCAGACTCTAACCTCTACAAAATGGCCAAGAGCAAGGAGCTGTCTAAGGATGTCAGGGACAAGATCATACACCTGCACAAGGCTGGAATGGGCTACAAAACCATCAGTAAGACGCTGGGCGAGAAGGAGACAACTGTTGGTGCCATAATAAGAAAATGGAAGAAGTACAAAATGACTGTCAATCGACAAAGATCTGGGGCTCCACGCAAAATCTCACCTCGTGGGGTATCCTTGATCATGAGGAAGATTAGAAATCAGCCTACAACTACAAGGGGGGAACTTGTCAATGATCTCAAGGCAGCTGGGACCACTGTCACCACGAAAACCATTGGTAACACATTATGACATAACGGATTGCAATCCTGCAGTGCCCGCAAGGTCCCCCTGCTCCGGAAGGCACATGTGACGGCCCGTCTGAAGTTTGCCAGTGAACACCTGGATGATGCCGAGAGTGATTGGGAGAAGGTGCTGTGGTCAGATGAGACAAAAATTGAGCTCTTTGGCATGAACTCAACTCGCCGTGTTTGGAGGAAGAGAAATGCTGCCTATGACCCAAAGAACACCGTCCCCACTGTCAAGCATGGAGGTGGAAATGTTATGTTTTGGGGGTGTTTCTCTGCTAAGGGCACAGGACTACTTCACCGCATCAATGGGAGAATGGATGGGGCCATGTACCGTACAATTCTGAGTGACAACCTCCTTCCCTCCGCCAGGGCCTTAAAAATGGGTCGTGGCTGGGTCTTCCAGCACGACAATGACCCAAAACATACAGCCAAGGCAACAAAGGAGTGGCTCAGGAAGAAGCACATTAGGGTCATGGAGTGGCCTAGCCAGTCACCAGACCTTAATCCCATTGAAAACTTATGGAGGGAGCTGAAGCTGCGAGTTGCCAAGCGACAGCCCAGAACTCTTAATGATTTAGAGATGATCTGCAAAGAGGAGTGGACCAAAATTCCTCCTGACATGTGTGCAAACCTCATCATCAACTACAGAAGACGTCTGACCGCTGTGCTTGCCAACAAGGGTTTTGCCACCAAGTATTAGGTCTTGTTTGCCAGAGGGATTAAATACTTATTTCCCTCTGCAGAATGCAAATAAATTCATATACTTTCCACAATGTGATTTTCCGGATTTAATTTGTGATGTGCTATCTCTCACTGTTACCAATAACCTACCCTTCAATTATGGGCTGCTCATGTCTTTGTCAGTGGGCAAACTTACAAAATCAGCAAGGGATCAAATACTTATTTCCCCCACTGTACACCATTTATACGTATAACTATCACCCTTTTACTATTGTCCCAATTATGTGAGCACATTAAATTTCCTATTACTTCTCCCTCATATCTTTCCTCTTTAACAATGACTCATTCTGGTAATAGCATACAAGTACTTCCAATGTCACAAGATGTAATTCTTCAATTTATTGTTTTAAAACAGTCTAACACCTTCCACCTAATGTTCAAAACTTGCAATTTTCATTAAAGGAGATATAGTTATATAGATTATGGTTTGGTAGTTACTTGGTATGAAATGCATATTAATTAGGGACATTCTGAAAACCTGGCCTGCTTGCAGCACTTGAGGCCTGAATTCCTGCACCCCTATCTTAGGAGGTAGGGGTTAAAAGTAGGCTATTCAAATTTCCATCTATGCTCTTTAGGGGTCATTTCATAAGTCTTTTCTGTATGTAAAACTAGGTCCAGTGCAGTTAGGGGGCCCAGTACCTCCTTCCAACATGTCCAACATCTCTATCCCTTCCATCCCCGGGTCTGGCACTCCCCCTCTCTCACCACCCCTCTGTCCCTGGGTCCGACACTCCCCCCCTCACCACCCCTCTGTTCCCGGATTTGGCACTCCCTCTCTCTCACTCCCCTCATATACTTAAAAAGTCCCTTTCTCTGTACAGGGCCCTGGCTGTTTGCTACTGACTGGAACCTTCTGTCTGCTGCGACCAACCCCTGTCTGAAGTAACTTTCTGCTTCCACATGGGTGGGTTACGGCAGAGAAGTTCCAGTCAGTGGCAAGTAGCCAGGGCCCTATACAGAGAAAGGGAGAAAGGGACTTTAGAGGTAAACAGAGGGAGGGGGTGGGGTGAGAGAGGGGGTGTGCCAGACCTGGGATGGAGGGGGGGGGGGGGGTGAGTGAGATATGTGGGATTCAGGGTCAGGGGGGCCCAGGACCCTTTTATTGCCCTTTAGCCCAGATCCCTGTCAGTCTGCCCCTGGGTAAAACCCCATCTTTAGTACAGATTTTATAGTACTTTTTAGAAAAAATGGTGCTCTCCAGGAAGGCTCAACCTGTCCATCTAACGCCTTGTTTACCTCAGCTCATGACCAACTATCTCTTAATCATATACTGACTTTAGCTAACTCCTTGTTTACCTCAGCCCTTGATCAACTGTATTTTAATCATGTACTGACTTTAACATAACCCTACTCTGTAAGCCACATTGAGCCTGCAAAAAGGTGGGATAATGTGGGGTAGAAATGCAATAAATAAATAAATAAATAATAAAATTGAATGGCACCATTTTTTCTAGTACTTTAAAATCTGTACTAAAGTTGGGGTTTTTTCGTCAGTGATCTTTAAATGATGGAGAACCGCCCACTGATTAAAAGCTCTAGGACACTCATTGCTTGGCGCAGACGAATGGCGTCTGTCGTCACTCTATAATAAGAAGCGCCATGTTGAAAGTGAAGGACCGGGCTAAGAAGCAGGAGAGATTGCAGATAAGACGTGAGGCTATGCTACAGAATTTGCATGGAAAGGGTGAGTGAGCATTGGAGGCTGTGGATTCAGCTACAGTGTCTGTATCTTTTGTAGACAGTCGCAGTGACCACGGACCCTGAAGCAGGACCCGAAACTCTGGCCACAGTTGGCCGTGGATAGCAACCAGACTATATGACTGCAAAGATAAGTTCCAAGAATTTAAACATTTCATAGAATTGTGATTAAGAGTGATTTAGGCTTAATACAGAGTAAATAATAAATTATGAATGACTGGAGGTTTTTATGCCAATGATGCGAGTGAATACTCCGTAAGTGTAGAACAGTGTAAAGTGCAAAGTTCGGAGTTACATTACGACTCGTGAGGCTTTTCCTCCAGTTTTGAAAGGATTCTATTATAGGATTACCTTGAACAGTATAACTATCCTTCATTGTGCTCTACTTTAGTTTTAGATGCACGTCTAAGCATTAGTACATGGTCATTAATACAGACAATGGAATAATTGACCATTTTATGGCTACAGTAAAAATGGCCTTAATGCATGAGAAAAACCCACATAAGGGCGTGCAAAGAAGTTCTGCAATCAGCTGAAGGAGGTTGTGCAAATAGTTTGTATGGACAGCGAAGGTCCCCAGACCCTGTTTCATAAACTGCATCTGACAAAAGTCTACAGTCCTCAGGCCACTTAGAAAATTCCTCTGCCTATGATATCCTTTGGGCTCTGGTTCTTCTTATATATTTATATATATATATATTTTCTTTTGCTATTGCCTTCCATAACACTACTTTTTGCCGCAGGTTAGTAAAAGGGACCCTAAGATATTTAGAGGTACCAGAGCAGGATGTGAGGTTGACAGAGAGGGGCATAATCGAAAGGGACATCCTCGTTTCGATTTGGACGTCCTCGCAAAACGTCCCCATCTAGGGACAGGGAAACCTGTATTTTCAAAACAAGATGGACGTCCATCTTTCGTTTCGATAACACTGTCAGGGACGCCCAAATCCTGAAATTTGGTCGTCCTTAGAGATGGTTGTCCCTAGACTTGGTCGTTTCTGATTTTCGGCGATAATGGAAACCAAGGACGCCCATCTCAGAAACGACCAAATGCAAGCCCTTTGGTCATGGGAGGAGCCAGCATTTGTAGAGCACTGGTCCCCCTCACATGCCAGGACACCAACCTGGCACCCTAGGGGGCACTGCAGTGGACTTCATAAATTGCTCCCAGCTACATAACTCCCTTACCTTGTGTGTTGAGCCCCTCCAAAATCCCCCCAAAACCCACTACCCACAAATGTACACCATTACCATAGCCCTTATGGGTGAAGGGGGGCCCCTAAATGTGGGTACAGTAGGTTTCTGGTGGGTTTTGGAGAGCTCGCTGTTTCCTCCACAAACGTAACAGGTAGGGAGGGATGAGCCTGCGTCCTCCTGCCTGAAGTGCACTGCACCCACTAAAACTGCTCCAGGTACCTGCATACTGCTGTGATGGACCTGAGTATTACATCTGAGGCTGGCAATCAATATTTTTAAAGATGTTTTTTGAGGGTGGGAGGGGGTTAGTGATCAGTGGGGGAGTAAGGGGAGGTCATCCCCGATTCTCTTCGGTGGTCATCTGGTCATTTTGGGCACCTTTTTGTGCCTTGGTCGTAAGAAAAACATGACCAGGTAAAGTCATCCAAGTGTTCATCAGGGATGTCCTTGTTCCTTTCGATTATGGGTCGAGGACGTCCTAGTGTTAGGCACGCCCAAGTCCCGCCTTCGCTACGCCTCCAACATGCCCCCTTGAACTTTGGCCATCCCTGCGATGGAAAGCAGTTGGGGATGTCCAAAATCGGCTTTCGATTATACCGATTTGGACGACCCTGGGAGAAGGACATCCTTCTCTTTCGAAAATGAGACCAAGAGTGATTTTGTCAATGCCCAGTGTGTTCAGATTATTATTATTATTACTTTTTATCTGTATTTATGTCCAGAGGGTGGAAAGATGAGGAGTTGCTTCTCTGGCTTTCTTCCTAAACATAAGATGCACCAGTTTTCAGAAGTATGCACATATTTTCCATTTGAAAATTATCCCATGGAAAGTACATGCACATATTTTCTATTTTATTTTGGGTACATACCCAGCACAACCCACAGAAGCACCTTTAGTCAGACTGGATAAATTTATGCACATATACTCAAGGTTTTATAAAAGGCTATTTCTGTGTGTTAAACACTGCTTTACTCCTAGAAATATTTTTTTAGAATTACTTTCAAATGTTATTCATTTTGCTTTTACTTTATCTCTTGCTTTAGTTCATAATAATGGTCTGTGTTTTTTCCCCCTTGTTAACTTGCCTGACACAAGACTAATTGCCATTTTACTGCTCCCTTCATTGCTATCCATAGTTCCTCTGCATCTCTTAGATCTTCAGTTCCTGACAAGACTTCCTTAATGTAATGATTCATTCTTTAAAGGTCAGCCCTTCTGAAACCTAGGGCCTTTGTTCTAGTATAGTTTGGTTCTGATCCACTGTTTATAGTAAACTGCAGAGTAGGGTGATCATTAGACCCCAGGCCAGTCTCTGCTATAACCTCAGTTATATAGGCCCTGCTTACTAAGGCGCATTAGCATTTTTAACTCGCCTACAGTTAGCGCCTGCGCTATGCAGGCACCTATAGGAATATTGCAGAGCGTACACTGTACATGGTTAACACTTGTTAAAAATGCTAACACACCTATAACACGGCTTAGTAAACAGGGCCCATAAAGTTTTAAATAAGTAAATATTGCTAAATATTGTCACAATTGTTAGTATCAGGTTCATTATCACCCTGCTGTGAGTGGGCCTACTGCACCAGATTCTTGAGAGGGATGTCTTCTAAAAATGGCTATATATTCATTCTTTAGTTCATCAATCAACTGGCACTCTTCAATCTACATCTGGTAAATTTAGGTCCCACATTTTTTCTCTTCATATATAGCCCCTCCTCTGGGTATCTATGTAAATGGTTTATGGTTTATTTAAGTTTTGCTATACCATCTTTTGACATCACATTAAAGTGGTTTACAATTTAAAAACGATAATATCAAAAGCACAATCTGTTAGGAAACAGAACTTCATTGCCAGATAGGAGAGTGGAGAACAGAGCACAGAAAAATCAAGTAGACAGGAACACTCAATGAGATGGCAAGAACAGGTGCTAAACCCGCACTGCCCATGACCACCCCAACATCTAAAGACTAGAACAAAAGCCAATTCGAATAGATAGATTTTGAGGACACATTTAAACTTGGTCTGGTTAGTTTCATTGGGCAGAGCCTATAGTCGAGAGTTCCAGAGGGAGGGAGCGAGATAAAAGAAGGCAGATTGATGTCAGGTGGGGGGGGGGGGGGGGGGGGGGGGAAGGAAACGTAAACAGAAACTCAGATGAGGACCATTAATGACGAACTGGTCTGTAAGAAACTATGACAGAAGCCAGATAATGAGGGAATCCTGTAAATACAGCACTGTGGGTCAACTTGAGAATTTTGAATTGAAGGCGGTATTTCACGGGTAGCCAACGAAGTTGGAAGAGATAAGAAGAGATCTGATTAAATTTCTTGAGATGGAATAAAATGCATATTGCAGTGTTCTGAACTGATTGAAGACATTTAAAAGGCACCATTGCACAGGAATATCAGTATAGAAGAAACAATTCCTCAGTTCTACTACAAACCTAAATAGGGAGTGGTGCGTGCAAATTTGTTTACCTCAAGAGGTGATATAAGTCATGGAGAACCACCAATCTTCATGCATTTGTTCTCTGGATACCCAATGTCCATGTACTTTTCTGCCTGAGTTTAGAGGGTACATTTAACAGTTCAAATCTTTACTCAACAGTTTAAACTTAGAAGGCCACATTACATAAGTACGTAAGTACAGAAGTATTGCCATACTGGGACAGACCGAAGGTCTATTAAGCCCAGCATCCTGTTTCTAACAATGGCCAATCCAGGTCACATGTACCTGGCAAGATCCCAAAAAAGTACAATACATTTTATGCCGCTTATCTTAGAAATAAGCAGTGGATTTTCCCCAAGTCCATTTTAATAATGGCCTATGGACTTTTCCTTTAGGAAGCCATCCAAACCTTTTTTAAACCCTGCTAAGCTAACTGCTTTTATTACATTCTCTGGCAATGCATTCCAGAGTTTAATTACATGTTGAATGAAGAAATATTTTCTCCGATTCGTTTTAAATATACTACTTTGTAGCTTCATCGCGTTCAACAACAAAAATGCTCTGTCAAAATTATCACCTAAATGAGGCAACATGTAAAATAGGTATATCTTTAAGGAAAAATGAAAAAAATAATGTGAGCAGAAAAATGTGCAGTAACGCTCCCAGTTCAGTCCAATAGCTGATGACACATACACCTTTAGCTGCTAATTTGTGCTGTTAATGTACGTTAAGTGCAAAACCTACCACACTTTAGTAAAAGAACCACAAAATGAGTGAATTGTTCAATCATTTTCATTTGTCAAAACTAATTTAAGCCAGCTGCAGTTGAAACTCTTCACATACACTTTTTAAATTTAAAAATAAACTGGTTTGTAGCCAGCCCCTAAGGTTTAATGAGATTTTCTCCTAATGCAGAAGGATGCCTCCTAGCTTGTACCATAAGACCACTCTGTCCTGCCATTTCAGAAGCAAGTATGGCCATTCTGGCTGATTTGTGAGAAAATGAAGGGAAAAACATGTTTTGCTTGGTTTCTCTGCAATGAACTTACTGCCTTTTGCCTCTGAAATATTTTAGTATAAACTTTGTTTAAAAAGTGTGTTTAAGAATGCTTGTCGTAAACGGAAGTCAAGGGCAAGTACAGTATTTCGCAAAAAGGAAAAAACAACATTCATGTACAAAGGACACAAATACTGCAAACACTATCCAGCTTATAATTGAAAAAGAAAAACGCCTATATTGCGACCCAAATCGGGAGATAGACGTTTATCTCACAAAAACGAATAAAGCGGTATAATCGAAAGCCGAATTTGGACGTTTTCAACTGCACTCTGTTGCGGATGCGGACAAAGTTGATGGGGGCGTGTCAAAGGCGTGGTGAAGGCGGAACTGGGGCGTGGTTATCAGCCAATCAGAGATAGGCGCCTTTCGCCGATAATGGAAAAAAATATGCGTTTTTAGCGAAAATTTAGGGCACTTTTCCTGGACCCTGTTTTTCCACGAATAGGGCCCCAAAAAGTACCCTAAATGACCAGATGACCACTGGAGGGAGTCGGGGATGACCTCCCCTGACTCCCCCAGTGGTCACAAACCTCCTCCCACCACAAAAATATGCCGTTTCACAACTTTTTATGTTCACCCTCAAATGTCATACCCACCTCCCTGGCAGCAGTATGCAGGTCACTGGAGCAGTTATTAGGGGGTGCAGTGGACGTCAGGCAGGTAGACCCAGGCCCATCCCCCCCCACCTGTTACACTTGTGCTGGTAAATGGGAGCCCTCCACACCGCCCCCCAAACCCACTGTACCCACATGTAGGTGCCCCCCTTCACCCCTTAGGGCTATAGTAATGGTGTAGACTTGTGGGCGGTGGGTTTTGAGGGGGATTTGGGGGGCTCAACACCCAAGGGAAGGGTGCTATGCACCTGGGAGCTCTTTTACCTTTTTTTTTGTTTTTGTAAAAGTGCCCCCTAGGGTGCCCGGTTGGTGTCCTGGCATGTGAGGGGGCCCAGTGCACTACGAATCCTGGCCCCTCCCACGAACAAATGCCTTGGATTTATTCGTTTTTGAGCTAGGCGCTTTCATTTTCCATTATCGCTGAAAAACAAAAATGCCCAGCTCACACATTGTTGAATAAAACATGGACGTCTATTTTTTTCGAAAATACGGTTCGGTCCGCCCCTTCACGGACCCGTTCTCGGAGATAAACGCCCATGGAGATAGACGTTTTCATTCGATTATGCCCCTCCATGTCAATCAACTTGAACCCACAACATGGCATTGCAGCAAAGTGAGAATTTTGAGATGCCCTTCTTCATTAATTAGCGATTGATTATGTATCCTCCGTGATGATAATGCTGAACATAACCATGAAGGAAACATTGCGAAGTGCATGCCAAAAAAGTCATATGAGACATGAAGAAGATAATTGGAGAAGAAGGTGATGGACCAAGAGAAGCTCTAGGCAAGAGTTTGTGAAACTCTCTTGCCACATGTACTTATGGCACTACCGAAGAAGTCAATGTTGAGCCATGTACTTTGTCAACACAGATAGAAGATTCTCCTGGGAGGAAATTGTGCTGTTTTCTGAATAAGATCCCTCATTTATGCTTACACTGTTTTTTTGAAAAGATCTGTAGAAGTAACTTTTTTATATTTTCTTTTTTGAATTTTGTAGATTTGCCTTTTTTGTTAACCTAAGAACATATGAATAGTAGCCATACTTGGTGGTTGTTCAATACATTGGTAATTAGCCCTGTCAGGAGATTTGAGGTTCCTATTGATTAAATTATATAAAATTGGGAGACACCCACAAACTAAATTGTACAAACTTCTTTATATGTGTAGTATATCGTCATTTATAAAGTTTTGACTTCCCTGTATTACATAGAATTAAACCATAACTGAATGCAATACTCAAGATGAGGTCATACCATGGAGTGATACAGAAGCATTATAGTATTCTTGGTCTTATTTACCATCCCTTTCCTAATAATTCCTAGCATCCTGTTTGCTTTTTTGGCCACTGCAGCACACTGGGCAGAAGATTTCAGCATATTGTCTACAATGACACCTAGATCTTTTTCTTGGGTGCTGACCCCCAAGGTGGACCCCAGCATCAGGTAACTCTGATTTGGATTATTCTTCCCAATATACATCACTTTGCATTTGTCCACATGGTATCAGGCAAGTTCCCACCCATACAGTTCCCAGTGGGTAGTTCCCATCCACCAATTCCCCCCCCCCCCCGGGACAATTCCTACCACATAAAGGGACAATTCCCACCAACCTTTCCCCTCTCGGGTCATTTCCCCCCTCCCTAGCCTTTTTTAAAAAATCAATAGTAGCTTCTTTCTTATATCGGGTCCCATTAAGTTGAAACCTAGTTTGGGGGTATGTGTGTGTGTGTGGGGGGGGGGGGGGGGGGAATTGCCCCCCCACATGAACTGCATGTCTGGAAGGGGAAAGGGATTTGGAAATGACAATATTGTGGGGGGGGGGGGGGTGTGAGGGGGTACTGGCCCCCCAAATGATCTGGAAGAGGAAAAGGAGGGAGATTACTTGTCCTACTGTGCTTTGTATTTTTTGGGTTATGGGTGGGAATTGTCCTCCCTGGTGTGGTGGGAATTTGTTCAGTGGGAATTGTACTAGGTGGGAATTGTCCAGATGGGAATTGTTGGGTGGGAACTGACCTAGAACTGTCCACATTAACCCGCCTGTTTACAAAGCCGTGCGGCAATGCTGACACAACCCATTCAAAGTGAATGGGCTGGGTCAGCATTACCGCAACGGCAACCGCTAACTCAGCATTGTAAACAGGGGGGTAAATTTCATCTGCCATTTGAATGCCCAGTCTACCAATTTCCTAAGGTCTTCCAGCAACTTTTCACAGTCTGCAGGTGTTTTAACAACCTATTTTTCTGTCACCTTCAAATGTAATCATTTCACTCATCGTTCCGATTTCCATATCATTTATAAATATGTTAAATAGCACTAGTCCCAGTACAGATCCCAGAAAACAGCAAGGCAAACGATCTGCAAACTCCAAGATGTAAGGACAAAAAAGCAGATCAGTAGAAAAAATTATTTTATTAATGACAACCAACCGGGCTGATTTGAATATTTGGTTGTCATTAATATATTTTTTTCTACTGATCTGATTTTTTGTCCTTCCAGTACAGATCCCTGCAGCACTCCACTATTCACCCTGCTCCATTGAGAGAAATGGCTATTCAACCCTACCCTCTGCTTTCTGTCCAATATAACCAGTTCCTAATCCACAATAGGACATTGCCTCCTATCACATGACTCTTTAATTTTCTCAAGAATCTCTCATAAAGAACTTTGTCAAAAGCTTTCTGAAAATCTAGATACACTACATCAACCAGCTCACCTTTATCCCAGGGGCGTAGCTATGGGGGGCCATGGGGGCCTGGGCCCCCGCAAATTTCATCCGGGCCCCTGGTTTGGCTGGTGGGGGTCCCCAACCCCCGCCAGCCGATGCCTTCTTCAGCACTGGTCTCCGGCGCAGACGCGGTCGCTGCCCTGCTCTTCTTTCTTCTTGCTCCTCCTGTCCTGTGCACGCTGACGCTCCTCAGTTTCACATAAAGGAGCATCAGCATGCACAGGAGGAGCAAGAAGAAAGAAGAGCAGGGCAGCGAATGCGGCTGTGCCGGAGACTGGTGCTGAAGAAGGTGGCTGGTGGGGGTTGGGGACCCCCACCAGTAAAGGTATTTGTTTGCGAGGTGAGGCGGTGAGGCGGGTCGATGGGGGGGGGGGGGGGGGCGGCGGGGCGGCACTCAAAATGTGCCCCCAACCTCAAGCTCTGGCCCTTTCCCACCGTAAGGTCTGGCTATGCCCCTGCTTTATCCATATGTTTATTCATATCTTCAAAGAAATGAAGCAAATTGGTGAGACAAGACTTCCTGTGGCTGAAACTATGCTGACTCTGTTCCATTAAATCATGTTCAAAAATGACTTGGACACCAAGCAGCAAAGTACTTGTTGGTCAGTTTGGGCTCCCTTCCACAGGAATATGCTAGTGGAAGGATAGGCCTTTTTTCAAGGGGCTCAAGTTCTTTCATGACTGCTCTGGATTCAAAGGCTTTTGTTTCATTTTTCTTATTTTTTCCTTTACCTTTTCTTTCTACTTGGTAAGAACTATTTATTTATTACATTTGTACCCAACATTTTCCCACCTATTTGCAGGCTCAATGTGGCTTACGTGGTACCGTAATGGCGTTCGCCAAGTCGGTGGATAACAAATACAAGATTATATTGTGGTCTAATGAGGTATGTGTGTATCAGACACCTTGAAGGTCGAAGGGAATGAGGATTGTATATTGTCCAGTACGATCATAGGTTATGCTGTGTTGCTGGCTGTGGGGATTTACGGTGTATCGATGGGGTAAGCCTTTTTGAAGAGGTTGGTTTTTAGTGATTGCCTGAAGTTTAGATGGTCATGGATTGTTTTCACAACTTTTGGGAGTCCATAGTTGTGCGCTTATGTAGGAGAAGCAGGATGCGTAAGTTGTTTTGTATTTAAGACCTTTACAATTTGGGTAGTGTAGGTTTAGGTATGATCATGATGATCCGATTCTGTTTCTGACTGGTAGATCTATTAGGTCTGTCATGTATCCTGGGACTACGCCGTAGATAATTTTGTGGACCAAAGTGCAGATTTTGAAGATGACCCTTTCTTTGATTGGGAGCCAGTGCAGCTTTTCTCGGAGGGGTTTAGCACTTTCAAATCGTGTTTTACCAAATATCAGCCTGGCTGCTGTGTTTTGGGCGGTCTGGAGTTTTTTTGTGAGTTGTCCTTTGCATCCCGCGTAGATTCCATTGCAGTAATCTGCATGGCTTAGGACCATTGATTGTACTAGGTTTTGAAAAATTTCTCTCAGGAAGAAAGGTTTTAATCATTTTAGTTTCCACATTGAATAGAACATTTTCTTTATTACAGATTTACTTGGCTCTCAAGGGTAAGATTACAGTCGATTGTGACTACGAGTATTTTTAGGCTATGAATGCGGCCTTCACGAGTTGGTATCCTCAGTGGGCCAATTTGTGATTTTTCTTGATTACTGTGAGCTCTTTTCTGTATGCTGCATTTGTTATTGGGGTGTGTGTGTGTGTGTGATGGTGGGTTGGGTGGGATTGATATATGTTTCTTTTACATTTTTTCTTTTTTCATGTGATTTCTTGTGTTTTTATGCAGCCAGGCATTATTGTCTTTATATGGTTGTAATCATAGGCGGTCGGTGGCCCAACTGTTTGGGGAGGCTAAAGGGGGCGGGGTTAGGGGGTGGGGCCAGAGGCGAGGCTTACATCCATAATTGTCTGACAACAGAAAAAAATAAGTAAAAATAAGTCACAATTAATACCTTTTATTAAATTTAGATATTAAATATGTATCATATGTCAAAGAATAAAGTGGTTGCTCAAAGCATATACTAACCACAATTGCTCAACTGCAAAACACTATGCACAAATTTGTGCAAAAACACACTCATAAACCTTACTGTACCATAACACTGGGCAGACCCTAATAAACCAATATACCACCCATACGGAAAATGCAGACCGTCAACAATATGAAACAAGGGATCATAATATCACAATTCTCATGTAGAGCCACAAAACACCCTTTTAGGGTGGAAAGTGTTCACAATGAGCTCCTTTTATGAACGACTATATGTAGATCCTTCAAGAGGTAGTGTGTCATGATTTAGGCTCTAAAACCCTTTCTGATGATTTGGTGCCACCTCAGTAAGGCCAATACACAATCTCTCCACTGCAAAACACTATACACAAACTTGTGCAAAAACACACTCATATAGCCTTACCAAACCATAACAGTACTAATTCCAAGGACAGGACGAGCTAAACGTTATGCGTGGAAAAGCAGCACTGTAATTACACGGGGCTCTAAAACTCCAGTGCACAACCTAGTGAAACAGAAAAAAAACCCAAAAAGGGCTGAAAATACTACAAGCTAGCAGAATACTGCACCTTGATCACACATGAAAAACACATGACACAACAGATATGAAGGCAAAATACTGAACTGGAAAGTTACCTCAAGAAGTCAGACTCAGCATGCAGCAATACTAGAAAAATTGAAATTTACATGCAAAACATCACAGATGCACATTTCCAAAAGCTGACATATTCCAGTTAATAAATTCTGAATAAAATACTTTTTTCTACCTTTGTTGTCTGATCATTTAGTTTTTCTATTCGCTTTGGTCCCAGTGTCTTCTGTTTTATGCAGTGTCTTCTTTCCATTTGATATTTTTTCTCTCACCATGTCCACCATCCTCCTGTGTCCTTATGCGTCCTGTCTACCATCTGTAGCCCTGTCCCTATCCTTCAGTATCCCGATTCAGCTCTTAAATTCAACAGTTTCTCCTCCATCCATATCCAGCATTTCTCCTCACTCCCCTCCATCCACTTCCCTCCCCTCCATCCATGTCCAGCACCTTCCCTCTTTCTCTCCTACCATGCCATCCAGTGTTATCCCTCTTTCTCTCTCCATCCTTCCACCCATTATCCTCTCCCAATCCTTCCATCCATTGTCTTCCTCTATCTCCCCTTCCTTCTAGACAGTTCTCTCTTGACCCTTTTCCATTCAGCATGTTCTCTCTCACCCCATCCTTCCAGTGTCTTTCTTCTTTCCCTCCCTACCAGTTTCTTCCCTCCTTCCAGCATTTTCCCTCTTTCGCCCTCCTTTCATCCAGCCAGCATTTCTCAGTCTGACAGCTAGGGTCTCCCCCAGTTTCTCCCCAGCAGCTTCTCTCTCTCCTGCCCATGGCCTCTCTTTCTCTCCCCATCTCTTTCTGGCTCTCCCCTGCTTTTTTCCATGTCCCTGGCTCTCCCCTGCTCTTTTCCATGGCCCCTCTTTCTCTCCCCATCTCTTTCTGGCTCTCCCCTGCTTTTTTCCATGTCCCTGGCTCTCCCCTGCTTTTTTCCATGTCCCCTCTTTCTCTCCCTATTGCTCTCTGGCTCTCCACTGTGCTGGCCATGTCCCCTGGCTCTCCCCTGCTCTCCTTCTCTCTCCTCCTACCGTTTCCAGCCAGTGGCCACGTTCTCTTCTCTCACTCCGGCCCGGGCCTCTTTAGCTGACAGAAGAAAAAAAGAAGCGCGGGGCCGCAGCAGCGTTCAGACATGCGCTGTTGGCTCTGCCGGTCCTCTGCCCCCGGAACGGGAAATTGATGTCATGGGGCAGAGACCGGCAGAGCTGACAGCGCATGTCTGAACGCTGCTGCAGCCCCGCGCTTCTTTTTCTTCTTATGCTGGCGGATCAGCTGCGTAGATGTTGTTCCTGGCTGCCGCTGCGCTGCTCAATAGAAGCGGCGGCAGCAGAAGAGTTCGTCAGGAGTCTCGACAGGGCCGCGGGGAAGGTCAGAGCTGGGCTGGGGAGGCTTAGCCTCCCCAAGCCTCTTATACAGGGCGCCTATGGTTGTAATGATGTGTGTGACTTTGTGATTATAATGTTGAAATTTATATTTTTCTGTTACCGTTGCTCTGTAGCTAGATGAGGTGTATATTAACTGCTTAACAGTACAGCTATATTAATGTTTACATTTTTTCCATTTATTCATGACAAAATAAATTAAAAAAACTAATCCATCATTATTTACACTGCAGTAAACAGGCACCAAAGCGCCTCCTTTGCCATTATCACAAAATACAATGGTAAACTTAAATTGTGAAAAATCATGACATCGATTCACAAAAAGTGTTCTGTTCCTCTCAGTGTAAATGTCTGAGAAACATGTGTGTAAATCTCATTCTGTTTTGCCAATAAAAGTCAAACGGCAAGAACCCTTCCATGCATAAATCACATGTGTGTTTGTGCCATCATTAAGAGGTCCTTTTACTAAAGTTTGTGCCACTGAAAATGACTGATTAGCCCCAAACAGGTGATTTAACCGGCCAGGAGCCATTTCTAGATGGTTAAATCGCTTTGAATATCGACCCCAAAATTGATAACGGACCTATTCATCAACTGAGTGCAAAAAGAACAAATCCTACAAGACGAATGTCAAGTGTCTGTGTTTCCGCTCTGCTCCCCTCCCCTCCCCAGAGACTCCTCTTGCAGGACATCAGACTCAGAACGAAGCCTTGCAGATCAGCTGATCTGCAAGGCTTCCTTCTGTGAGTCTGACATCTTGCACGTACAAAGTGCAGGATGTCAGAGACAGAAGGAAGCCTTTTGCGGAAAGAAGAGGACCTTGGCTGGCAGGGGTTGGGGTCCCTCACCAGCAAAGGTAGGTGAGGGTGGATTGGCAGCGGGAGGGGGAGTCCAGAGGGTCGTTGGCGGGGGGGGGGGGGAAAGTTGGTGGTGGCATGGGGGGGGATTGGCGGTGCTGGGGGGGGGGGCTAAAATGTGCCCCCTCTCCTCGGGTTCTGGACCCCCCTCCCGCCGAAGTCTGGCTACGCCCCTGTAAGAAGTGAGTAGCTGTGGTCTTTTCCTGTCATTAATACTGCTCCTATGCACTGCCTGATAATGCAGATTACCCCGATTGGCCCACTGAGAATGAATTCTGGCTTGATTGGTTCTTAGGAGTGCATCTTTTCTTATTGGCTCCCTACATCTGTTTAAACCTTGAGCTCCCACTCTCACCCTCAGATAGGTCTCACTTGTGAGCTCCTGAGTGTTGTAGTACTTCTGCTGATCCTAGGTATCTGGCCTTGCCTGTCATCCCCTTACAAAACTCTCCTGCCAACCCTGACTTTAGCTTGTTTCTTGACCACTCTTTTGCCTGCTATTTTGGAACTGTGGCCGTTCAGCAAATTGCCCTACTGGGTTTGTCCTCAGTGGTACTGCACCCTGGCCCATCTTGTGCTTCCTCCTGTTCAGTGACTAGGTTCTGTTTTGCCTCTATAGGGAACACCTCGGGCTCATGCTCCAAGTCCTGACAGTCTCTGAATACCAGAACACTCAACTTGAAGGGAAAAGGGGCTGTTATAGGTGATCACGCATGACCTAGGCACAGGATTTCTGGTGTTTCTTGTGGTGCTAGACCTGGCTGTGGAAGCTTGCATCTAACAGTAACGATAATTCAGACAAAAGATAAAATGAATATACCATCTCTCTTTCAAGCTCCTAACACAATGTAAAGCAGATGTTGAGGGAGAAAAACCAGACTTTCAAAATAATGAGTTTATCCCATATTGGCCTATATCAGAAATGGTAAAACACACCTTGCTATTTTTTGAAGCTGAGATGTTAAATTGAATATGAGGCACCACTTGCTCTTTGACAAGATTTTTTAAAATATTTTTAAAGGGATATAGCTTTTATAAAAAAAAAATCTTGCCACGTTTCATCCTTGATTTTGAAATTCTTGATCAATAGAGGACAAATGCTAAAGTAAAAAAAAAAAAAATCAGCCAACAGGAAGAATCTCCTTTAAATGTCTCAGATGCTTACTAGCAGAAAATTTAGCAAAGTATTACAGTCTGTATTCTTATGAAAAATGGTAAATTCAAAATAATGTTACTGAAGATGAATTTTGATGTCTATGTAACCAGCTTCTGGCTATGGGATTAGAATAACTCAGAGTCACTGTACAAAATGATTTTTGGTGCCTGTAGCTTTAAATTGATTATTTTCTTTGCTGGCATTCCTCAGGTTTCTCTTAAGAAGCTCCAGTCTGTACAGAATGTGGCGGTTTGTTTGCTCTGTCATAGGAAGAAATTTGATAGAGTAACACCTCTTCTCATGACC
The DNA here is from genome assembly GCF_901765095.1 of Microcaecilia unicolor. NCBI lineage: Eukaryota > Metazoa > Chordata > Amphibia > Gymnophiona > Siphonopidae > Microcaecilia > Microcaecilia unicolor. The sequence goes on along the minus strand of NC_044036.1, from coordinate 95,857,535 downwards.
CATCACTGGCTCCCTCTTTCATTCTGAATCCAATATAAGATTCTTCTTTGACTTCCAAAGCCTTGTGCTTCGGTACTCCTTATCTTTCGGCCCTCACTATTCCCTATACTCCATCCCACATCTTACATTTTAAAAAAATGATCACCAATTGGTTTTGCTGGGTCCTAAATTCGCCCAACAAGAGCAGACCAGAAATCATGCTTTCTTTTTCTTAGCCCCTTCGACCTGGAATAGTGCCCCAATGTCCATTGAAGAGAGCTATCTATGCCTAAGTTTAAATCATTCATAAAAACATGGCAAAAACTTTTGGTGTCTCCTTCGATGTGGTCTGAATCTGGTATTTATGTCTTTCTATTGTTGCCTGTAAGTATCTTGTATGATTGTCTCCTCAATCAAATTGTAATTTTTTTTCCAATTCTTTTTTTTTTGTTTTAGATTTTAAACTGCCTTCTTCCACCTGTTGGTATTGTGCGGTATAGCAAATGCTGAGCCCTTCAGCTGTAAAGTAGGGATGCCTTTCCATCTGTGCTATATACGTTGATTTATCTAAATCACAATTGTCCTACCTTTATCAGCAGGTTTTATCACTATGCATTCCACTCATCTCATCTTTCACTGGAATATCATTTCTTAGCTGGTAATATCGTGGAGGAGCATTTTTGATATGACATCTAAGTCCGAATTGAGACATTTTGCGGAAAACGTCTCAATCCAATGTCTACCAAACCGCCATAATCAAACCAGAAAAACAACCAAATTTCTGGTTCAATTATGGATTTGAGCTAGATGTTTTCAGGCTGAACATGCCTATCTGTAAGTACCATTTTTGAAAAAAAAAAAGTCCCAGGAAAATGGTGAAAAACAAGCTGTAGGGATTTCTATCTGGCAGCATTCCTAGTGAACTGGCCACAAAGACATTCCCAGTTACTAAGCTGAAATTCCAAATAATTCCCACTTTCACGATGTTGATATTGACTATAACATATGGGTCAATTATTTTTATATTAAATGGAGCAAAAGACCTCAACAGTCTTCGCTTGGCAGCAGATCAAAATTTCTAAGTGCCAGCTTATTTAGACTCCGGTATTATCACTGGTCAAAAAACCTCCATTAATTTTATTAATTTTTCATATTTTTCACCCCACAGGAGGGACAAAACTACAAGCTGGATAATTACATAGAAAGTTTCAGACATAGGGTGAAATCCCAACTTTCCAACAAACAAAAGAGAATCCTGTACAATCTTACCCCACCAGAAAGAGCGGCCATAAGAACCCTACAAACTAACGAACGCATTATCATCAAACCCGCAGACAAAGGAGGCGTAGTGGTAATTATGGACATACAAAAATACATTGAAGAGGGGCACAGAGAGCTCTCTGACAATAAATACTACAGGAAACTAACTGAGGACCCCACACAGGATTACACAAAACAGCTGAAAGACCTTATCAAAATATTTCCTACACAAGCGCAACCTCACCTGAAGAAACTCATACCAAACCAGCCTTCTGTGGGCACATTCTACATGCTACCCAAGATCCACAAACCGGGAAACCCTGGCAGACCAATCATATCAGGTATTGGCACACTCACGGAAGAAATATCTGGATTCATAGAGGGAATTCTGAAACCTCTCGTACACAAAACTAACAGCTTCACCACAGACTTTCTGAATAAATTGAAAAATATCAAGCAACTACCACCTAACACCCTTCTGGTCACGATGGATGTAGAATCACTATACAGCAACATTCCACATGCGGATGGCATAGCTGCATGTGGAAGACTCCTAAAAAAATCCACACTGGACCATCAATACTCACCAGAAGCTGTTACAAAATTAATCAAATTCATTTTAACTCACAACTACTTCCGCTTTAACAATGATATCTATCTACAAATAATGGGCACTGCGATGGGCACCAGGACAGCACCCCAATATGCCAACCTTTTTATGGCTGAGCTGGAAGAGACATTTCTGAATACACACCAGACCAAACCTCTAAAATACTACTGGTACATCGATGACATTTTTATGATTTGGACGGAGGGTGAAGAAACTCTGAAACAATTTTATTCTGCCTTCAATATATACCATCCTACAATCAGATTCAAAATTAACTACTTCCCAGAAAAAGTCAATTTTTTGGACACCACGGTCTCAATCAGTGATGGCTGTATACAAACATCTATATACAAGAAACCCACAGACAGATGCAGCTACCTCCACAACTCCAGCTTCCATCTTTCACATACAAAAGATCCATCATTTACAGCCAAGCCACAAGATACCACCGTATCTGCTCTGACCCAGGGAACAGAGACAGACACCTTAAAAGCCTGACTGCATCCTTCAAACAGAAAGGCTACAACCCCAAAATAATCTCCAAGAATATTGCCTCCTCCCTCAAAACACCCAGGGAGAATCTGCTACAGTACAAGGAGAAAAAATCAACAGACAGAATCCCCCTTGTAGTCTCATACAATCCAGAGCTGGAAAAACCAGTGCTTTTTTTGTGCCGGTACGCAACGGTACGGCGTACCGGCACCTTTTTTTTTTGCCCCTCCCACCCCCCCGCGACACTCCGGGCGAGTCCTGCACTTACTTTTTTTTTTTAAGACTCAGAACGTGCGAACGATGCAGCCGGCAGCGATTGAAAGAGGCTGTCTGGCGTCTGCGTCGGAGCTTCCCTCACCCTCTGCGAGTCCCGCCTTCGTTGTTACAACTTCCTGTTTCCGCATAGGCGGGACTCGCAGAGGGTGAGGGAAGCTCTGACGCAGACGCCAGACAGCCTCTTTCAATCGCTGCCGGCTGCATCGTTCGCACGTTCTGAGTCTTAAAAAAAAAAGTAAGGTCAGGACTCGCCGGGAACATCGCCGGGGGGGGGGGGGGGCAAAAAAAAAAAGGTCCAAGAATTGCTGGACATGGGAGAGGAGAGGACAGGGAATGGAGAATTGGTGGTGGACATTGCTGGGAGGGGAGGGGAGGGAAAGGCAGGGAACGAAGAATTGGTGGTGGACATTGCTGGGAAGGGAGGGGAGGGCAGGGAACGAAGAATTGGTAGTGGACATTGCTGGGAGGGGAGGGGAGGGAATGGAGAATTGGTGGTGGACATTGCTGGGAGGGGAGGGGAGGGCAGGGAACGGAGAATTGCTGGACATGGCTGGGAGGGGAGGGGAGGGCAGGGAACGGAGAATTGCTGGACATGGCTGGGAGGGGAGGGGAGGGCAGGGAACGGAGAATTGCTGGACATGGCTGGGAGGGGAGGGAACAGAGAATTGCTGGACATGGCTGGGAGGGGAGGGAACGGAGAATTGGTGGTGGACATTGCTGGGAGGGGAGGGCAGGGAAAGGAGAATTGCTGGACATGGCTAGGAGGGGAGGGCAGGGAATGGAGAATTGCTGGACATGGCTGGGAGGGGAGGGAACAGAGAATTGCTGGACATTGAGGGGAGGGGAGGGAACGGAGAATTGGTGGTGGACATTGCTGGGAGGGGAGGGGAGGGCAGGGAACGAAGAATTGGTAGTGGACATTGTTGGGAGGGGAGGGGAGCGAACGGAGAATTGGTGGTGGACATTGCTGGGAGGGGAGGGCAGGGAACGGAGAATTGCTGGACATGGCTGGGAGGGGAGGGAACAGAGAATTGCTGGACATGGCTGGGAGGGGAGGGAACGGAGAATTGGTGGTGGACATTTCTGGGAGGGGAGGGGAGGGCAGGGAACGGAGAATTGCTGGACATGGCTAGGAGGGGAGGGCAGGGAATGGAGAATTGTTGGACATGGCTGGGAGGGGAGGGAACAGAGAATTGCTGGACATTGAGGGGAGGGGAGGGAACGGAGAATTGGTGGTGGACATTGCTGGGAGGGGAGGGGAGGGCACGGAGAATTGGTGGTGGACATTGCTGGGAGGGGAGGGCAGGGAACGGAGAATTGGTGGTGGACATTGCTGGGAGGGGAGGGGAGGGCAGAGAACGGAGAATTGCTGGACATGGCTGGGAGGGGAGGGGAGGACAGGGAACGGAGAATTGCTGGACATGGCTGGGAGGGGAGGGAACAGAGAATTGCTGGACATGGCTGGGAGGGGAGGGAACGGAGAATTGGTGGTGGACATTGCTGGGAGGGGAGGGCAGGGAACGGAGAATTGCTGGACATGGCTAGGAGGGGAGGGCAGGGAATGGAGAATTGCTGGACATGGCTGGGAGGGGAGGGAACAGAGAATTGCTGGACATTGAGGGGAGGGGAGGGAATGGAGAATTGGTAGTGGACATTGCTGGGAGGGGAGGGGAGGGCACGGAGAATTGGTGGTGGACATTGCTGGGAGGGGAGGGCAGGGAACGGAGAATTGGTGGTGGACATTGCTGGGAGGGGAGGGCAGGGAATGGAGAATTGCTGGACACAGCTGGGAGGGGAGGGCAGGGAACGGAGAATTGCTGGACATGGCTGGGAGGGGAGGGAACAGAGAATTGCTGGACATTGCTGGGAGGGGAGGGAACAGAGAATTGGTGGTGGACATTGCTGGGAGGGGAGGGCAGGGAACGGAGAATTGCTGGACATGGCTAGGAGGGGAGGGCAGGGAATGGAGAATTGCTGGACATGGCTGTGAGTGGAGGGAACAGAGAATTGCTGGACATGGCTGGGAGAGGAGGGGAGAGAATGGAGAATTGGTGGTGGACATTTCTGGGAGGGGAGGGGAGGGGAGGGAATGGAGAATTGGTGGTGGACATTGCTGGGAGGGGAGGGGAGGGCAAGGAATGGAGAATTGCTGGACATGGCTAGGAGGGGAGGGGAGGGCAGGGAACGGAGAATTGCTGGACATGGCTGGGAGGGGAGGGAACAGAGAATTGCTGGACATTGCTGGGAGGGGAGGGCAGGGAACAGAGAATTGCTGGACATGGCTAGGAGGGGAGGGAACAGAGAATTGCTGGACATTGCTGGGAGGGGAGGGCAGGGAAGAGAGAATGGTTGGACATGGATGGCAGGGGCCAGAGAAGAATCGCTGGACATGGGAAGGCAGGGGAGAGAGGAGACATGCTGGACATGGATGGAGGGGAGGTAAGATAGGAAGGAGATGCACATGGATGAGATGGCAGGGGAGGAAGGAGAAATGCTGGAAATGGATGGAGAGGAGAGCAGGAGATAGAGGAGACTTGCTGGACATGGATGGATGGAGGGATTGGCGGGGAGAGAGGCGAAATGCTGTACATGGAAGAATAAAGGAGGAAAGTAAAGAAATAAATGGAAAGGAAGCCCTGGAAACGGAGTTAAGAGAACAGATAGAGAGCAGCAGAATCAGACACTTGGACCAGTATAGATAGAAAACAGTCACCAGACAACAAAGGTAGAAAAAATCATTTTATTTTCATTTTAGTGTTTGGAATTTGTCCAATTTGAGAATTTACATCTGCTGTCTTATTTTGCACTGGGTATACTGGAGCTGTAACATCTTACAGAAATGATTTATAATGAAAAAAAATCACAAGTTATTGTTTTTCTACTATACCAGTATATTTTCAATGATGTCTGTTTATATGCGCCATGGCTGGTATAAGGGGTGTGGCTAATGTGGGTGTGGCTATCATAGGGGTGGGGCCATATGTGGTGACTCCGCCCATAATGAGTACCGGCACCTTTTTTTCTACAAAAAAAGCACTGGGAAAAACTGAGGAAAATCATAAGAGATCTACAACCTATACTCCAGGAGGATGAATTACTGAAAGAGATATTCCCATCCCCACCAGTACTGGCCTTCCGACAGCCACCCAACTTAAAACACAAGCTAATCAGAAGTAAACTTCCATCACAGACTGAAAAGGAACAGAAGGGTACACTTCCCTGTAATTTATCCAGTTGCAAACTATGCCAAAATATTTCACAGGACCCCAAAGTCATCCACAAAGGAAAGATATTCAACGTAAAGGGATCTTTCACTTGCTCATCTTCCAATGTGGTATATATCATTCAGTGTAAAAAATGTAACGAAGGATGCTATATTGGAGAAACAGGCCAGATGCTTAAGACAAGATTCAATTTACATAGACATCACATGAACAATACTGGTGCCAGTAGGGTTCCCACGCCTGTTGGTCAGCATTTTACAGGACCAGGACACTGTACCAGTGACTTCACAGTGAGAATCCTGAAAGGTAACTTTAAAACCATACAAGAAGGTAAGACCTTTGAAGTCAGAATGATTGAATATTTTAACACCCAACAGAAAGGACTTAACAAGGATCTGGGGTTCCTAGCCCATTATAAACCATAAAGCTGTATGTCTCTGTTGATCACCCCACCCCTCACCTATCCACACCCATCCTGTTAGAATATCAATGATATGCTTTGATGTCCCCATGCATAACTCCTACCCACCCCCATCCTCCCACCCTGTCAGACTGTCATAGTAATGCTTGAATGTTTTCACTTATATACACTGTCAGCTAGCACATTTGCTTATTTCCGATCTGACGAAGAAGGGCAACCTTTGAAAGCTAATCAAGAAATGTATTAAGTTATGTCCAATAAAAAAGGTATCATCTTATTTTCTTTTCCATGTTTTATTTTGTTTGATTTCTATTGATAACCTTAAGAGTGGACTAACACGGCTACCACACTCCTCATATTTTTACCAAATTTTTCTGTGTATCTATAATAATTGTAGCAGCCCAAAGCACATTACAGAAAGTTTTAAAGCACTTAGCTTAGTACTCCGCCTAACGGGGCTCTCTGTTTCAGTTTGTTGTTGACCTTCATCAGGGGACGCGCATTTCAATTGTTTGTTGTGCCCGAATTCTGAAAACAATATCAAAACTTCATTGAAGTATTATTCACAATTAAATCTCAAGTCTTGTTATAAAATCTTTTAGTTCTTGCCAAACCTGTCAGCAGTACAGTGGAGCAGCCTAGTGGTCAGTGCAGTGGACTTCACATAAAGGGACCCAGGTACAAATCCCACCTAAACCCCTTCATACAGTATGGTGACCCTTCCAGGAACAGAGAAAACTTACTGTACCTAAAGGTCCAGGATACTCCATTCACTTGCTTGCTGCTTTCTTATGTATGTCAACGTTGCATTTGGTCCATTAATTTAGTGGGAGCTTGTTACTGCAATAACCATCTATAGAACACCAATGCTATATTCAAAGGTCATCTAATAATGCATTGATTACACAGAAGAACAGATTTCATCAGAGCCTCAAGCTGGCAACTCTTTTCACATGGGGAACTCAGTTCCGTGATTTACAAAACTTCATCAACTCTTCTGCTAATATTTTCTACTGCTTAAAATCTCTCATTTAATCCTTTATATATTACTACTACTACTAATCATTTCTATAGCGCTACTAGATGTATGCAGCCCTGTACACACTATATATAGGTACTTTCTCTGTCTCTAGGGGGGGTCACAATCTAAGTTTTTTGTACCTGGGGCAATGGAGGGTTAAGTGATTTGCACGACTGCAGGCCACTTTTTGCCATGGCTTAGTAAAAGAGCCCCACAGTGTGTAGAACTATATTTGGCAGTATAAATGTTATAGAGGGGAATTATTCTTGGTGGAGAGGTAGGAATTGGTTAGGGGGAAATTGACTTAGGTGGCAATTATCCAGAGAGTTACTGGTGAGTGGGAACTGTCCGATGGGAATTATCCAGGTAGGATAGGAGTGATTCTAAGTTGCTCCTACCAATACAGCTGACCTGAGGCAGGCGCCTTCAGTTATATGGAAGGTATTTAGGGGGTCTTGCTAGTGTTTTTAACTCATGCTAAAAATCAGCAGTTAGTAAATGCTGAGATGACCAGAGGAATATAATGGGCATCTCAGCATTTACACCAGCTGATTTTTAGCATGAGCTAAAAACACTAGCACTCCTTAGTAAAATACCCCCTTAGAATGGCACCAACTTGGTGCCATTTGTATTACTGAGTTGGTGGGCCAAGAGTGATGGGGAATCCCTCCTGCCATGTGAACAATCTTAATGGGACCCTTGGCTCAGAAGGGAGTTCAGTGGAGGGGCAGTTGGAGGGATCGGGAAAGGGCCAAGAAGTTTGTTTTGTTTTTAAAAGTTTTTACAGCAAAGCTGGGACCTGGAGTTTTTTTTTTGTATTTTGTTTTGCCTTTCATTTCTTTTTTTTTAATTTATTTGTTTTTTTTTAAATTATAAATAAAATAAAAAGGAAAAAACATTCTATGCACACCCCTGGTAGATATATATTTTGCCTTGGAGCCCTTTCATATGCAGGCATTCTAATACCTTAATGCAATTTTTTTCCCCAAGAGCTCACTTAGACATTGCTTTGGCAAATGTCCTGAAATTCATCTGTTGCACTTTGCCAATCTGAATCATCAATCTGATCTGATTAAAACAACCAAGTATAATTTCCTTAAAAGGGCCCCTTTAGAATGATGATTTACTAAAATACATCTTATTCAGTCTCTCTCATGCCATCCTTTACAGCAGCCCCAAACAAAAAGTATATGCTTCCCATGATATGCAATATAGGTGAAGAAAGGATGGGGGAAGGAAGTCATGTATTTAGCACTTTGGAGGGGTAAGGGTATAAACAAAAGAAAGCAATGTTTTGTATATATAACTAGTTGTTTCCGGATGCCTACTGTCTGTGGGTAAAGAGGTAAATGATTATCTTATGTACCTGTATCTGAGTTTTGATATTTGCTAATAAAAGTTATTTGAATGTAGGTGAAGAAAGGGATCCTCAGACATAGAAAACTGGGTATATGTCAACTCTTAGTAACACTGCTCCTCAATGTCCATCATAGGATCTAAAGCTCATTTAAAAGTGCACACCTCTAAAATCTGTAATGTGTTAATTGCACTACAAATATCTAAAAATGTATCTCTCTCTTCAGAGTCTCCAAAAGTAATCCTGAAAAAGAGACTTTGCAGTTCAAGTGAGGATTATATCAAACACAGTGACTCACACATCAAAAGATAGTCCTATTCACTTAGCAATCTTCTCTGAAGTATATCAAAGATTATTTACGTGAGAATCGAAATGGCCTGAAATATCATAAAATTGCAAAGTTCCAAAAATAATCTGTGGAAAATTTCCACCACATTCTTAGTGAGTCACTGTATACGTTGTTTAGAAACGTAGAAACACAGAAATATGGCGCCAGTCTGCCCATCCTCCGTAACCCTTTCCTCCTTTTCCTAAGGGATCCCACATGCTTGTCCCATGCTTTCTTAAACTCTGACACAGTCCTCATCTCCACAACCTCCACCGGGAGGTCATTCCATGCTTCTACCATCCTTTCTTAGATTCCTCCTGAGCCTATTTCCTCTTAACTTCATCATATGTCCCCTCATTCCAGAGTTTTCCTTCATTTGAAAGAGGCTCTCTTCCTGTACACAAATGCCCCTGAGATATTTAAATGTTTCTATCATATCTCCTCTTTCCCTCCTCTCTTCCAGCGTATACATGTTGAGGTTCATAAGCCTGTCCTTATATGTTTTATGTCCAAGACCACTTACCAATTTTGTAGCCTCCCTCTGGACCGACTCCATCCTGTTTATATCTTTCTGTAGGTGCAGTCTCCAGAATTGCACACAATACTCTAAATGGGGCCTCACCAGAGACTTATACAAGGGCACCATCACCTCTTTGTTCCTGCTGGTCATCCCTTTCCTTATGCACCCAAGCATCCTTCTGGCTTTGACTGTCGCTTTTTCTACCTGTTTGGCCACTTTAAGGTCATCAGACACCATCACCCCCAAGTCCTGCTCTTCCTTTGTATACAGAAGCACTTCACCCCCTATATTGTACAGTTCCCTTGGATTCTTGTGACCCAAGTGCATGACCTTGCATTTTTTAGCATTAAATCTTAGTTGCTAAATATTGGACCATTCCTCAAGCTTCGCTATGTCTTTCCTCATGTCATCCACACCCTCCGGGGTGTCCACCCTGTTGCAGAGTTTGGTATCATCCGCAAAGAGAAAAACCTTATGAGACCATTGTAGGTAGTCACTCCTGCATCGCACATGACATTAACTTTCATCATAAAATTGTGTCAGGGATTGGCGCTACTCTCCAGCTCTTCTAAGCGATTACTACAAAGAAACTCATCAGATTATGGTAAAAGTTGAAATTATTCCAAACCTTAATAGATGGGCACTTAAGTACATAAGTAATGCCACACTGGGAAAAGACCAAGGGTCCATCGAGTCCAGCATCCTGTCCACAACAGCGGCCAATCCAGGCCAAGGGCACCTGGCGAGCTTCCTAAACGTACATTCTATACATGTTATTCCTGGAATTGTGGATTTTTCCCAAGTCCATTTAGTAGCAGTTTATGGACTTGTTCTTTAGGAAACTGTCTAACCCCTTTTACTAAGCTGCAGTAAAAAGGACCCTGTGCAAGCGGTGGGGGCCATTTTTGATGTGCGCTGAAGCCCTTTTTACCGCATTGGTAAAAATGTCTGCAAAATATGTTTTGAAAATACTGATTTGGGTGTTTTGAGAAGAAATTTGTCCAAATGCTGCTTTATGAAACTTTTTGAATGTTTTTTCTCTTTTAAAAATGAGCCCCTAAGTGACATTTTACTAAGCCGCATAAGCGTCCACATGCGCCCAATGCACGCCAAAATGGAGCTACCACCCGGCTACCATGTGGCTTTTGTGGTAATTTCAATTTTGGCGTGCTTCCGATATGCGCGTCCGAAAAATCATTTTCATTTTCAGATGCATGTATCGGAGGCGCACCAAGTGGCATTTGATGCGCATAGGTCATTACTGCAAGGTTACCATGTGAGTCTTTGGCTGGCGGTAAGGACTTCAACCCAAAATGGACGCATGTCACTTTTGATTTTGCCGCACGTCCATTTTCGGCAAAAATTTAAAAAAGGCCTTTTTAACAGGACCGACACATAACTAAAACCCAAGCCTACAATACCGCAAGCCATTTTTCAGTGCACCTTAGTAAAAGGACCCCTTACCCAGGGTCACAAGGAGCTGCAATAGGAATCAAGCCCAGTTCCCCCAATTCTCGGCCCACGGTGTTAACCACTAGGCTACTCATTCACACCTCTAAAATCAGTAATGTGTTAATCCCTCTCTCTAGAGTCCCCCAAATTAATCCTGAAAAACAGACTTTGCAGTTCAAGTGAGGATTATATCATACACAGTAACTCATACATCAGAAGACAGTCCCATTCATGTAGCAGCCTTGTCTGAACTATGTCAACAAGTATGTGTAAATCAAAATGGTCTTAAATATCACTAAACTGTAAAGTCACCATCTGTAGAAAATTACAGCCACTGCCATATTCTTAGTGAGTCACTGTGTGCATTGTTTGCCGCTGTGGGCTGTCACTCCTGCATTTAACGTGGCACCAATTTTCATCATAAAACTTTGGCAGGGATTGACGCTACCCTCCAGCTCTTCTAGATGATTACCACAAATAGATTCACATCGGAATAAGATAAAAGGTGAAAGTATTCCAAACCTTATTAGAGCAGGGACACCCGCCTCAAAAATCTCCATCACAATCCCTAGATGTCATGGCCGCATGACAGATACATCAGTTACATGGCATCACCCAATAACTCGATCCAGGAGCCCGAGCAATCCCTAGTTGTGAACCTTTCTTATGCACCCACAGTACGTCATGACACTTTTTTGTGCTGCAGGGACATCACTTTTATTCTGAGAAATTTACAGGTTAAATTGTTTGCAAATAGGGAAAATAAGTAATCAATCATATCTATTTTTTGTATTTTGTCTAATTGGATACCACCAGAACCATTAGATCCTCACATTTCTCTGTTTCAAGAACTGGTTCTTCGTGATCTGCAGAAATTAGAACAGTGATTAAAAAAAAGTCCTTTTTCAACACATCTTAGACACATGATTTGCAGAATAAGTCTATGTTGATTATTAAGCCTGCTGACAAAGGTAGCTCAATTGTGATTCTGCATAAACAGCAATAGGTCTCAGAAGCATAACACCAGCTGCAAAATAGATCTCATTATCTTCCATTATCTGAGGATGCTACTGTTGCACTGAGTGGAGAGATTAAAACTTTGTTAGATGTTGCTTATGAGGAAGGTTTTCCCACTAAAGGTGAGAGATCTTTTCTCTATATCAAACATTCTAATGTTCCTGTTTTTATTTATTACCGAAGATACAGAAGGGGTTCAATAACCCTCTAGGGCGTTTCCCTGAGGGGATCAGTACTTGAACCTTTATCCCAATTAGTGGATCAGTTTTTGAAATCGCTTGTGAATCTAGAGACAGAGAAAGTACCTAAATATAATATGTATCTTGCTCTGGTTGTACTACAGAAAGGTGGTACATCAAGGGGCTCATTTTCAAAAGAGAAAGGCGTCTGCTAAAAATCATAAAGTGGCATTTGGATGCTTTTTGCCAAAAAACATCCAAATTGCAATTTTTCAAAACTCATATTTCAGATCTTTTCCTATGCAGTACATGGAAATCTGAAGGGGGCATGTTGGGGGGCGGGATTTGGGTGTTCCCAAAACGTAGACATTTTTCTATCATAATGGAACAAAGCAAAAATGTCCAGGGCTGAAAGTTAGACATTTGGTCTAGATCTGTTTCAATCGCAACTAAGTTACAAAAATGTGCCCTAAATAACCAGATGACCACTGAAGGGATTGAGGCATAACCCCCCCTTACTTCCCCAGTGATCAATGACCACCTCCCACCCCCAAAGATGTGAAAGAAAGAGTACATACCAGCCTCTATGACAGCTTCACATGTTATGGCCAGTTCTATTAGAGCAGCAAGCAGGTCCCTGGAGTAGCCTAGTGGTCAGTGCTATGCACTGTAGAGAAGGGAACCCAGACCAATAACCCACTCTAGCTGGTACACTTGTGGTGGAAAGTGTGATCCCTCCAAAACCCACCAAAAACCTACAGTACCTACATAGAGTTGACATCTGCAGGTATAAGGGCTATTGTAGTGGTGTATAGTTGGGTACAGTAGGGTTTTGGTGGGTTTTGGAGGGATCCCATACAATATAAGGGTATGAACTCTAAGTCCTAGGAAACCCATAAACTTTATATATTATAATTTGCAGTGAAGGTGCTCAGAAACCAGTGTGACTCAACTGAAACTCACATAAATAGCCACCTTTCTCTATCATCGCACGTCCTCATTTATTTAAGGCAACAGTCACAAGCAATATAAAGATGATGGTCAAATTCAACTAGATAATGATAGTGTCACTTGTGATGGTCACTTGTGATCACTTACCTTGTTGCATGTCTGCTCAACATGCCACCTAAGGAACCAATCTGTATTGATAGAGATGGTGTATAGTATGTCAAATCTTCTTATTCCACCCCAACTCAGATCCAGGTTTCGCTTTTTAAGAAAGCTTCATCAGGGGGTACCTCCATAAAAACAAACAAACAAAAAAAAAAATCAATGCACTTTAATAAACAATGTAATTGTTTAAAAATTAGGCTAAGAACTTGACCATGAAACAGTTCTATTTTACTTAAAGCAAGTTCTATTCTTTACCTTCTATGTTCAGGCTAATTTTGTAAGTATATTTTTGTGTTTATTTTTTATCATAACAGAGCGCCTCTGTTTCATTTGCTTCTTCAGGAGATAAATCGCTATGCACTGTTTTAGTCATGCCCCCTATTCTTTAGGGCTGGCACAGCTAAAACAGTGCATAGTGGTTTGTCTCCTGAAGAAGAAAACGAAATGGAGGCGCTCGGTTACGATAAAAAATAAACACAAAAATATACTTACAACATTAGCCTGAACATAGAAGGTAAAGAGTAGAACTTGCTTTAAATAAAATAGAACTTTAATAAACAAAAAATAGATTTCACTCTGATCAGGCTTATAATGGAGTAAGAATGTCAGACCCAAGATGGCATGATGCAGAGTGATACACCATATGTTAATTTAACACAACAACAAAGACAAATACTTAAAGAATTACAACAAGATTCAATTCTGGTGATAAAGCGTGCAGATAAAAGGAGAGAGGTGGTTCTAATAGATTGACTGATGTACATTACAGAAGCGTATAACCTACTAAAGGATCCCCAGTTTTATGTCCAGTTACCTGTGGATCCAGGAGTTCCAGCAACAATTGCGAGAGGTTCGTATCAAAGCTAATCAAGATGGCATTATTTCTGTCAAGGAATTTAAATATCTTTACAGCAGTAGAGCCAAAAGGACTAAGGAGGGAAGTTATCAACATGGGCTACTGTTGAGATGGGTTACTTTACCACAAGTCGTGCTAGTCCTGAGAATGCACAAATGAAAGTCACCAGACACTCTGCCTTTTATTTTTTAGCCCCTTTTACCTGGAACAACCTTCCATTTTCTATTCATTGTGAGCTTGCCTTTAAAAACTTAAAATCAGCATGGTTATTTCACCAAGCCTTCAGTAGGGGGTAGGTATGGGATTTCACTCTGTGGCCATGGTAAAGTGTTTACATCTGTTGCCTTTGTTATTTTTAATTTACTTTTGTAATTTTAAGTGAATGCATTTTTTTCATATATTTTTATTTTGTTCTCTCTTCTTGCATGTGTTGTCAGTATGATTGGCCTTCTTTCCTGTCTTATCAGATGGAGTTCCTTTCTGGTTTTCTATTTTTTTTAAATTGTACACCGTTCAAGTTCTGCCAGGCAGCTTGAGCGGTATAGAAAATTTTTAATAGACTATTTTAGCACAGTGTCTCATTGCATAAAATGAAACCCTATGCTAAAATAGCCCAGCTTGTGGTTAACCCCCCCCCCCCCCACACACACACACAAGCTGGGCTATTGGGTTGATAACTTCCCCCCTAAATGACTTTGTTGAATGGCAATCATTTGAACTAACTACTGTCTGCATATTTTAAATGAGTAGAGTAACTCTGTTTTTCAAGCTTTATTTTTTGTTGTTGTTTCATTGAGTGTTTTGATCATAATAGTAGTAAAGGTTTATTGAAGTCTGATGATATTACATTAATAAATGAAACCCTCTGCTCAGTGTGCAGCAGCAGTTAAGAAAAGCAAATAGAATGTTAGATATTATTAAGAATGGAAAACGAAAATGAGGACATTATAATTCCTTTGTATCACTCCATGGTCACCTGTGTGCAATTCTGGTGACCACATCTCAAAAAAGATATAGTGGAATTAGAAAAGGTACAGAGAAGGGTGACGAAAATGATAAAGGGGATGGGACGACTTCCCTAAGAGGAAAGGCTAAAGCGGTTAGGGCTCTTCAGCTTGGAGAAAAGACAGCTGAGGGGAGATATGATAAAAGTCTATAAAATAATGAGTGGAGTGGAATGGGTAGACATGAATCACTTGTTTACTCTTTCCAAAAATACTAGGACTAAACTGGAATTCATTACCAGAGAATGTAGTATAAGCAGTTAGCTTAGCGGGGTTTAAAAAGGTTTGGATGGTTTCCTAAAGGAAAAGTCCATAGACCATTATTAAAATGGACTTGGGGAAAATCCATTGCTTATTTCTAGGATAAGCTGCATAAAATGTATTGTACTTTTTGGGATCTTGCCAGGTACTTGTGACCTGGATACTGGGCTTGATGGACCTTCAGTCTGTCCCAATATGGCAATACTTAATGTACTTAGTTTCCTGCAGTGGCCAGAGTTTAATAGGAATGCTGACAGTTGCACCTGAATATTGGGAGGGAGGGGAAATAGTGTATAGAATAGGTGAAAAAGAAAAGACTGAAATTTACCTGCATTGTTTATATTCTGAAGAGAACTGGGTACATCTGTAAATGTGAAGAAGAAGGTATACTACTGAGTGTGTGAGACTATCGTTTTTTTTCATGGAAAGAGAAAGGCTGCTATCTTACCTTTTAGAATTATAATTACTTTTCACCAGTTGCGTAAAATGAGTCCTGAAGCAGAAAACATACGCTAACAGCGTTCGTTATTGTGCCGCTGGATGATTCCCCCCGCCCCCAAGTCTCCTGTGGACTGGATCCTTGTAATTACTTTTCGTAAATAAATTGCGTTCGTTGAAGCCACATCAGTCTATCAGAGCTTGCCTTTATCTGGGATCTAATCTAACTGCCTGCGCTGCAGCCTTAGAGGCTTCTAAAAGTCAATTTCCACTGTGTGCTTTAAATAAAGCTGAAGACCATCCACAGAGAGATCTGGTCAGCCCTGAGTGGTGAGTGATTCACTCCGCTTTCCAGTCTCAGCCAGGACTGTAAAGAACCCTAGAGCCATGAGGCTTAATACCTCTGCACATCTGGTTCTATAGCGAACAACCTACCGATAATGCCAGGGCAATAAATAAAGCTAAATTGTTTCCCTCAGATCGTTGGAGACTTCTCCTGCTCTCTCCACAGGACCTCCTAATAAGCAGTGCGCTGCCTGTGTGACAGATTTTCCAGCAGAAGTTCAAAGCAGGCATGAAGAGCGCCAGCAATGCACTCTGGCAATTAAATAGAATCCATCCTCTCTGGAGCTTGTCTCTGGCTCTAAAAATATGAGACAGCTGTGCTATGCTGACTTCCGTGGAGCTTTCTACTAATTGGACATTTTTTGTATATACTGACAAAGCCCATGTGTTAAAACCAGAGCTAGATGTGATACGTAATAGATTTAGTGAATGGAGCAGCACGAAATATTCCTAGAATACGTAAGCGCCTCGTTTCTCCATTCTGGGTCTACGGTGGGCAAAAAAACAAAACAAAACAAAACAAATTTCTAAATCAGGGCTCGAGTCTCTTTTTACCCAGAGTAGGCATTACTAGGAGGGCATTTAAGTTGCTGTTTCAATTGAAATTAAACTTGCTCGTCCCTCTGGCATGCAGAGAAGAGAAGAGAAGAGCTAATGCTCTGGAGAACTGGCAGGATCAGCTGCCTCGCCGAGGAATGCTGAAGTTTGGGTGTAGGGA
The DNA here is from genome assembly GCF_901765095.1 of Microcaecilia unicolor. Taxonomy (NCBI): domain Eukaryota; kingdom Metazoa; phylum Chordata; class Amphibia; order Gymnophiona; family Siphonopidae; genus Microcaecilia; species Microcaecilia unicolor. The sequence continues at coordinate 95,840,664 of NC_044036.1, read as the reverse complement.
AAAGGGGAGCAGGTGAGGGTCTGGACTTCAACAAGGAGTTCAAGTATTCGTTTGATCTCTTGCCGGTGAAGCAGGAAATGCTGAACGACGCCAGTGCTTAATCAAGAATCTTGCGTGCGCTATTACCGCACCGCAGAGGGTAACCATGGCAACGTCATAATCAAAGGCATTTTCAGTCCCCATGCAGAATGGGCATTTCAGGGCAAGGCGTGGTACATGGATCTGTGTGTGTGTGTTCTGTGCTGCAGTTTCCCTGATATGCCTTGATGTGCATATGCTCATTGCTTTGTGAAACCTGTTGGGGGTTGTGCTCTACTTATACATTTGCAGTAGGTTTGTGTGTCATTTTAATCATGTTTTCTGTATGCATAGTCAAATAAGAAGTGGTTACTTTATCTATATATATAAAACTCACCCTCAACGTTCTATTGTCTGATGACGTCACTGAAGCCAAGGTTCGTAAGTTCGAAGCTCTGAAGCCAAGAAAATCACAGTCTCGGGGCCCCGCCCTCGCGTCAAACATTATGATGTTGAGGGCGGAGGCGGAGCAATTCACTCACATCGACGACGGCCAGGGCGCCGCAATGGGCTACCCACTGATGACAAAGGTGCGTTGGGTGGGGGGCCCACAGTCACACATCGACAGCGGCCACGGCGGCGCAATGCCGTCACTAACAACCAAGGTGCGTTCGGTGGGGGGGGGGGGGGGGGCACAGGAAAGCCTTGCTAGCGCCCGTTTCATTGGCTCCAGAAACGGGCCTTTTTTTACTAGTGTATACAGAAAACATGATTAAAATGACACACAAACCTACTGAAAGTGGTTATTGTGTGTCAAAGAGCTATGCTTATATTTTGTGAATTTTGTTTGCACCTGTAGCATTTCTGTTTATTTTTAAAACTGTATGGTTTGGGGATAGATTTGAATGCGTATGGCTCCCCTTTTACAAAGCTGTGTGGCAGTGCTGACACAGCCCCCATTACCACACAGGTAGCTGCTAGTGCGGCTTTGTAAAAGGGGGGCTGTGAGTTTTTGTTGTATTAAAGTCTCTTATTTTTTAATCTGTCTTGACTAAACTGTAAGCTCAAGGGAGAAGGAGCTGCCCATTATGCCTTCAACCCCTTTCCCAACTGGGATCTACAGATTTCAGCAGCTTCAACCTTTTCTCTTCTCAAAGGGGCCCTTTTACTAAGCTGCGGTAAAAGGGGCCCTGCGCTAGTGGTGGCAGTCATTTTTGCTGCAAACCAGGGCCCCTTTTACTGCAGCAGGTGAAAAGGCCAAAAAAAAAAAAGAAATGACTGTGTGGTAAGTTTGCATTTGCTGTACGGCCATTTCGGAGGGCAGTACTTACCGCTACCCAATGAGGTGCAACATGGCCCGATTACTGCCGGATAACCCCTGTGCTAGAAAATTGATCTGATTTTCTGCAGTGCTGGAAATGGTGCATGTTGGGGATAAAACTACGGCCGGCATCTGCGTTGGGCCTGTGGTAGTTCTGGTTTGCCACGTGGCAACCCTATGGTAAAAGGGCCCGTAAGGTTTATGATGCAGTCTCCCTATGATCCCTCTGAACAAGGTGTGAGTGAATCCAAATAAAATGGGAACACTTTAGTCTCTTTCTTCAGCTCTAAGGGACAGCTAATTAACGGACTGACTGCACCTGTACAATTACTAGGGATGGGCAGCTCAACAAATATTTTCTTTTCATCTCCTGTGTCATTAGCAGCATTGTTCTTTTTTGTTTTAGTTTGGTTAGTCTTCATTTTCATTTTTGGGGCAATGTGAGCCCCAGAAAGGGGGACAGCATGGGAAAAGTCTGAGCAGAGATAAAAGAGGTTTGAACTGCTGGGCTTGTTGAAGCTGATAGGCAATTCAGCTTGGAGGGGGTTTGGAAGCCGTTAGCCTGGAAGTTAAACAGGTTTGGGACTTGGGAGTCTGTGAATGGAAAACCTGGGAAATGAACATAAGTGGTGGGGCTGGATGAAGAGGTCCAAAACCATAGTATATGCCTTATATTATACATTATAGAAAGGAAGAAAAAAGTAGTATTGGATGTGTATCTTTTGTTATATGAAATATGTTTCTTCTGCTGGATTTTGCTCCCTAGAATGAAATGAGTTTGATTCCCACTTCAGGCACAGGCAGCTCCTTGTAACTCTGGACAAGTCACTTAACCCTCCATTGCCCCATATAAGCTGCATTGAGCCTGCCATGAGTGGGAAAGTGCGGGGTACAAATGTAACAAAAAAAAGAGGAGAGAGATATTGAATGATTAGTAGTCCCCATCCATCCATCCAAAGGTCATTAATACATCCTCATTCTCCTCGACCTATCCGCCGCTTTTGACACTGTCAATCACAACTTACTTCTCGACACACTGTCCCTTTTGGGTTCCAGGGCTCTGTCCTCTCCTGGTTCTCCTCTTATCTCTCCCATCGTACCTTCAGAGTACACTCTCATGGTTCTTCCTCCACCCCTATCCCGCTCTCCGTTGGAGTCCCTCAGGGTTCTGTCCTTGGACCCCTTCTTTTTTCAATCTACACCTCTTCCCTGGGCTCTCTGATCTCGTCTCATGGCTTCCACTATCATCTTTATGCTGACGACACCCAGCTTTATCTCTCCACACCAGACATCACTGCGGAAACCCAGGCCAAAGTATCGTCCTGCTTATCCGACATTGCTGCCTGGATGTCCAACCGCCACCTGAAACTGAACCCCTCTCCTCAAGTCACTTCACTGGCTTCCGATCAGGTACCGCATTCAGTTCAAGCTTCTGCTACTAACCTACAAATGTACTCGATCTGCAGCCCCTCCCTACCTCTCAACCCTCATCTCCCCTTATGTTCCTACCCGTAACCTCCGCTCTCAAGACAAATCCCTCCTTTCAGTACCCTTCTCCACCACCGCCAACTCCAGGCTCCGCCCTTTCTGCCTCGCCTCACCCCATGCGTGGAACAAACTCCCCGAGCCCATACGCCAGGCCCCCTCCCTGCCCATCTTCAAATCACTGCTTAAAGCCCACCTCTTCAATGTCACCTTCGGCACCTAACCACTACACCTCCACCCAGGAAATCTAGACTGCCCCAACTTGACATTTCGTTCTTTAGATTGTAAGCTCCTTTGAGCAGGGACCGTCCTTCTTTGTTTAATTTGTACAGCGCTGCAAATTAACCCTAGTAGCGCTCTAGAAATGTTAAGTAGTAGTAGTAGAAGTAGTTTGTTAAAGTCTTAATTCAGAACTGTTCTGTTAAATGCCATTATATACTGTGAAGTGAGGGTTATGTGGGAGAAAACATCTTGCAAGCCAGGGTTCGGATGACCCTGTGAGGGAGAGAGAGAGAGAGTAGGGGGAAAGTCTACAATTCCTACACAGTATCCTCCAGATCTGTGTGAAATGGCTTCAAGGCTTGTCATCTCCTCTAGGACTAAGGTACAGGCCCTAGGGTGACCCCTAGTGGTGCTAATACAAAGGTACTGAAGAAACTTATGGAAGTTCTAGCAACTTCACCCTCTGACTGCTTCAATGTATCTTCAGAGTCAGGAGTGTTCCTAGAGGGCTAGAACAGGTAGACACAATTAGAGGAACTAGATAAAGATCTGATAGCATATATTCAAAAATTAGGAAAGAAAAAAAGAGGTTCTGTTGATGGGAGATTTCAATCTGCCAGATGTAGATTGGAAAGTTCCGTCTGCGAAATCGGAAAGAAGTAGAGAGATAGTGGATGCTTTACAAAGTGCTCTGCTCAGACAAATGGTGACGGAACCCACGAGGGAGGGAGCGACGCTGGATCTAGTGCTTACAAATGGGGATAGTGTATCAAATGTCCGAGTGGGTGCCCACCTGGGCGGCAGTGACCATCAAACGGTTTGGTTCGATATGACGGCTGAAATGGAGGGCGGCCACTCAAAACTCAAAGTCTTAGATTTCAAGCGTGCTGATTTTAGTAAAATGGGGGAATACCTGAGGAAGGAGCTGATGGGCTGGGAGAACGAACAAGAAGTGGAAGGACAGTGGTCCAGGCTGAAAGAAGCTATAAATAGAACCACAAGCATTTATGTAAGGAGAGTAAATAAAAGCAAGAGAAAAAGGAAACCGATATGGTTCTCCAAGCAAGTGGCCGAGAAAATAAAGGCTAAAGAGTTGGCGTTCCTGAAATACACCAAAACTCTAGAAGCCGAACACAGAGAGGAATACAGGAGGAAACTGATAAAGCCAAGAGAGAGATATGTCTGGCGAAAGCGCAAGCGGAAGAAAAAATGGCTAGAAATGTAAGGAGGGGTGACAAAAATTTATTCAGGTATATTAGTGAAAGGAGGAAGACAAATAAGGGAATTGTGAGACTGAAAGACACTGCGAACCGCTATGTAGATAATGATGAAGAAAAAGCAAATTTGCTAAATAGATACTTTTGTTCTGTATTTACAGAAGAAAATCCTGGAGAAGGACCGCGATGGACTGGCAAAAGTGCAAATGAAAATGGAGTAGATATAGCACCGTTCACGGAAGAGAGTGTGTATAAACAACTTGAAAAGCTAAAGGTGGACAAAGCTGTGGGACCGGACGGGATCCACCCCAGGATATTAAAGGAGCTCAGAGAGGTTCTGGTGGGGCCTCTTAAAGATTTGTTTAATAAATCATTGGAAATGGGAGAGGTTCCGTGGGATTGGAGAACGGCGGATATGGTCCCTCTTCACAAAAGTGGTGATAGGGAAGAAGCTGGAAACTACAGGCCGGTAAGCCTCACTTTGATTATTGGAAAAGTAATGGAAGCGATGCTGAAGGAAAGGATAGTGAATTTCCTGGAAGCCAATAAGTTGCAAGATCCGAGACAACATGGTTTTACCAAAGGGAAATTGTGCCAAACGAATCTCATTGAATTCTTTGACTGGGTGAATGGAGAATTAAATCAGGGATATGATATAGACGTAATCTACCTAGATTTCAGCAAGGCTTTTGACATGGTTCCCCACAGGAGGCTCTTGAACAAACTGGACGGGCTGAAGATAGGAGCCAAAGTGGTGAAGTGGAATAGGAACTGGTTGACGGACAGACGCCAGAGGGTGGTGGTAAATGGAATTCGCTCGGAGGAGGGAAAGGTGAGTAGTGGCGTGCCTCAGGGATTGGTGCTGGGACCGATTCTGTTCAATATATTTGTGAGTGACATTGCTGAAGGGTTAGAAGGTAAAGTTTGCCTTTTTGCGGATGATACTAAGATTTGTAACAGAGTGGACACCCGGGAGGGAGTGGAAAACACGAAAAAGGATCTGCTGAAGCTAGAAGAATGGTCTAAGGTTTGGCAATTAAAATTCAATGCGAAGAAATGCAAAGTGATGCACTTAGGGAGTAGAAATCCACGGGAGATGTATGTGTTAGGCGGGGAGAGTCTGATAGGTACCAGCGGGGAGAGGGATCTTGGGGTGATAGTATCTGAGGATCTGAAGGCGACGAAACAGTGTGACAAGGCAGTGGCCATAAGTAGAAGGTTGCTAGGCTGTATAGAGAGGGGAGTGACCAGCAGAAGAAAAGAGGTTTTAATGCCCCTGTATAAGTCATTGGTGAGGCCCCACCTGGAGTATTGTGTTCAGTTTTGGAGGCTGTGTCTTGCTAAGGATGTAAAAAGAATTGAAGCGGTACAAAGAAAAGCTACGAGAATGGTATGGGATTTGCGTTACAAGACGTATGAGGAGAGACTTGCTGACCTGAACATGTATACCCTGGAGGAAAGGAGAAACAGGGGTGATATGATACAGACGTTCAAATATCTGAAAGGTATTAATCCACAAATGAACCTTTTCCGGAGATAGGAAGGCGGTAGAACTAGAGGGCACAATACGAGATTGAAGGGGGGCAGACTCAAAAAAAAAATGTCAGGAAGTATTTTTTCACGGAGAGAGTGGTGGATGCTTGGAATGCTCTCCCGCGGGAGGTGGTGGAGAGGAAAACGGTAACGGAATTCAAACATGCGTGGGATAAACATAAAGGAATCCTGTTCCGAGGGAATGGATCCTCAGAAGCTTAGCTGAGATTAGGTGGCAGAGCCGGTGGTGGGAGGTGGGGCTGGTGGTTGGAAGGCAAGGATATTGCTGGGCAGACTTATATGGTCTGTGCCAGAGCTGGTGGTTGGGAGGCAGGGATAGTGCTGGGCAGACTTATACGGTCTATGCCCTGAAAATGACAGATACAAATCAAGGTAAGGTATACACAAAAAGTAGCACATATGAGTTTATCTTGTTGGGCAGACTGGATTGTCTGTGCAGGTCTTTTTCTGCCGTCATCTACTATGTTACTATGTAGTTCTTCTACACAAAAGCAGAAGAAAGGAGATGGCTGGGACCTAGGGATGGTCATAGTAAAACTTTTCCAGCTGATATTCAGCCGGCTTTGGTCAGTGTTTTTTTTAAACACTGACCATGGTTGACTAAATTAGTCTCAGATATTTAGTGCTGGGCCATGACTAGGCACTGACACTGAATATCCGGGGCTAATTTGCCCAATGCTGACTGCCGGGGCCCAAATTAGACAGTTATAGGGTCCTGGGTGAATATTGGCCAGAGCCTGTATAACTATTTTACCTTTTAAAAAGGCCCACTCTGAATGCCTTACTGCCCACCCCCCAATCCCCATCCTCCCTTCCCCTCCCCTATCCCACCAACATTCTGAACCTCCGACTTTTCCGGAACCTCATCCCAACCCCCAACCCCACCATGGTGGGTGGGCCCTCCTAGGCCTACCTGATATCCCTGATGGTCCACGTTGGGTTGATGGGGGCAGGAGCAAAGCCCACTTGCTCCTGCCCCTTGTGGCTTCCCTAACAAATGGCTGCTGTGACGTCTTGCGACAACCAGTGGCGTAGCTAGGGTAGTTGACACCCGGGGCCGGTCATTTTTTAACACCCCCCCCCCCCCCAAAATCCAGTACTAGGCATACCGAGAATACAAAACACTCAGGACCTATAGAGCAATTCTACCATACCATAAGCAGTAATTTGTACGAGTCACACAAGGAAAAGGAAAGCATCTTAAACACTGCAGTGAGCACTAGAACATCAATTCACCTATTGTAAAACGAAGACAGATAGATTAGTACAGATCGTCGATCCTGCACAGTCAATGCCAACCAAAAGCCATGTCTTTTTCACAAATACAGATACACCCTAATCAACTATAGAATAAGTAATCATAAACTTTCTATTTAGACAAAAATTAAACTGAACCCCCGATGCCAGACTCTGCATTCAATGCAACACCACAGAAACAGAAAATGTCCTCTAGTACTGTGCAAAATATAAAGACAGCAGATGTAAATTTGAAAAAACTAACAAATACCAATCACCACTTTACAAATTAACAAATAGAAATAAAACAAATAATATCATTTTATTGGACTAATACATTTAGCTTTCAGAGGCCAAAACCTCCTTCCTCAGGTCAATTCAGTATAGTACTTACTGAGTCCTATCCTGACCTGAGGAAGGGGGTTTTGTTCTCTGAAAGTAAAATGTATTAAAATTAGTCCAATAAAAAGATTAACTTATTTACATGTTCTATTATAAACATTTATTAACACAGCTACAATACTACTTTATCCTAAAGCAAAAAAATAAAAATATATATTTACAGTTCGTTGTCTCTGGTTTCTGCTTTCCTCATCTTTTCACTGTCTTCCTTCTATCCAGCATCTGTCTTCGCTTTCTTACTGCCATCCAGTGTCTGCCCTCTCTCTCTGCTCCTTCCATCCACTGTCTGCCCTCTCTGCCTTCCATCCACTTCTGCCCCTTCCATGCACCATCTGCCCCAGTCTGCCATCTCTCTCTCCCCCTTCCATCAACATCTGCCCTCTATCTCTGCCCCTTCCATCCACCATTTGCCCCAGTCTGCCCTCTTTCTCTCTCCCCTTCCACCCACCATCTGCCCTTTCTCTCTGCCCCTTCAATCCGTCTGCCCTCCCTCTCCCATCCGTCCAGGGTCTGCCCTCCCTCACATGCCCCCCTTCCATCCAGGATCTGTCCCCTCTCTCTCTGCCCCCTCTTTTCAGCCCCCAGTTCCAGTCCCCTTCATCCACCACATGCCTTGCATCCCCCCCCCCCCTTTCAGCCCCAGACCCATTCTCCCACCTGCCCCAGGCATGGACCCATTTTCCCTCCTGCCCCATTGTCAGACCCCAGTTCCAGCTTCAGACCCCTTCTCCCATCTGAGCACTCCCATCCCCCCCAATCCCCTTCTCCCCTCTCTGAGCATGCATCTGAGCTCCCCCACCCTCCCTAATCCCCTTTAAGCACCCCTCTGAGCTCCCCACCCCTCCCCCACGCCTCCCCAATCCCCTTCTCCCCTCGATGCTCTCCCACCCTCCCTAATCCTCTTTAAGCACCCCTCTGAGCTCCCCCACCCTTCCCCAATCCTCTTCTCCCCTCTCTGAGCTCGCCCACCCTCCCTAACCCCCTTTAAGCACCCCTCTGAGGTCCCCCACTCCTCCCCTCCTCAATCTCCTTCTCCCCTCTCTCCCACCCTCCCTAATCCCCTTTAAGCACCCCTCTGAGCTCCCCCACCCTTCCCCAATCCCCTTCTCCCCTCTCTGAGCTCCCCCACCCTCCCTAATCCCCTTTAAGCACCCCTCTGAGCTCCCCCACCCCTCCCCAATCCCATTCTCCCCTCCTTGATGCTCTCTCACCCTCCCTAATCCCCTTTAAGCATCCCTCTGAGCTCCCCCACCCTTCCCCAATCCTCTTCTCCCCTCTCTGAGCTCACCCACACTCCCTAACCCCCTTTAAGCACCCCTCTGAGGTCCCCCACCCCTCCCGTCCCCAATCCCCTTCTCCCCTCTCTGAGCTCCCCACCCTCCCTAATCCCCTTTAAGCACCCCTCTGAGGTCCTCCACCCTTCCCCAATCCCCTTCTCCCCTCTCTGAGCTCCCCCACCCTCCCCAATCACCTTTAAGCACCCCTCTGAGCTCCCCCACCCTTCCCCAATCCCCTTCTCCCCTCTCTGAGCTCCCCACCCTCCCTAATCCCCTTTAAGCACCCCTCTGAGGTCCCCCACCCCTCCCGTCCCCAATCCCCTTCTCCCCTCTCTGAGCTCCCCACCCTTCCTAATCCCCTTTAAGCACCCCTCTGAGCTCCCCCACCCTTCCCCAATCCCCTTCTCCCCTCTCTGAGCTCCCCCACCCTCCCTAACCCCCTTTAAGCACCCCTCTGAGGTCCCCCACCCTTCCCCAATCCCCTTCTCCCCTCTCTGAGCTCCCCACCCTCCCTATAAGCACCCCTCTGAGGTCCCCCACCCTTCCCCAATCCCCTTCTCCCCTCTCTGAGCTCCCCCACCCTCCCTAACCCCCTTTAAGCACCCCTCTGAGGTCCCCCACCCTTCCCCAATCCCCTTCTCCCCTCTTTGAGCTCCCCACCCTCCCTAATCCCCTTTAAGCACCCCTCTGAGGTCCTCCACCCTTCCCCAATCCCCTTCTCCCCTCTCTGAGCTCCCCCACCCTCCCCAATCACCTTTAAGCACCCCTCTGAGCTCCCCCACCCTTCCCCAATCCCCTTCTCCCCTCTCTGAGCTCCCCACCCTCCCTAATCCCTTTAAGCACCCCTCTGAGGTCCCCCACCCCTCCCGTCCCCAATCCCCTTCTCCCCTCACTGAGCTCCCCACCCCTTCCTAATCCCCTTTAAGCACCCCTCTGAGCTCCCCCACCCTTCCCCAATCCCCTTCTCCCCTCTCTGAGCTCCCCCACCCTCCCTAACCCCCTTTAAGCACCCTCTGAGGTCCCCCACCCTTCCCCAATCCCCTTCTCCCCTCTCTGAGCTCCCCACCCTCCCTAATCCCCTTTAAGCACCCCTCTGAGCTCCCCCACCCTTCCCCAATCCCCTTCTCCCCTCTCTGAGCTCCCCACCCTCCCTAATCCCCTTTAAGCACCCCTCTGAGGTCCCCCACCCCTCCCCAATTCCCTTCTCCCCTCCTTGATGCTCTCCCATCCTCCCTAATCCCTTTTAAGGGCCCCCCCTGAGCGCCCCACCCCTCCCCAATCCCCTTCTCCCCTCTGAATCCCCCCCCGACCCAACCCAACCCAACCCAACCTGAGATCCGTTCTCCTACCGAGTCCTGCTTTAAATTTTTTTTTTCGAATCGCCGGAAAGTGGCAGGCAGCGCGCCTCGCGTCTGCCCTGCTAGTAAAGAAGATCTCGCTGACGTCGTCGCCCTTCCCACATTGAGTCCCACCCCCCTCTGAGGCAACTTCCTATTACCGCGAGGGCGGGCGGGACTCAGTGTGGGAAGGACGACGACGTCAGCGAGATCTTCTTTACTAGCAGGGCAGACGCGAGGTGTGCTGCCTGCCACTCTCCAGCGCTTCAAAAAAAACCATTTTAAAGGCGGAGCAGCGGGAGCGGAGCACCCCCTCACCCGATCACACCCGGGGCGTACCGCCCCCACTGCCCCGCCCTTGCTACGCCACTGGCGACAACTCATGGTCCTTATGTAGTAGCAAGGCTGCTGTGAAAGGTCACAGAAGCCATTTTCCTAGGTCAGCTGCAAGAGGCAGGAGCGAGTGGGCTTTGATCCTGCCCCATCGACCCCACTAGGACCACCAGGGCTATCAGATAGGCTTGGGGGGTTCTGGCAGGTGGGCCTGGGTCTACATTCCCTTACCTTCAGGGGTAGGTGGGAGGGGGGATCGTGCTGGGTGGGAATTGTTGCCATTCCGGGGGAGGAGGGGTTGGAAGGGGGGATTAGGATGGGGGCAGCCGAAGTTGCTACCCTGAAGGTAATTGGGCACTGGTCGATATTCAGAGTGGTTCCTGATTGTCTTTATTGCATAAAGTTAGGACAGCCTTTTTTCTGCCCTAACTTTATGTGGTTGCTAACTGGCTAGCTTTCTGCTCCGCCCTGTCTCCCCCTAACTCCGCCTCCACACCGCCCACAAACTACCTGGTTTTGGCATGGGTGGTCAGAGGGGATATTCAGTGGCACTGTCCGGTTGTGCTGTTGAATATCCCCCGTTAGTCTTGGGACAGGCGATGTAAGCAGCCAGGAGTCTCTCCTAGTCACTTAAACTGCTTTCAATATTGACCCTTTTCAGTTTGGTTTGTATCTGATTCAATCACCTTTTCATTTTATCTTTAGACTTATTTGAATCATTTGAGTCCACTAAAGTCAATGGGAAATCAAATTTTCACTCTTATCAGTGGGGTTTCCCATCCATTTTTATTAAACTCACTTAAAAATTGCTGGCAGTTATCTGCCACAGAGGCAACAGCAGTCCAAGACATTAAGAGTGGCATGAAAACCCTATGGAATTGAAAGAGAAGCAAAGGGCATCAAAGTGGCATGAAGACTCCAAAGCCAATGTCAGAGTGGCAAGGAAGCATAATAAGTGAAAAGAAGACCCCAAAACACTGGGAAAGGGGCATAGTAGCATTAAAACTGGCAGAAAAACCTCAAAGCACTTGGATAGGGATAACATGATATCAACATTGGTGGACGTTTCCCAGAGAGATGCAAAGTGGCACATTGGCGGGAAAACTCCAAGGCACCAGGAAACGGATAAAGCAGCACCAACACTGGCATGAAGAGCCCAGATCCTGTGGACCTGGGTCAAAGAAGCAGCAAGAGAATTAGGACAGAGTTGGAGTTCTGTTTGAAAATGTTATTTATTTCTGCATTTATATCCCACGTTTTCCCACCTCTTTGAAGGCTCAATGTGGCTTACAAATACCGTAATGGTAATCGCCATTTCCAGAATAGAAATACAGAGTAATATTCCAGTAAGAGTGTAGAAAATACACAATAAAATTAGAAGAAAATGGCTAAACAATTTGTTTCAGGTATTTGAGAACAAGGGTAGTGAAAATAGTCCAATAGAAACAATATGATAAGTAATCAAAAAAGAATAGTTCAATGTAACTAATTCTGGTACAGTATGGATGTCATATTTTTAAGAAGGATCCTTTTGATAAGTCTCTTTAAACAGGTTAGTCTTTAATAGTAAGTAAAATAAGACTACTTGAGGGGTGGATCCAATGCATCATCGTTCCAGAGCTTCCTTTCTATTGACAGAGCCCCAATTCCTGTGTATTTATTTATTTATTTACAATAGTATGCTTTTATTTATTTCTTTTTTTGTTTACACTGTTTTATTATTTTAGCTGTTTTATGGATTTGATGCTTAGATGGCAGAATATCTATCTATCTATCTATCTATGTTTTTAAAATTAAAGTTATAGACTTTTACATTTGTGAGAGTAAAAGGTAAATTCAATTAAGAAACAATTCACAAAAAAAGAAAACTACATTTGCAAAATCAGTATAGCATCAAGTCCACATCAAGAAGAACTTCTAAGACAAATATGAAATAATTAAAAGAAAAAAAAATATCTCATTGTTGAAGGCCTGAAAATTCAAACATTCAAACCCGAAAGAAACTAACAAAACAAAACTAGGAATCATACACTGTAGTAACAGCTTTAGGAGGAAGGAACACTTTTAAATGAACGGGGTCCAAAAAAATATAGGAATTGCTTTCGAATGTAATAGCACATTTTTCAATACTATCCTTAGATGATTCTAGAATCTTTGTAAGATTGAAACTATCTGGAGAATCTAAATGATCATAATCACTCTCCTGATTAATTGACCTAATCACTTTAGGTAAATAATATAATGATTTTATATTACGATGTTTCTTTTTAAAAAGACCCAGGAGAGAGAAAATGAGTTACTGTAAAATTTAAGAGCCTCAGGTTACAATCCCTTGAAGCATTTTCTATATTTTCCAATTGCATATGCATCATAAGGCTATCCTTCATGGAGGAAAACACCATTGATTGACAAGGGGCTACTTGAGTCCACAATTTCTCCAGATCTTTTTGCACTGCATTTGTCTCTGTGTAACATTCACCAAACTTTTCAACTGTACAATGACTAAGTACCCTGTAAGTTTTTATTCATTTTAAATATTGCTTCATAAGCATCTTTTAACAAACATTTGTGCTTAGAAACAGATAAAGAGGAGTCAGTCAAAGGTCTATGAAAATGGCACAGAAACTAGAAGCTTGACTTGAGTGGAATCAGTGGTTTCCTTAACATCTGTAACTAAGTTATTCAAAGACGATTTAGAATGAGCCACAATTCTCTCCAACGGCGAAGCAGATATGAACTCTGATGGTAAAGTTGGTTGAGGGGGTGGGGTATGGCTCCCAGATGAAAGAGAAACATCAGGCAGAGAAACGGTACTCACATTAGCCACTGTATTAACAGTTGCTACCATCTGTAGATGCACATCCATAAGACCCTTTACAACCACCGGCAGTGCCCCTTCAGACACATGCCCACAGCCATGCAGCTGTGTTCCACAGTGATGGTGCCTTTACATAGATGGAAAAGTGGGCCTCCTCCTGATGACGTAAGGGCCTGGGGTGCCAAGTTCAGTGCCTGCACACTCCAGGAAATCTCACTGCCATTCCCAATGGAAGCCGCAGTGATGGTGTCTTCACAAGGATGAAAGAATGGGCCTCCTCCCGATGATACCAGGGCCCGGGGCACACAGTTCAGTGCCTGCACACTCCAGCAAATCTCAGTGCTGTTCTCCTTGGATAAGATATTTTAAATAATAAGGGATGGAGATTATTGGAAAGTTGCAATAAAAATAAGTATTTTTTTTTAAATAAAGAATTATCTCTTTAAGGAAAAGGTGGTGGATGCTGTGGAACAGAGTTTCAGAGGAGACGGTAGAGATGAGGACTGTATCTGAATTCAAGGAAGCAAGAGACAAACACAGAAGTTCTCTGACAGAGAGGAAGGGATTGAAGAGATGAACAGTGAGTGCAGATGGACAGGCTGTATGGGCTGCATGATTCTTTTCTGCCTCTTGTATTCGTTTCTACATAAGAATGATTTCATCTGATAACAGATAAATCCTGTATCAGAAGTACCCAAGGAGGTGATAATCCTGGTGATCATCGATGAACTGAAGTAAAACAAATGGAGGCCCAAGGTAACCAAATGAAAACGGAAACCCAAAGCACATCAGAAAATTACAAGAGGACCAGTTTTGGAATTCAACCCCCTAGAACATTATTTGGCATTGTAATGCCTAGGGGCCAGTAGCGGTTCTCATTGATCCTAAATGTGGCTCTTCTCTTAATGATACATGCTTCACCACATCATGTTCAGAGGATTTCTGCTGGCCCTGTCTTCAGAACAACTGCTTCGTTTTCCTTCAGGACTCAGCAGCTATCAGTGAGTTGGAGTTATATAGGACCAAATTCTATAAATGGCACTGAAAAATCAGTGCAGAAAAAATAGTGCTTAGCGCTACTCTATAACCGGTACCCAAATTTGGGACCTGTTTATAGAATAGCAGTTAGCGCTGGGATCTGCGATTACTTTTAGACGTAAGCATTTACACCAACTGAACCCTGGTTGTGAATCCTCGTGCCTAAATTAGGAGCAGATCCCCCTTATTCTATAACAATATGCAGAAATTGTGGAAATGCGCCTAATTCGACCATGACCCTTCCATGGTTGCACCCCCTTTTAGGAATCATGCGTAAATTTTACACATCGATCCAGCCACATAGATAGGTGCATGTAAATTTTAATAAATGCCAATTAGCCCCGATAACTGATTGCTAGGACCCAATTATTCATTATTCAATTAAATTGCGTGCGCAAATTGGACACACGCGCAAATTTGCACACTCAATTTAAAGCTCCGTTTATAGAATCTGGGGGATAGTGTATAAACTCCCATGCTATTCTTGTGAGACTGTGCAGCGAAGAAGTTTGGGCAGCACATGGCTCAGGCTTACTGAGAGTGACATGATGCTAGAAGATATCAGAGCAGCTTTCCCAGAGGCAGAGCCTGCAGGAAGACTCTGGGGGCTTTAACAAAACAGGGAGAGACACAGCTTGGAAGGATTGCGGAAAAGATGATGGCAACTGACTGGGAGGACAGGCTGGTGGGAATTGAATGAATGGGATAGGGTTGGGGGAGAGCATATATTAGGAGAAAAAGAATGCTGGTGAAATTTGGGTTGAGGAAGACAGAGCAACTTAAGGGACAGAGTCTGGAGAATCAAATTTGATTTGATCTACACCTATTGCTCTGAGTGTACCTGAGCAGATGGACTGGCTACATCATTAGAGAGGAACACCCCTCCCTATCACGCAGGGCTCTGAACACCATCCCCTTTATCTAGCACTGGTCCTAGCTCTCACACTGAACTCATTTTGCCGATGTGGCACCCACTTTAAAAATAGTAAAGATAACTGCCTTAAGGAATTTCATATCTAATTTAAAGATAAGAGTACTTCTCACAACATTGTAAAGATTTTGTTCAATCTCCTCGATGCTTGTGTTTCCCGACATGATCAATGCTGACAAAATTTAGATCCCTGAAATAAAAACAGAACTCCACACAAGGCTCTTACAGATGCATTATTTGAATACAGATTCAGTGCTCAATTAATCAAATTCTAAGTGGTTTCTCCTTTATTTCTTGCATGCAGTAATTTATATGGGCGCTCAGCCACCTTTATTACTAATGAAGTGTAAAACTTAAAAAGTTCAAACACAATCTTTTGCATCAGTATTGAAGTGGTAATTCCTGCTATCCACAATTTGTTCTTAGTTGCCAAAGGTGGAAGTTATCAACATGGACTACTGTTAAAGACGTGTTATTTTACTGTTAATCCTGGGACCCTTTTACTAAACCCCACAGCTTAATGCGGAGCTTTACTTTGCGACAGCTGCAATTTAACGCAGTACCTATTGGGGATGTTCCCACTATTCCATTGCAGATAGGGGCCCTTTTGACCAAGCTGCGGTAAAAAGGACCCTGTGGTAGCAGTGGCGGCCAGTTTTGCTGCACGCCAGGGCCCTTTTTACAGCAGCGGGTAAAAAGCTCGAAAAAGACACATGGCCATCATGGGTGTAGTTTGACAGTTTCATTTGGAGGTGCAAAGGGTGAGGCGTGTCTCTCTCCCACTGCCACTCCCCCCTCCACTGCTGCCCCCCTGGAGTCTTCCAGTGGCGCCCGGTATCACCCTCCCCCGTCTTCCAATCCCCCAAGCCACCGGCAGCCTCAGTGAAAGAAGCCCGCATGCTGCTTTAGACCTGCCCTGGAGGCCCTTCTCTTTCCTACAGCTTCCCGTCTGCACTGGAACAGGAAGTTGAAGGAGAAAGAAAGGCTTCTGGGGGCAGGTCTAATGCAGCATGCATGCTGCTTTCTTGCAGAGGCTGCCTGCGGCTCGAGGATTGGAGAATGGGGTGGCAGCTCGTTTGGGGAAGCACTGCCCCCCTTGCCCCCCCAAACTACACCCATGATGGCCATGCAGTAAGCTTGCACTTACTGTGTGGCCATGCGGGGGGGGGGGGGGGGGGGAAGCACTTACTGCCACCCATTGAGGTGGCGGTAAGGGCTTCTGCGCTCTATCTCTGTGGCCTCAACACATGTGAAGTTGTATAAAATTTCAAAGCACTTGTAAGGCAAACAGTTGATTTATCATATAAAGCTTTGAAAACCATAATAATAATCTTAAAGTTGACCCTCCAGTGTAATTGTTTCAGAATAGGACAAATATGCACATAACGTGAGCAACCTGCAATCAGTTGAGCTCCCTATATGTATGGAAGCATATATGTTTAGTGGCATCTGCTAAACATGTAAGTCACTTTGAATATTCTCAACCACTTTGAGGGGCTGGTTGACCATGGCAATCATTTCCCTGTTGCCCTATGTCTTCTACTTTGATGCTGTCTACCCTGGAACAGTTATGTTGAACACCGTCCTCTCTCTTCCATGGTGGCTTGCTTAGATGGGCGTTGAGACTGGAGGCTCAGCTTGTGAAACAAATTTCCTCTTTTCAGTAACCTTCCTGCTGTTTATAGTTGTGAAGCAGGATGGAATCCGCTCCCTCCCTAGCTCAAAATGGTGTTTCTGCAAATGTTGCAGCATGCCACTGTTTGAAAGATGGCCCATTAGCTTTTCTCTACTAATGGCCTTCTGACAGCACATGCATTGCACAAATCCTCAAGTGGTTTAAAATGCCGTCACACTTTGATGTTTTACAGAACTTTCTCTTTGTTTTCTTTAGGGCTGATGGCAGAGCAGAAGATGAATGGCCTGGGAATTCGTCATACTCTCCAAGACTTACTCTACCTGAACTGAGTTCTTGGCTCTGCTGATATTACTTCCTTTCTCCTCTAACAATTAACACACTAACAACCGCCCGCCCGCAGTGGTAAATGACTTGTAAGCTAGGGGCTGAGTTAACTCCAGCCTCTGGCATTAAATATCTGGGTTAATCTGCCAACCCTGAAACTAACTGTGTACTGGCTGGTATTCAAACTGGTGTGCAGTTAACTTTCAGCTGACCTAACTTTATCCATTCACTTAGGGGTCCTCTTGCTAAGACGTGCTAAAAATTGGCCTGCGCTAGTTTTGGCACGTGAAATTGGCATGCACTGGGCCACTTGTTACTGTGGTGGTAAAAAGGTGTTTTAAAAAAATGGGGCAGTAAATGGCCGTGCGCTAATATTAAAATTAGCAAATGGTTATTTACTGCCTGGGCCCTTACCGCCACCGATTTAGAAAGCGGTAAGGGCTCATGTGCTAACCCCGCAGTAATTGTATGGTGCAATACTGTGGCCACACTGCCGATTACTGCAGGTTGTGTCCTATTGTTGATTAAAAACTGGTTAAAAGATAGAAAATAGAGAGTAGGGTTAAATGGTCTGTATTCTCAATGGAGAAGGGTAGATAGTGGCGTTCCACAGGGGTCTGTGCTGGGACCGCTGCTTTTTAACATATTTATAAATGATCTAGAGATGGGAATAATTAGTGAAGTAATTAAATTTGCTGATGACACAAGTTAATCAAAGTTATTAAATCGCAAGAGGATTGTAAAAAATTACAAGAGGACCTTATGAGACTAGGAGACTGGGCATCCAAATGGCAGATGACGTTTAATGTGAGCAAGTGCAAAGTGATGCACGTGGCAAAGAGGAACCCGAATTATAACTACGTGATGCAAGGTTCCACATTAGGAGTCACCAACCAGGAAAGGGATTAGGTGTCATTGTTGATTCGTTGAAACCCCCTGCTCAGTGTGCGGTGGCGGCGGTGGCTAAGAAAGCAAATAGAATGTTAGATATTATTAGGAAAGGAATTTAAAACAAAAATGAGGATGTTATGCCTTTGTATCGATCCATGGTGCGACTGTGTGCAGTTCTGGTCATCACATCTCAAGAAAGATATAGTGGAATTAGAAAAGGTACTGAGAAGGGCGATGAAAATGATAAAGGGGATGGGACGATTTCCTTAGCGGAAAGGCTAAAGCAGCTAGGGTTCTTCAGCTTGGAGAAAAGATGGCTGAGAGGAGATATGATAGAGGTCTATAAAATAATGAGTGGATTGGAACGGGTAAATGTGAATCGATAGTTTACTTTTTCCAAAAATACTAGGACTAGGGTGCATGCAATGAAGCTACAAACAGTGGTATAGCTAGGTGAGGCGCCAAGGGAGCGGCCGCTCCCCAAATGGAGTTCTATCGCTGGCACCTATTTTTTTCTTGTTGCATTGAAAATGTGCACCGGCACCGGTGGAAGTCCACTCCCGCGCTGCTTTCGCTCCCCAAGCGCTGTCAACCTGGCTCTGCTTCTGGCTACAAAGTAGTGAATTTAAAACAAATCAGAGAAAATCTTTCTTCACTCAACGTGTAATTAAACTCTGGAATTCATTGCCAGAGAATGTGGTAAAAGCAGTTAGCTTAGCGGGGTTTAAAAAAGGTTTGGATAATTTCCTGAAAGAAAAGTCCATGAGCCATTATTAAGATGGATTTGGAAAAATCCACTGCTTATTTCTAGGATAAACAACATAAAGTGTATTGTACTGTTTTGGGATCTTGCCAGGGACTTGTGACCTGGATTGGCCACTGTTGGAAACAGGATGCTGAGCTTGATGGAAACTTCGGTCTGTCCTAGTATGGCAACACTTATGTTCTTATGACTGGATAGGCCATATGGTCCTTATATGCTGTCATTTTCAATGCTTATAACTTAAGATTTGGCACTGGATGAGGAGTTCTGCTCCTGTGTGAACATGAGCACTGTGGACTGTTAATAGTCTACATGACTGAAAGGGAATGCTGTTGATCACTACCAGCTAAGGTAATGTAAAATGACTTTTAAGATCCTTTGGGCCTGATATTCAAAAACAGCTGAGCTTCTCAATTTAGGCTCCTAAATTTGGTGTCTTATTTCCAGTCAAACTTAGGAGCCTAAGGGATCCCTTTACTAAATGACATTAAGCACTTTGCATGCGGTTAGTGCGAGATACAGTGCGTTCTCGTTATTTTCGATGGTAAGGTTCATAAAAAAACATTGGGGTCCTTTTACTAAGGTGCGTTGAAAAATGACCTGCAGTAGTATAGATGCGTGTTTTGGGTGCGCGCAGAATTATTTTTTAGCGCACCTAAGGACGTGCAGCAAAATGAAAATTGCCGCGTGCCCATTTTGGGTCTGAGACCTCACTGCAAGTCATTGACCTAGCAGTAAGGTCTCACGCGGTAACTGGGCAGTAATGGTCTACGTGCATCAAATGCCACTTGACGCGTGTAGCTGCCGTGCGCCAGAAAATAAATAATATTTTTCAGATGCGCGCCACAATTGAAATTACCGCAAGGGCCATGCGGTAACTGGGCGGTAATTCCAATTTGGTGTGTGTTGGGCGCATGTAGGCACCTACGCGGCTTAGTAAAAGGGCCCTGTAGTGAACCTCGAATTTGTGAATACCAAAACAATGTACATATGGAAAAACAGGGGTTAGATTCCAGCTAGACCTATGTTTCCATGAAACCGCAGAAAGTGAATAATTATTCCTATGGGAAATGCAGGGCTAGGTTCCTGCATTGGACAGCACTTAACAAAAACCTGTACTGGAACTTTTTTTTTTTTTACTGTGCTTGCTGAGAAACCAGATAGAACATATAGTATGTTGCTTACAATTTTATTTGCTGTACCACGCTTGGTGGACATTTCCAGAAGCAAACACCAAAAATGCAAAAGCGAAAACGAAAGTGAAATGTGCATGTTTTGAAATGTGCATGTCTGTGAATAGGCATGAAGGGGCATAATCGAATGCGAACGCCCATCTCCATGGGCGTCTATGTCCGCAAACGGGTATGTGAAGGGGCGGGACAGACCGTATTTTTGAAAAAAATGGGCATCCATCTTTTTTTTCAATAATACGGTTTGTGCCGGGCAAATGCATTGGATTTGTGTGGATTTGAGCTGGGTGGTTTTGTTTTTCAGCAATAATGACGAAGAAGGGCAACCTTCGAAAGCTAATCAAGAAATGTATTAAGTTATGTCCAATAAAAAAGGTATCATCTTATTTTCTTTTCCATGTTTTATTTTGTTTGATTTCTATTGATAACCTTAAGAGTGGACTAACACGGCTACCACACTCCTCTACTCAGCAATAATGGAAACCGAAGGCGCCCAGCTCAAAAAGAACAAATCCAAGGCATTGGGTCATGGGAGGGGCCAGGATTCGTAGTGCACTGGTCCCCATCACATGCCAGAACACCAACCGGGTACCCTAGGGGGCACTTGTAACAATTAGAAAAAAAATTAAATACCTCCCAAGTCCATAGCTCCCATCCCTTGGGTGCTGAGCCCCTCAAGCCCCCCAAAAACTCACTGCCCACAACTCTACACCATTACCATAGCCCTTATGGCTGAAGAGGGGCATCTACATGTGGGTACAGTGGGTTTTGGGGGCGGTTTGTAGGGCTCCCATTTACCAGCACAAGCGTAATAGGTAGGGGGGGGATGGGCCTGGGTCCACCTGGGTGAAGTCCACTGCACCCACTAACAACTGCTCCAGGGACCTGCATACTGCTGTGATGGAGCTGGGTATGGCATTTGAGGCTGGCATACAGGCTGGAAAAAAAAAGTTGTTCAAGTTGTTTTTGTTATGCTGGGAGGGGGTTAGTGACCACTGGGGGAGTCAGGGGTGATCATCCCCGATTCCCTTCGGTGGTCATGTGGTCATTTAGGGCACCTTTCGGGACTTGTTCATGAAAAAAAAGGGTCCAATAAAAATGACCCAAATTCGCGCTAAAAACGCCTTTCTTTTTTCGATTATCGGCCAAAGGCGCCCATCTCTCCTCGGCCGATAAACACGCCCCAGTCCGGCCTTCACCACACCTCCAACACGCCCCCGTCAACTTTGCCCGTTTCCGCGACATTGCAGTTGAAGACGCCCAAAATCGGCTTTCGATTATACCGATTTGGGCGCCTTTGCGAGATGGGCGCCTATCTCCCGATTTGGGTCGAAATCTGGGTGCCCATCACTTTCGAAAATAAGGCTGAAAGTGGTGCAAATGGTGAATTGCCACCTCTTTTCACGGATGAGTGAAATAGTGAATAATGATCACACAAATAGCGAGAATGTACTATAACAGGCAACCACCCAAATGCATTAAGGGGTTGTGCGGTATGTTTATAAATTTAGGATTTCCATGCATTTGCCTAGATTTATAAGCCCAATTTATGAGTCCATGCTGAAAATCAGTGTTAAGCTCTTAACTTCTTTTCCTCACCCTAAGTTTTCTCCAGTTGCCACCCACTTGTTATGCTTCTAAATTTAAGAGTTTAGTGAAATTTTGAGCATAAATTTAGGCATTCAGCCTAGTAAATTTTCAAAAAAGCCAACTGAGGAGCAGAAGCGTAGCCAGGTTGTTACGCCAGGGGGAGCAGAGAGGCACACACAAGCACTGTGTAGGTGCAACAGACCACCTGAAAAATAGGCACTGGCACCATCTAAAATCCATTTGGGGGAGCAGTCGCTCCCCTGGCGCCCCCCACCTAGCTATGCCTCTGTTGAGGAACATTGCTTTCAAAGTTAGAAGCAAAAATCCTTTGAATATTGGACTATTTTTTTTTGTTACATTTGTACCCCGCGCTTTCCCACTCATGGCAGGCTCAATGTGGCTTACATGGGGCAATGGTTATTGCTCCTCCTTTTTATATACATTTATACAAACTACTTCTGATGTAGGCAGCATTGCTGAAACCTGACCTCATTGGATTTTTATTTTGATTGAGTTTATTCAACCAGTGATTTTTCTTGTACATTAAAAACAATTTCCCTTATATGACTGTAAATTCCAATGCTTTTACTACTTCATACCTATGGCTTTTATGGTTCTTATCTAGTTTTTATTTTTATTCCAGCTAAATATCATGACCACTTTGCATTATAAAAACATAAGCCTGAGAAAAAAATATTTATTCTGTACATTTTTGCCGCAACCTCTAGTTCTATCATTTTTTTGCAATGGTTTAACTTCTCTCTAGTGTGTCAATGTATCTCTTTGTTCTGTTCTATGTGCCAACGTGCAGGTCTTCCAAGGGGCCCTTTTACTAAGCTGAGTAAGCACTTACATGCACCCAATGCGTGTCACTTCTGAGTTACTGCCCGGCTACCATGTGGCCTGGGCGGTAATTTCATTTTTTATGCGCGTCAGAAAATATTTTTATTTTCTGTTGCCCGGATGGTAATCGGCATTTGAATGCCTGTTGACCATTACTGCCCAGTTAACGTGTGAGACCTTACTGCTAAGTCAATGGTTGGCGGTAGGGTCTCAGACTCAAAATGGACGCGAATCAATTTTCATCTTGCCGCACGTTCATTTTCGGTCCCTAAAAAGAGGCATTTTTTACAGGTGACCTGAAAAATGATTCTGTACGTGGCCAAAACACGTTCCTACACTACCGCAGGCCATTTATCAGCGCAACTTAGTAAAAGGACTACTACTGCTACTACTTATCATTTCTATAGCGCTACTAGACGTATGCAGCGCTGTACACTTGAACATGAAGAAACAGTCCCTGCTCGACAGAGCTTACAATCTAATTAGGACGGACAAACAGGACAAATAAGAGATAAGGGAATTACTAGGGTGGGGATGATAAAATAAGGGTACTGAACAAGTGAGTAAGGGTTAAAAGCAGCATCAAAAAGGTGTGCTTTTAGCCTAGATTTGAAGAAGGCCAGAGATGGAGCTTGACGGACCGGTTCAGGAAGTTTATTCCAGGCATATGGTGCAGCAAGGTAAAAGGAATGGAGTCTGGAATTAGCGGT
Organism: Microcaecilia unicolor; assembly: GCF_901765095.1. Classification (NCBI taxonomy): domain Eukaryota; kingdom Metazoa; phylum Chordata; class Amphibia; order Gymnophiona; family Siphonopidae; genus Microcaecilia; species Microcaecilia unicolor. Next base: position 95,817,528 of record NC_044036.1, on the reverse strand, counting down.
GGAGGAAAAGGGTGCAGATAAGAGAGATTTACCCAGTGAACGGAGTTCCCGGGGAGGAGTGTATGGAGAGATGAGGGTGGAGAGGTACTGAGGAGCTGCAGAGTGAATGCACTTATAAGTCAATAAGAGGAGTTTGAACTGTATGCGGAAACGGATAGGGAACCAATGAAGTGACTTGAGGAGAGGGCTAAAATGAGCATAGCGACAGTGGTGGAATATAAGTCGTATAGCAGAATTTTGAACAGATTGAAGGGGAGAGAGATGGCTTAGTGGGAGACCTGTGAGAAACAAGTTGCACTAGTCTAAGCGAGAGGTGATAAGGACCCCCCAAGTTTGTCTGTGTTTACAATGTTTTAGACTCTGTGGCCTTGATGCTGTAAGAGATGTGTTAGAACCCTGCACTAAACTTCAGCATACAGTGTTCTAATGCACATGATAAAAAAAAAATCCTTTTAGTCATGACGCAGTAAACTAATAGCATGTACATTACCTCGGCTTTAAAAAGTGTGCATTGTCAGAAAAAAAAAAACAGGGCACACCACTGTGGTAACATGCTGCATCAAGAGTAAAATGCCTTCCTTCCTGTCACTTGGTGAGTGGGGAATGGCTCACACACTGACAGAAAGGGAGACATTTAAAAAACGCAAGTCTGACAGAATCTGTAATCCCTGCACTCTGTCCCCTACCCTCACCCAGAAAATGTTTCTGGTTGCTTAGTGGGCACCAGACACTCTAAACAAGTTTCAAGTTTATTAGTTATTTACTATCCCACCTTATGGGAAAACTTCTGGGCAGACACTGAGACACGACTTTCAGGATAAGGGGTAGAGAGGTGTGGTAGCTGTGTTAGTCCACTTTTAAAGGTAATCAATAGAAATAAAACAAAATAAAACATGGAAAAGAAAATAAGATGATACCTTTTTTATTGGACATAACTTAATACATTTTTTGGTAAGGATAAGGGGTAGAATTACAATAACAGATAGGACAGAAAGGGGGTAAAAACAAGAGGAGTTACCACACAAGTATCTTCGAGATTCCTCCGGGAAGCCACCTGAAATATGTGTAAAGCGTTAATAGGATGCATCAATAAAAAGATGGATCTTTAGGTCTGCTTTAAATTTCTCAAGTGATATCTGTAAGTGAAGAGAGACTGGGAGACTATCCAAAGTTGGGGGCCTTTTACGCTAAAAATGGTGTGGCTAGTATGCTCGTGAGTTACTTCTTAATAACTTCCCAGACCTCTTCCCCCAACTCCATTAAAATACTTTCTGGTGGCCAAGTGGGCCACCTGGACACTCCAATTTCCCTTCTCCTGACCCCACAAAAATATTCCCTGGTGGTACTAGTGGGTGTCAGACCTGTGAGTTCTTGTACCAAGTAGAGCGCTGCTGAGCCCGGTACTCGGACCAGGTTCTGCTGGCGGCCGGAAAACCCCGGGTTTCACCTGCACTGACCGCCGTTCCCCAGAGGTTGAGCCCCTAGGTGCGGGCGGCCTGCAGGGTTTACGAGATGGAGCAGGAAGTGGGGTGATGAACGTGACGGCCAGACAGGCAGCAGGCAAGAGAGTGATCCAGGTACAGGCAGAGTCAGTAGGCAGGCAGCAGACACGAGAGTAATCCAGGTACAGGCAAGGTCAGTAGGCAGGCAGCAGACATGAGAGTAATCCAGGTACAGGCAGAGTCAGTAACGAAGAACAAAGTAGAGGAGAAGCACACTACTGAGCAAGTAACACCTACCAAAGTAGAAGCCGAAACAAGGATTCTAGGGAGAGCTCAGCTGATAAAGTGCTGGCGTCTGACATCAGCAGGGAGAAGGGGCACAGCCATAAGACAAGAGCAGGGGAAGGAGGAACCTGAAGACCAATAGGAGAGAAGCAAGGGAAGCCAGGCAGAGGAAGAGCAGACCCAGGTGGGTGGAAGCAAAGCAATCAAGGAGCCTGGAAGGCAGGCAGAGAGAGAGCAGAGCCAGGTGCATGGAAGCAAAGCAATCAAGGAGCCTGCAGCCAGAGAAGAACCACACACACATGGCTCAGGGCTGTGCCAGTCAAGTGTGTGTGTCGATGTGACCCTGCGCAGACTGAGGACACCGCTTGCATTGAGGTAGGGGACATGACAGTGGGCCCCCTACCCACCTCTAAATGTTGGAAGGCAGAAGTGATGCCCACTTGCTCCACCTCCGATGTCACCATCTTCCAAAATAGTAGCACTTGATCCTTTACAGTGAGTTGGTTTACATCATTAAGAGTCAATCTACCAAATAAGATAGAAACATTGCAAGATGGTGGCACCAGAGGCAGGGTGGGCATCACTCTTGCCTTCCAAAATTTAGAGCTGAGTGGTCCAAGAGTTCTGGGGTGGGGAGGTCAAGGGGTCCAAAAAGGGGTCCATTTTGACCTTTAGGGAATATGTTTGTGGGTTTGGAGATGAAGCCCAGGGGGGCCCGCTTGGGCCAACAGGGAGTATATTTTTGGGCTCTGGGAAGGCCCACTTGGACCACCAGGGATACTTTTTGGGGTGTGGTGCTTGGGAAATCCACTTGACCACCAAGGAGTATAGGGGTGTGTGGTTTGTGTCACCAGGGATTTTTGGTTATCTGAGATGAGTTTCTTCTGCACTAATATTTCTTATTTCATCAGGAGTAAGACTAGAGCAAGAAAATCTATTGTAAACTGCCACACTGAAGGATAGGGCAGCCTGCTACATAGGGCCTGTGTTTGCAAGGTTTGTGTATGTCTGCCATACTTTTGGTGGTAATATTGTCTACTTTTAACTAGGTGTGTGACTGAAGTGTTTTTCATTTTTTCCTCAGCATTCGTGCAGGTTTCTAGTGTTTGTGGCTTCATTACATGCGCTGCTTGTGTATGTTTTTAGTGCTGTTATGTATATATTATAATTCTGTTCTTTTTGTGCCTGCTGGCTGCGGGCAACACGTTGGAAAACCCAGTGATGTGTGCTTTGTATGAGACTGCAGTTTTTACGTGTTTTTATGGTGTTCTTTGCTGAGGTGTTTTCCTCTCTGCAGCACAAGCTCCTCTAATATTAAATGTTAGTGCTACATTCTTCTGTATTTGTGGAGTAGTGCATGGCTGATGGTAGTGTGATGTGTAATTGCAGCGTGGGGATGTGCACAGGGAAAAGAAACTGGCTTATGTTGGGATTTTCCAGACTTTTTCAAGTGTTTTTTAAAAAAAAATTTGTTTTAGGCATTCATTAAAAAAACCATTTTAAATATACATTAATTTGTAGGTAAACAGTGTTGGGCACTCTACATTTTTTAAGGCACATTAACAAACCAAATGCATACTAATGACTGCACATCCACATCCTTACTGATATGGTAGTATGCTTGTAATTTTTCCTGCAGATGCACAGGGTCAATTGTACGAGTTCTTGTGTGTGCATCTGTCATGTTTGCATTGTGCATGGATTTGTAGCTGTCTCTGTGTACCTACCCTTCACCTGTTCCTGTGCAATCTTTGAGCTGGATGGATTCACAAGTTGTACCATACTGTGCTTTATATACCATCACTGTATATTTCTGTATGGCATAGGAGGAAATCTGTATTTTACCCTTGTGACTGAATTTTTCACCAGTGGATGCAGGTGCTAATAGGACTTTCTAAGTTTGCTGCATTACTGCTTGGGTGCCCATATGTAGGATATTAGGTATATATCTGTATATCTATATGTATGGAAAGTTTCTGAAGCTAGGAAATATGTCCCCCTGTGTGTATTCTTTATTTTTATTGAAGTCCTGCTTACAAAGTCAGGCAGCTAGTTGCCATGGTGACAAAACAGAATCCATGCAATCTGAATTATTGAAGTGGCCCTTTTCCTCCAAGCAGCAGCTCATGTCAGGAAGTCATTTTAGGAATGCAGACCAGCAAAAGCCAGGAGCTGACATTTAAGGGGAAGGGGGGGGGGGGGGGTCAGGGGAACAGAGGTTTATAAACCTGAAACACCTATAAACAGACTAAAGAGTCTGACACCAAGGTAGTTCTGGAAAGATCTTCCATGGTTTCAGGCTGGCTGCTCACCTCTCTGTCTATCATAAGGCTGGATTGTTGCCATCACTGACATTTGTGGGAAGAATACCAGAACCAACACTGTTCTTTTTTGTTTTCAATGCAAGTTTGGAAGGAATCCATATTGCTCCCACTAGTGGGTGTTTTTGGTTACTGTTTCACAAAATATGATGGGTTAGCAAAGGACTTGGAAAGAGTTCATTCCAATTCCTTTCTGACAAACGCTGTTCTGTTCAGAGGCAGAGAAACTGAGTTGGCAGTGTGTTATAGTTGAAATGCTGATTTAGGAATGAACAGCTTAAGGTAGATACTGGATTTTCATGCCAAGGAAATTCTCTGCAGAGTTTATGAAATCCACTTTGATGCAATGAGCACTAAAGTAGTAAACCTGCCTTTCACTAGTGTTTCTCCAGCTTCCCATGTCCCTTGTGCCCACCATGGCAACTTGGTGAAGGGGGAGGGAGATGTAGAAGAATTATAAAATGGAATTAATGAGAACTCACCTTCCACTTCCACCACCACACACAAACACTGTACCCTTTTCAATATCAGAGCACAGATGGTCCCAGTAATCCAGCGCAGCCTCTGCAGGGATCCTTTTTTCATTACGCCCCTCTGCTGCCTTGAGTTTTAGAATGCCTTATGTCAGTGGCAGCAGATGAAGCAGGCTCCATGACCTGCTTCCCAAGGGATGGCAATGAACTATTTGTATGCTTAGCAGACTCTACAGCTTTTTTTTTTGTTACATTTGTACCCCGCGCTTTCCCACTCATGGCAGGCTCAATGTGGCTTACATATTGTATACAGGTACTTATTTGTACCTGGGGCAATGGAGGGTTAAATGACTTGCCCAGAGTCACAAGGAACTGCCTGTGCCTGAAGTGGGAATCGAACTCAGTTCCTCCCTAATTAAATCACACTGCCCAGGCCCTGCACTGATTTTAGAAGCACTTAACTGGAGTGTCTGCTAACTATCAGCACAGTCCATCTTGGCACTCTCTGGTTACTGCTTGGGTGGAAAGTAGGCAGGGCCAGGAGTTATCTGGATGCTACTGCTATTCAGCGCCAGCATCCAAATAACTATCTGAGCAAAGTTTGGCTGAGCAAAAGTCTGTCCTTACTTGTCCAGATAGTTATCTGGGTATTAGTGCTGAATATTGGTGGTACTTTACAACCTCCAACGGCCAACAGTGATTGGATATTCAGTGCTAGTATCTGGGTTTGGCCTGACGTTGAGTTACAGTGGTATAACCAGACCTAGTTTTTTAGGTGGGCCCAGAGTTAACTTGGATGGACTTTTCCACCCTCTCCAGATATATAAAATATACAGGTTATTTTAAAAACCTTCTCAGCCTCCCCTCCCCCGCACATTCAACATCTCTCCCTCTCTCCTCAATACCCTGTTCACGGACCAACAACTTCCCCTCTCTGAGAACTCCCTCACCAGTGTACCTCAGAGGCATTCCTGGTGGCCTCAGTGATTCATTTTTGCTGTCTGCGCTGGTCCTGCAGGCTTCCTTCTTCTGTGTCCTGCCTTTGCTGATGTTGCTTCCTGTTTTCCTCACCGGTGGAACATGGCAGAAAGAGTAGGGTTACCATATTTTGTCCCCACACCCACCCCGCCCACTTTCACACTCCCGCCCCGTCCCCTTTCACACCCTCACTCCGCCCCCTGTCACATTTTCCCCTCCCCCCTGTCACACACCCCATCACCCCCCCTCCCCGTCACCCCCTTCCCTTACCTTACTACTGCTCTGGTGGTCTAGTGACCTCTTTGGGGCAGGAAAGAGCCCCCTCTTTCCTGCCCGGAGCGCTGCCATGCATGCATCCTTCCTGTTGCTGATCTCGGCGCCGATTCAAAATGGCCGCCGAGAGTTGAAGTCTCGCGAGGTCACTTCAACTCTCGGCGTCCTCAAAAAGAGGACATGTCTGGGTAAATCCGGACATATGGTAACCCTAAGAAAGAGGCCTGTGGAACCGGTGCAGGCAGCAAAAATAAATCACTGCAGCTGCCGGGGATGCGTCTGAATTACACTGGGGTTGAGGCTCAGAGAGGGGAGCAGATGCTGGGCCATTGGTGGAGGAGAGGGAGAGAGGGGAGTGTTGTGCTGCCAGTGGTTGGGCCTGAGCCAAGAATGGGTGGGCCTGTGCCCACCCAGGCCCACTCGTAGCTAAGTCACTGGCTGAATGGTTCCAAATCTGCTCACACTAGATTTCTGCAAGGGAAAAATGAAGGCAACCGGATGCTTAGGGCATTGTGAGGAGCATCTATGCAGCTGGTTTTCAAATAAATGTGAAAAAGAGAAATGCTTCTTGTCTTTTAGATGAGTACTTCAGTACAGTTTGGATACTAGGGATGTACGTTCAGCTTGTGGGTTAAGTTTAGAAAATGTTATATGCATAAAGAATATGCAGTAATTTGACACTATGAGGGTAATTCTATTAAAGTTACCTAAATTTAGCTGCTAAACTGCTGGGTGCGAAATGCAAAATTTATATTGGCAATTATACATGTAATTGCCACTATAGCACACTAACATAAGTCTGCATTTTAGCACCTAACTTTAGTTGCGAGTACTTACGCCAGGTCAGTGGCTGGTGTACATGCTCATGCCTAACTGTTGGTGGAATATAGGAGAAGGAACCCCCCCCCCCACGAGTCTAATGCAGAACCAAAGAGTCTTTAATGTATTAATTGTTGTGCCACAGACGCTGGTTGACATTATTGTGCACTGTCATTAATTGTGCCACGAACTGTGCTTGACTTTATCGTGCATTGAATCATTAATTGTGTCACAGATGCTGGTTGACATTATCATGCACTGTGTCAATAATTGTTGTGCCATGGATGCTGGTTGATATTATCATGCATTACATCATTAATTGTTGTGCGACATACAGCTTGACTTTATTGTGTATTGAGTCATTAATTGTTGTTCCACGGATGCTGGTTGACTTTATTGTGCATTGAGTCATTAATTGCTGTGCCACGTATGTCAGTTGACATTATTGTGTATTGTCATTAATTGTTGTGCTATGGTCGCTGGTTGACTTTATTGTGCATTGAGTCATTAATTGTTGTGCTATGGTCGCTGGTTGACATTATCGTGCATTGAGTCATTAATTGTTGTGCCATGGACGCTGATTGACATTATCGTGCATTGAGCCACTAAATTGATGTGCCATAGACTCTGGTTGACATTATCATGCATCAAGTCATTGTGCTACAGACGCTGGTTGACAAAATTGTACATTGAGCCATTAATTGATGTGCCATGGACTCTGGTTGACATTATCGTGCTTTGAGTCATTTTTGTGCCACGGATGTTGGTTGACTTTATTGTGCATTGAGTCATTAATTGTTGTACCAAGGATGTCAGTTGATATTATTGTGCATTGAGTCATTAATTGTTGTACCAAGGATGTCAGTTGATATTATTGTGCATTGAGTCATTAATTGCTGTGCTATCGTCGCTGGATGACATTATTGTGTATTGAGTCATTAATTGTTGTGCCACGGATGCTGACTGACATTATCATGCATTGAGCCACTAAACTGATGTGCCATAGACTCGGGTTGACATTATCATGCATCAAGTCATTGTTATGCCACGGACGCTGGTTGACATTATTGTACATTGAGCCACTAATTGATATGCCATGGACTCTGATTGACATTATCGTGTTTTGAGTCATTTTTGTGCCACAGATGCTGATTGACATTATCGTACATTGAGTCATTTTTGTGTCATGGATTCTGGTTGACATTATCGTGCATTGTCATTTTTGTGCCATGGATGCTGGTTGACTTTATTATGCATTGAGTCATTAATTGTTGTACCAAGGATGTCAGTTGATATTATTGTGCATTGAGTCATTAATTGCTGTGCTATGGTCGCTGATTGACATTATTATGCATTGAGCCACTAAATTGATGTGCCATAGACTCTGGTTGACATTATCGTGCATTGAGTCATTTTTGTGCCATGGATGCTGGTTGACTTTGAGGGGCATAATCGAACGCGAACGCCTATCTTCATGGGCGTCTATGTCCGAAAACGGGTACATGAAGAGGAGGGACAGACCGTATTTTTGGAAAAAATGGACGTCCATCTTTTTTTTCGATAATACGGTTTGTACGGACCAAATCCCATGGATTTGTTCATTTCTGAGCTGGGCGTTTGTTTTTTTTAGCGATAATGGAAACTAAAGCCGGCCATCTCAAAAACGTCCTAATCCGAGCCATTTGGTCGTGGGAGGGGCCAGGATTCGTAGTACACTGGCCCCCCTGACATGCCAGGACACCAACTGGGCACCCTAGAGGTCAGTGCGGTGGACTTCCGAAACGGCTGCCACATGCATAGCTCCCTACCATGGGTGCTGAGCCCCCAACCCCCTCCCCCAAAACCCACTACCCACAAATGTACAACACTACCATAGCTCTTAGGAGTGAAGGGGGCACCTACATGTGGATACAGTGGGTTTTGGAGGCCTCCCATTTACCAGCACAAGTGTTACAGGTAGGGAGGATGGGCCTGGGTCCGCCTGCCTGAAGTGAACTGCAGTACCCACTAAAAGTGCTCCAGGCCTCTAGGACTTGTTGCTGCTGTAGAACCTTGGCACATCAGTTGACACCTGAAGACTAATGTCTCCGAAAACGTCCTTTATTCGAAGCACGTTTACTCACAGTTAACTGCAGATCAGAGGTTGTGCCCCACTGGCAAAGAGTCTCCCTGGTACTGAGATTAGCAGTAGGTCAGAGCTGGCAGAATGCTGTACAATGCCCACTTTCAGTAACGTGGGTAACACATGAAAGGGAGGTAAAACTGGCTCACAAAAATGGCCACTACCTCATGGACTACCGGAAACAAAACAGGGCACACTCTGACCCAGTAAGCAGAGGGAAAAGCACCATGGGAGTAGAGCCTACCAACTACCAACATCTTGAGCATTTAACACAAGCTAGTGGAATCACGGAGCCCAATACCCTACACCCACCACAATGCATTGCTGATGTGACTCTGCAGTGCGCATAATAGAAAAGGTGTCACACTCATCCGAGAGCCACATCAGAACCAGGGAAAGGCTGTCACAGGATAGAACACATTCTGCTGTCATGGAGGTGGGTACGGCATTTGAGGCTGGCATACAGGCTGGCAAAAAAAGTTTGTAAAGTGGGTTTTTTTTGGTGAGAGGGGGTTAGTGACCACTGGGGGAGTCAGGGGAGATCATCCCTGATTCCCTCCAGTGGTCATCTGGTCAGTTGGGGCACTTTTTGGGGACTTGGACCTGAAAAAAAAGGGTCCAAATAAAGCGGACCAAATTCTCGTCAAAAACGCCCTTCTTGTTTCGATTATCAGCTAAAGACGCCCATCTCTCCTCGACTGATAACCACGCCCCAGTCCTGCCTTCACCACGCCTCCGACACGCCCCCGTCCACTTTGTTCTTTCCTGCGACGGAGTGCAGTTGAAGACGACCAAAATTGGCTTTCGATTATACAGATTTGTTCGCCCACGGGAGAAAGATGCCCATCTCCCGATTTGGGTCGAAATATGGGCGTCTTTCTCTTTCGAAAATAAGCTGGATAATCATGCACTAAAGGGGCTCATTTTCAAAGCACTTGGACTTACAAAGTTCCATAGGTTACTACACAACTTTGTAAGTCTAAGTGCTTTGAAAATACACATGTCTCTTTGGTTCTGCATTAGACTCGTCACTATTGTATTTTTGCCTCTCTGTTGTATCCTGTCCCATGCCTAATTGCTATCAGTTTTTTGTATAACTGACAGAATTTTATAAGCTTAGAATGCTCCTCCCATGTCCCTCCCCACCTAGCAATTGCACACTAAAGGAGTAATATGCTAAGGTTATGGAATTACGACTAAGGGTAGTTATGTATCTAACTGTAAATTAGTGCCAGTTACTACTAATTAATTCCAATTACAGCCAATTATTGATGGTTAGTGCCAATTAGCTACATGCAGTCATACACTGGCATGCTAAGCATAAAATTGTGCACACAAGTTTACAGAATGAGGGCTATATGCATAAAACCTCTAAATTAAAGCACATAAAGTTGATTTCTGTATTTTAAAATGTTTTTTTACATGCATTAATCAAACTTCACATGTATTAATTTATGAAACAAACTAAAAAAGTCTAAAAATACATTTAAAAAAAATCCAAAAATAATCATGAACCTAATTTTTTTCAATGTGCATCCCTTATTAGATACAGCTCCATAAAGTAAACATCATAGATGCCAGTGCAGGAACAGCCTGCATTGCTATCAAATGTGTTCGTAATTAAATGTAATTTTTTTGTCCATTCTAGTCAGTCTGAGAAGTCATCTCCTACATTAAGAGAAAGATTTGCTCTTCACTTTCATTTAGTTTTTCAGATTCTATCTGCTCTGCTCTAATAATATACCTCTGGCCACCTCCTGCTCAGTAGGATGAACACCTGAATCTATATGTTCATTTTAACCCTTACCGGAAGCAAAGCTGTAAGTTGCCAAAATACGTGAACAAAAAGGGGATAAAACAACAAGGAATCTAGAAGGAGAACTGAAAATGCTTTCTGTCTGATATTTAAAACCGCTTAACCGGCCAGGAGCAAACGGCACTTAGCTAGCCATCCGGCAACAGTCAGTGGGAGATAGCTGGCTATCTCCCGCTGAATATTTCCAGTTAGTGCCTAGTGCAGTGATTCCCAAATCTGCTCCTGGAGGCACCCCAGCCAGTCAGGTTTTCAGGATATCCACACTGAATATTTATGAGATAGATTTCCCCACAGTGGAGGCAGTGCATGCAAGCATCTCTCATGAATATTCATTGTAGATATCCTGAAAACCTGACTGGCTGGGGTGCCTCCAGGAGCAGGTTTGGGAGCCACTGGCCTAGCAGATAGCTGGTTATATCATGTGATATAACCAGCCATCTGCCGGTATTCAGTGCATTGCTGGCTAAGTTTGGCAGGCAAAATAGCTGATGTATCTTTGGCAGGTTTAAACTTAACCGGCCAGCACTAAATATTGGCTTGGGTGGTTAAATTGAAACCAGCCCAAATACACCCGGCTATTCAATGCTGGTCACAGGAAATGGTCTGACATTGAATATCTAAGCTCAGCGCTGACCGCAGGAAGCAGCCTGGCTACTCTCTGTGGTCTGAATATCGAGCCTTTGGAGTCCAAATGTTGAACTGCAAGGCAATCACCTAGCACACTTTGGTGGCAATGTCATAAATTGATGCCAAGATTTAGGCACCCCAATGCCATACTGGATCAGACTAATGGTTCATCTAGCCCAGTATCCTGCTTCCAGCACGGTCAATTCAGATCACAAGTACCTGGCAGAAATCCAAATAGTAGCAACATTCCATGCTACCAATCCCAGGGCAAGCAGTGACTTCCCCAGGGCTGCCGAGAGGGGCCCCAGGGGGGACAAAATTCCCCGGGCCTCCAAGGGGGGCCCAGCGCCGGGGTCAGGCTGCCAGCGCTGCAGTCCACGGTCTCACCTGCCTGCCTCCTCGGCTCTGGGTCCCCTGCATTTGAAGCGGCAGTCACAGATCGCCTCCCTTCGGGCCTTCCCTCCCTGTGTCCTGCCCTCGCGGAAACTGGAAGTTACATCAGATGAGGGTGGGACACAGGGAGGAAAGGCGAGGCCAGAACTGAAGAGAGGCGATCTGTGACTGCCGCTTTGAATGTAGGGGGCCCGGAGCTGAGGAAGCAGACAGCAGCAGGTTGGGGACTGCAGCGGCGGGGGAGCGACAGGGGGGTGGCAGCGGCAGGGGGAGCCCTTAATAAAATTGCCCTAATGGTGTGGATAATATGAGGAAGGACTTAGTGAAGCTGGAGGATTGGTCTGGGATTTGGCAGCTTAGATTTAATGCTAAAAAATGCAGGGTCATGCATTTGGACTGCAAAAACCCAAAGGAATGGTACTGTTTAGGGTGTGAAGAACTTTTGTGCATGAAAGAGGAGCGGGACTTGGGTGTGATCAAAAGTGATGATCTTAAGGTGGCCAAACAAATAGAGAAGGCGATGACAAAAGCTAGAAGGATTCTTAGGTGTAGAGGGAGAGGAATGGCCAGTAAGGAAAAGGAGGTGGTGATGGCCCTGTATAATACTGTGGTGAGACCTTATTTAGAATAATGTGTACAGTTCTGGAGACCACACCTTCAAAAAGTTATAAACAGGATGGAGTCGGTTCAGAGGGCAGCTACTGAAATGGTCAGTGGTGTTCATCATAAAGCGTATGGGGACAGACTTAAAAGAACTCAATATGTATCCTTTGGAAGAAAGTCGGGAGGGGGAGATATGATAGAGATATTTAAATACCAATGCAGTATAAATGCACAGGAGTCAAGTCTTTCAATTGAAAGGAAGCTCTGGAATGAGGGGGCATAGGATGAAGGTGAAAGGGGATAGACTCAGAAGTAACCTGACGAAATACTTCTTCACGGAAAGGGTGGTGAATTCATGGGACAGCCTCACAGTGGAAGTGGTAGAGACAAAAACAGTATTTGAATTCATGAGAGCTTTCGACAATTACGTAGGATCTCTAAGGGCGTGATAGAGAGAAGAGATGGCACGGATGGACAGACTGGATAGGCCATGTGTTCTTTATCTGCCTACAGTTAGGAATGTGTTACATACTATGTACCCTCTTCTAAGGATGTACATAGAAGACCCCTGATGAAGATATAATTGTTAAAACATAATCATGCTGGGTCTTTTACTAAGTTTTAGTGTTTTTGTCTTGAGTTGTCCTTCATGTTGAATAAAGTATGTTGAGCTAGTGTTCACCTGGCAGTTTGTTCTTTAGACCCAAAGTGTCTATATTATCCCCAGTTTCACTCCTATCTTCCTTGTGAATATAAGTCTCTGTGCTTTCCATATCTTTTGTTATCGTGGAAACATCTGGAACCTAAAAAAGTATAATACATAGAGCTGTCCAAATTTCTTCTTGTTCCTGGATTCCATTGAGCATTTATAGAAACCTCAACAACAAATTACACAGAGATGCAAAAGGTCAGTGGTCCAAGAAGCTTTAGCATTCAAGTGCTAGATATGCTAAGGGGCTCATTTTCAAAACAGAAAAAAGTTTAAAAAGTGGCATAAAGCGGCATTTGGATGTTTTGCTTGCTGAAACATTCAATTTGCTATTTTCAAAACTCATTTTCTAAACATTTTTCTATGTTGTTCATCCGGAGTGCGTTCAAATCTCAAGGGGACGTGTCGAGGGCATGTTAAAGGTGGGATTTAGGCGTTCCTAACACTTGGATGTTTTTCTGCCATAATGGAACAAAGCAAAAGCAACCAGGTCTAAAACTAAGATGTTTTGAGCTAGACCAGTTTTAATAATGACTAAGCCACAAAAAAGTGCCCTATATGACCAGCTGACCACTGGAGGAATAAAGGAATGACCCCCCCCTTACTCCTGCAGTTGTCACTGACTCCCTCCCACCACCAAAGACCAATAATCCACTCTATTACACTTGTGATGGAAAGTGTCAGCCCCCTGAAACCCACCAAAAACCTGCTGTACCCACAAATAGGTGACACCTGCAGGCATAAGGGCTATTTTAGTGGTGTACAGTTGGGTACAGTAAATTTCTGGTGGGTTTTGGAGGACTCAACATACATAGAAACATGACGGTAGATAAGAGCCAAATGGCCCATTCAGTCTGCCCATCCATAGCAATCACTTGACTCCTCTCTCAAAGAGATCCCACATGCTTGTCCCACGCTTTCTTAAATTCAGTCACAGTCCTCGTCTCCACCACCTCTACCAGGAAGTGATTCCATGTATCCAACATATTTCCTTAGATTACTCCTATACAATATAAGGGGGGTGAGGGAGAGATATGTACTTGGGAGTTTTTATGTGAATTCCACCAGCGCCCCCTAGGGTGTCCCACTACTCTGTTGGGATGTCTGTGTGGCCAGTCTACTAATACTACTGGTTCCTCCTCCAACCCAATGTTTTGATTTTTGGGCATTTTTCACTTGGATATTTGTTTTGTTAAATGGTCCAAAAAGATAGACTGAGTATAGCAACGTCTAGCAAATGGCCATTTTCGAAACAAAAATATAAACGTTTTGCTGTTTCGAAGATCGCTATATTCACCACTTGAATTTTGAACGTTTTGAGCAAAATGTCCAAAGTCGGTTTTGAACATCATATTGAAAATGCCCCTTCACATGGCTTATGGGAAAATACTTTGTACATATAGCTCTAAGTAGGCATCTGAGGTAGCAAGAGATTTCCTAAGGCTGTGTGCATGCGGGAGGAAATCTTAGTAAATCAGGCTCAGAGTAACTTGGCTGGAGTTACAAACAGCGTCGGTGAGAGAAGTAGCATTGTGAACCCTAACACAGGGCATTTTCTGTCACTGCCTATGAATTATTTATTTAATTTATTTATTTGTTACATTTGTATCCCACATTTTCCCACCTATTTGCACGCTCAATGTGGCTTACATAGTACTGTAGAGGCGATCACCAATTCCAGTATGAACAAATACAAAGTGATATAGTGGAAGAATAAAGTTCATGTGTAACAGACCCATTAGGGGTCATAGGGAAAAAGAGTTTAGTTATGTCCAGTACGAGCTTAGGTTTCGTTATGTTGCAGGGTGCAGGCATTTAAGCTGGATCGGTAGTGTATGCTTTTTTGAACAGGCAAGTTTTTAATGATTTCCGGAAGTTTAGGTGGTCATACATTATTTTCACGACATTAGGTAACGCATTCCATAGTCGTGTACTTATGTAGGAAAAGCTGGATGCATAAGTTGATTTGTATTTGAGGCCTTTGCAGCTTGGGTAGTGGAGATTTCGGTATGTTCGTAATGATCTTGTTGCGTTTCTGGTTGGTAGGTCTATGAGGTCTGTCATGTATCCCAGTGCTTCGCCATAGAGGATTTTGTGGACCAGGGTGCAGATTTTGAATGCTATACGTTCTTTGATTGGGAGCCAGTGCAGTTTTTCTCGGAGGGGTTTGGTTCTTTTGAATCGCGTTTTTCCAAATATAAGCCTGGCTGCTGTATTTTGTGCAGTTTGAAGTTTCTTTATGATTTGTTCTTTGCAACCCACATAGATTCCGTTGCAGTAGTGTCTTCGTACCATTGATTGTATTAACTTGGGAAGAATGGTTTCACGCGTTTGAGTTTCCACATTGATTGGAACATTTTCTTTGTTGTAGATTTCACATGGCTCTTTAGTGTGAGATTACGGTCGATTGTAACGCCGAGAATTTTCAGGCTGTCTGAAACAGGGAGGGTGTAGTCTGGTGTGTTTATGTTGGTGGGTTTGTACGTGTTGTATTGGGATGAGAGGATTAGACAGTGTGTTTTTTCTGCATTTAGATCTTGCCTCCCAGTCCCAATCTACTCAATACCATCTCCAAATAATTGAGGAGATAAATAGCCACAGCTTTTATTGATTAACTGTTGGTAAAGAACTATATCTGATGAAATATAAAATGACCTCATCAGCTTCAAAGGGTACAGGATCATATCTAGCCACCAGACCATCTTAACATATAGGTGGGACTCTTGACCACCATCTGCTCCATGATAGAAACTGTGGTGCATAGTGTAAAAGCATCTTGCTGCTCCATGTGCCCAGCTTGATCTACTTTTTAAACCTCTGTCCACCATCTAGCAGGGCTGCGTGCCTTCTCTTAGCCCAGCCCTTTTACAGACTGGGCCTCAACCAAGCCCAGGCACCCTGTGAACAGCTTCTGAACCCCCATTTTGACTACTGTGCACAGATGTCTTGTGATGAGCGCTTGGATCTCATCTTCCTTTAGGCCCAGGTGTGCCATCGTTCAGCACCTACATCCCCCAAAACACATTTGGACCCCCCTTTCTTTCGGGTGAAGATCTGCTGCTGTGACAAAGTTCCTGTCTCACCTGTACCTCACCTTGAGGGTGGGGGGGGGGGGGCAGATCTGCTTCTGTCCTGCCTTGACTTAAATAGCTCATTCTGGCACCCTTCTGAGAGACTGCCCTGTCTGACAGGGAAATAAATTTTCCTTTTTTTTCTCTGTATCCTGCCTGAGAGAAATTCAGAACAGCCCTGACTCATATCCTGGGCTCCCCTGTCTGAGCTGTAGTCATATTATGCTTGTTTAGCCCTTCACAGTCGTGCCTGGTTCTTATCCCATTATTCACATCTTTTTTTGTCAGTATAAAGTTTGCTATACAGTAGGTATGGTGGATCAGGAGGAATGTAAAAAAGTGAAACCATGTTTGATCTAAGGAAAGGATTGTCGTCACAGACTTGGACTTTGAATGAAAGCTGAATATAAACAAAAGAGGCTACAGGTAAAATGCATGATCTTAAGTAGAAAGCTATGGCATCTTTCAGTGTCTCTTCTGGCATCTTTGGCTCAGAGCTGTCCACTCCTCCAGCCAGTTTATATGGCTGCACAAACTTCCTGTCAGCAACCCCTTATGGAGACGTGCATTTTCCAAATGCTCCTTTTCATCCATCAAAAAGAAATCATTAAAAAAAATGTCTTTCGAATTCTGTGGTTAAAGGCATTAGTCTGACAAAATTAGCAAAAAGAACGCGCTATAGGTCAATGAACTTCAATAGCCAGCCTGACCTAGTTTAAGTGGCTTGCAGCTGTTTACTAATTAACGCAAAAAGAGCTGAAAAATCCTTTATCTCTCTCTCACTCTCCCCACCTTCTCCTGTGGTTTACAAGCCGGGACATTTCTTCTATTTTTTTTTTTTAATTGAGCTCAATCACACTCTCCTGCTCTCTCTATTTCCCTGCCTGCCCCCTCTGGTATGTGCTTGAGTTCTCATCCCTGAGTGTCAGTGGTTTCTTTTCCACCGTGTGGGCAGGATCCAGATTTTAACAGTCTCTTTTATAATTTCTCTCTTTTTTTTTTTTTTCCATCTCCTTTCATTCTCTGTTTTTTCCCCCTCTCCCCCTCCACCCACCTCCTTTCCTCTTTCTCCCCCTCTTCTCTCCTTTTCCACTGGAAATCGTTTCCTGGGAATAATGAGACACACTCTCACCCTGCGAAGCGCCGAAGCCATGCATTAAACCAAGGTAAGCAGGGGCTTTTGCTTTCTCTCTGCAAATGCTTTTTAAGCTTTTCTCTTCCGTTCTGCAGAAGTGGCCGGCTGACGGTTCTGATGATTTTATAAAACTGATGTTCTGGCTTGAACAGGGAATCTTTACCTTGATCCTTGCTGCTACCTGTTGGGGGCTGAAAGCTTCGGAAAATAAGCCCTTTTAACAAATCTTTCAGCTTTTGGAGAAAGAGAGAGAAAAACAAATTCTCAAAAGCTCTTTGCTGTTTTTGTTTCTTCTGAATGGTGGGACTGTTTTTATCTATATTGAGGTTTATCTGAGGCTGCTGTATGCAGAGTCTCACTGTACCTGTATATTTGGGGTGCTTTGCAAAATCGATTTTTTTTTTAAAAGGAAGATTAGAGATGAAAGAAATGGAATGCTTTCCTGATGCTGTGCATGTGTAGAAATTTACAGTTAAAATGGTCCTCAGACCACTGACGATTTCCTCTTGGAAGGCTGGGTTTAAATTTCTTTCTTTCTTTCTTTCATTCATTCTTTTTTTTTTCCGTATGAAGGATGAATTTTTTGCGTAGTACTTTTCCTGAGGATTTTTTCTTTAACTTCATAGAGAAGAGAGACAGCTCTTATTTAAAAGTAGGCTGTTCTTTCCTGTATCTGTATTTTTTTTGTTAAATTAAGTTTGTTAAGCAATTTTTCATACTGGCCTAGTATTCTTGCAATACTATAAGGTGGACAGGTTTTCTTTTTACAAGGACTGTAGGGTAGTTTGCAATGAGTTATGGCTCTGTGGGGGCCACTTGTTTTAAACATTTTTCTTGGCACCTTATATCAGTTGAACACTGGACTTTATTTTACTGCTCTTTTGTGTTTAACCCTTTAGTGTCCAATGTTCCCATCAATCTGTTCCCGAATGGCTTATTACGATAACACTGGACCCTGAAGGGTTAAGGTAGTTAGCTGGACTTCTTGTGATGACATAGGATGGAAGCAGGTATTTCCTTTTCAGCATGTAAAACCTCTCTGAGCACTTCCTAAACTGCCTTGCATTCCAAACCTTACTTTTTAAGGTATCAAAGCTGAATTTGTAGCAGCAGTGTTGCAAACCCTCCTATATTGTGAGGCACAGCCCATGTTTTTCATTAAAAAACTTGCTCAGCCACTTGTCTTTTGTGGTGACAAGTGCCTTTTTTATAGCCACAATGTTGTCAGCTGGGCACACAATCAGGAGGCTGACCTTTGGAAAAGCTGTCAGAGTGCCAAGACACTGTGGGGGCAATTCTGTAAAATGAGTGCTAACATTTTACTCCCACTATGCATGGAAATGTTTAGAATACTAGCATGTATGTATGCACATATCTGTGTATATGCCAATTTTTTTTAGCCTACGCACTATTCCAGTGGTTCCCAAACCTGGTCCTGGAGGCACCCCAGCCGATCAGGTTTTCAGGATATCCACAATGAATATTCGTGGAGAGATCTGCAGACAGTGGAGGCCAATCTCTCTCATGAATATTTATTGTGAGTATCCGGGAAAACCTGACTGGCTGGGGTGCCTCCAGGACCATGTTTGGGAACCATTGCACTATTCTGTAAATATGCATGTATCTTGCAAGGGCCAAGGGCAGGATTTACATGTGTGTACTTTCATAGTATACTCTAAAATATACACTTATCTTCACTATTTAGGTGTCCACAGTTACCCCCATCTCAATGATCATGTCTAAATACCACATGTATATGCTACCTGTTATGCTAGTGTTCTATAAAGCAGGGGTGGGCGACCTCAGTCCTTGAGAGCCACAACCCAGTCGGGTTTTCAAGATTTCCCCAATGAATATACATGAGATAAATTGCATGCATGGCATGCATGCAAATAGTAAAATCATGAGAATCCAACTAGGTTTCGGCCTTCAAGGACTGAGGTTGCCCAACTCTGCTATAAAGAAAAGTAGGCACTTAATTTCCTTTAGAGCAGTGGTTCTCAACCCAGTCCTCGGGACACACACAGCCAGTGAGGGTTTCAGGATATCCACAATGAATATGAATGAGAAAAGTCTGCATACAATAGAGGTAGCAATGAAGAAACGAACAATCTGATGAAGTGTGCAATTTATTAAAACAGTTACCCGACATGGCCACGTTTCGCCCAAAGGCTGCATCAGGGGGGCAGACTCAAGAAAAATGTCAGGAAGTATTTTTTCACGGAGAGAGTAGTGGATGCTTGGAATGCCCTCCCGCGGGAGGTGATGGAAATGAAAACGGTAACGGAATTCAAACATGCGTGGGATAAGCATAAAGGAATCCTGTGCCGAAGGAATGGATCCTCAGGAGCTTAGTCAAGATCGGGAGGCGGGGCTGGTGGTTGGGAGGCGATGATAGGGCTGTTCAGACTTATACGGTCTGTACCAGAGCCGGTGGTGGGAAGCGGGACTGGTGGTTGGGAGGTGGGGATAGTGCTGGACAGACTTGTACGGTCTGTGCCAGAGCTGGTGGTTGGGAGGCAGGGCTGGTGGTGGGTAGGTGAGGATAGTGCTGGGCAGACTTATACGGTCTGTGCCTGTGCCAGAGCCGGTGATTGGGAGGTGGGGCTGGTGGTTGGGAGGCGGGGATAGTGCTGGGCAGACTTATACGGTCTGTGCCCTGAAGAGCACAGGTACAAATCAAAGTAGCGTATACACAAAAAGCAGCAAATATGAGTTATCTTGTTGGGCAGACTGGATGGACCATGCAGGTCTTTTTCTGCCGTCATCTACTATGTTACTATATGTCAGGGGTAAAAACGAATACATAAACATTTATTAAAATCATAAATAAATTGAACATTGTATCAGACTGTTGGTCTGCTCGTTTCTTCATTGCTACACTGATTTGCGGATCATTGCCTCTTTCTGTTTGCTGTACAATGGAGGTAGTGCATGCAAATTTATCACATGCATATTCATTGTGGGTATCCTGAAAACCTGACTGGCTGGGTGTGTCCTGAGGACTAGGTTGACAACCCCTGTTTTATAGAATAGGGAACCTGGTTATAGAACTGGCCTTCATGGGGGGTACATTTTATAAACAACTTGAGAGTGTAGAACAGTGTTTTATGCATTTAGGGGGTCTTTTACTAAGCCATGGTAGAAATCAGCTGGTGGTAAACACAGAGCAGGAGCGTAGCCAGACCTCGGCAGGAGGGGGGTCCAGAGCCCAAGGTGGGGGGGCACATTTTAGCCTGCCTCCCACAGCCGCCACCCCCCCTGCTGCTGCCCATCCCCTGCCACTTTTGAACTCCCCCCGCTGACCCTCCCCGCCACTTTCGACCCCCAACGCTGCCAGGTACCTTTGCTGGCAGGGGTCCCCAACCCCCGCCAGCTTTAGTCTACTTCAGTACCAGCATGTGCATGCAGGATGTCAGTCAGGACTCACAGCACAGATCAGCGAATGCGCCGGAGACCGGCGCTGAAGAAGACTAAGGGCAAAGGTACCTGGTGGTGGCGGGGGAGGGTCGGCAGCAGAGGGAGGGGGGGGTCGAAAGCGGCGGGGGGGTCAAAAGTAGAGGGGGCCAGGGCTATATCTGTGGGGGCCCATGCCCCTATGGCCCCACCTAGCTACGCCCCTGACACAGAGACGCCCATTACATTCCTATGGGTATCTTGATGTTTACTGCCAGCTGAGTTCTACCGCGAGCTAAAAACGCTACTGCAGCTTACTAAAAGACCCCCTGAAGTAAGTACTTACCAAAGTGTTCAGAATTATGTGTGCATAAAAGTAAGCGATCAGAAAATATACTGGTCAATATTCAGCTGGTGGTGGCTAGTGATTTTGTTTTTAAAGTTGACTGCCACTGATGAAAGTAAACCAGGATATTTAATGCCAGGCTATGTCTAAGGCTGCCAACTGGATCCAGATTCGCAGGACAGAGTTGATCCAGTTCTGGATTTACCCCATCGCATACAGGGACTTGAAGTTTTGATTTCCCCATTGCATTCCCTAAAAGCAAGACTACAAATCCCAGTATGCACTAGGGTAAACCCAAGACTGGATCAACATTGTCCTGCAAATCTGGATCCAGTTTTGGCAGCCTTAGCTATGTCTAGGCTCTGGTATTGAATATCCAGGCATGTCCAACTGGGATTTAGCTGCCAACATTTATATGGATCCTGGCCAATATTTAGCCAGGACCTGCATAAGACACTTATTTGGGTCCTGGCTAAATATTAACTGGGACCTGGTTAAGGGAGTCTGTCAGTCTGAACCCCCAGGTTCCAATCTCTCCCCCCCCCCCCGTATCCTCCCAGTTCCAATCTCCTACTCAGAGATGATCCCTGGAGGTCTAGAGCAGTGATTTCCAAGTCTGGTGCTGGAATATCCCTTGCCAGTCAGGTTTTTGGGATATCCAGCATGAATATGCATGAAAGAGATTTGCATATAATGGAGGTAGTGTATGCAAATCAAGTTAATGCATGTTCATGGGTACTGGTCTAGTGGGATGGGGCAGCGGCAATCCCCTTTCCACTACTGGTTCGTCAGCTCTAGGTTCAAAATGGCAGTGCTGACCCCTAGTGGTGGCCTTGTGGTACTACCGCTAGGGGTCAGCCTGCCACAAGATAAATCGGTGCACCTATGGAGAGCCTACTCAGGTTTTGTGACCCCACTTGGGGTCCCAACTCAGTTTGGGAAGCTTCAAGATAAACAAAAAAAATAAACCAAATCGAACTAATTCAGGGGATCTTTTACAAAGCTGCAGTATAAATGGCTTTTTCCCATTTTTTTGCATTATTGGCCCATGGCTATTTTTAAAAACTATCACCCGAGCACATACCGCCACCCATTTAGTACGCTCACGCAGTATCTATGCGCTAACCAGTTAGTGTGTGGTAATGTAACTGCACAAACTGGTTGGTGCAGGAACACCCACTCTCTGCCCTTGACTTACCTCCGAAAAAGAAATATTTTTTAGCAAGTGGTTAGTGCTTGCACATTTTGAATTTATTGCAGGATGCTTGAGTATGTCTTGCCGTACTCCATGTTTAGCTATGTTAGGAATGCATTAGCGAACTTCTGAAAGCTCACTTTTTTGAGCAGGCATTTGGCTCTAATATACTTGAATCCAGTTGACCTGCCAGCCACAAGCTGTGTGGAATGAGTGTAAACCTTTATTGATTTTATTGAGTTTAAACCTTGATTTGGTTTGATTTTATCCTTTTGGCTTGATTGCTGTATGAATGCCTTCTCTGTCCTATTTTGATATTAGCATTCTTTTCATGCGCTTTATTTTGATTTTGGAATTGTAAACCGCTGAGACTCAGTCTCTTTGGAATTTGGCGGGTTATCAAATATTCAATAAACATAATGCAGCTTCGTAAAAGGACCCCTTATTCTCCCGTCACTGCAGTAGAAGTTTGCTGCTGTTACAGTGTGTGATGTGATGTACGTTAAATGATTTGTGGACATGCTAGCAGGTTTAGTGACCTGATCGGCTGCCCGTCCTCTGTCTTGTCTCTTTTGATCATTTATCTCTTTGCTTTTTAATCTGGAAAGTTAACTTTCATGATAACTGGCATAGAAATTCGCACATGGTTATGACAACATTCATTATGTGAGTCTCTTTGTAACAAGTAAGGTAAAGGTAGTCCTTTGTATCCAAGTATTAAGTTGTGAGTGACTTAGAAGGAGGGGGTTTCTTGGTAGACTATTAGCAAGGTAATTTGCCATTCGGAGCTAAGGCGATGTACTCATTTACTAATTAAAAGTGAATGGGTGCTCAGAGGCTGGCTACCTGACAGAAAGCCCACTGTGGGATTTGAACTCAGGTTGTGGATGCAGTATGCAAATGACCAACCAAATGCACCATGAGGCCCCCATATGTAATAGGTACATGATCAAATGGTTTTCCCTTTAGGAAACAAGGCAAGATAAGGAGTCACCAATGGGAGGCTAGCTCTAAAATCCTTTATGACATCACAAAGTGCTCTGAAGGAAAGCAGAGGCCGAGAAGTACTTGCCCTAAGCATTGAACAGAGACAAATTTCTTTTCTTTGGTTTTTTTTTTTGGTTTTAGTTCACATGTTTATTATCTCTTAAACAGTAACAGCCAAACAAACAGTATAACAGCAGGCCAAATATAATACACAATCATGGTAAAGAAGGGATCCCTTTAACATAATTATCTAAGTGGGTCCAACAGGATTTCCTTCGTACATCAAAATGCTGTTTGAGATCTATTGCATGTTTCACCACAAATTGACATCAACAGGGATAGTATCCTTCCAATTATTTATAACTAATTTTACTGCAACTCCAAGAAGGAGGTCCAACAACACTGCATCAGAAATTGTTAAATATTCCACCCCACCCCCAAGGACTTCTAAATTATTGCACAGAGGCATGTTTCGGTATTTGAATGTAGGACTGGGTAGATAGTGGATAAGTGGTTATAAGTATGCGATGAGGGGGAGGATTTTGGGATGTGTATGAGTATAGGGGACCAGTGTTGGGGAGTGTGGCTTGTGTATGAAGATGGAGGTTATGTGAACAGTTGTGTAAGTATGAGGGAATGTGCCTGTGAGCGTACCAGGGTATAGGGTGTAATTCTGAATGCAGTGACATATGGAGGTTAAGTGGATGAGCATTATTTAGCCCCTCTCTGCTTTTCCTCTCCTCTCTGTCCCCTTCTGTTCACCCCTTCCAATTCTTTCTACCTCTTTCAGTCTGGACCAGTTTCTTACTGGTGGGGGATTGGGCATTTCAAGATGCACCACTTTGGGCCCTCATTAATCTCCAGCCAGTGGAGGGCATGCTACCATAGATTGTCACTAATCTTTACTGGCAGGGAGGGAGAAGGGAAACTGTCAGTGCTTCAGTTTGCGGCACCATTGGTCTCCCATCTAATGATTAAATTTCTAGGAAAAAGAGGAGAGCATATTGAGTGGGAAAGAGATGGATAAGGGAGATATGATTGAGGTCTATAAAATCCTGGGTGGTGTAGAATGAGAGAAGTGAATCGATTT
The DNA here is from genome assembly GCF_901765095.1 of Microcaecilia unicolor. Taxonomy (NCBI): domain Eukaryota; kingdom Metazoa; phylum Chordata; class Amphibia; order Gymnophiona; family Siphonopidae; genus Microcaecilia; species Microcaecilia unicolor. The sequence goes on along the minus strand of NC_044036.1, from coordinate 95,793,447 downwards.
AAAAAAAAAAACTCGTTCCTTACTCATTCCAAAAGTACAAAGACTAGGGGACACTCGAGGAAGTTACATGGAAATATTTTTAAAACAAATAGGAGAAAATATTTTTTCACTCAACGAATAGCTAAGCTCTGGAACTCTTTGCTGGAAGATGTAGTAACAGTGGTTAGCGTATCTGGGTTTAAAAAAGGTTTGGACAAGTTCCTGGAGGAAAAGTCTGTAGTCTGCTATTGAGACAGACTTGGGGAAACTACTGCTTGCCCTGGGATTGGTAGCATGGAATGTTGTTACTAATTGAGTTTCTGCCAGGCACTTGTGACCTGACTTGGCCACTGTTGGAAACAGGATACTGGACTACATGGACCATTGGTCTGACCCAGTATGGCTATTCTTATATTCTTATGGAAAGGGATGGATCTGGGCCAGTCTTCAGTGGTGGAGGGGTAGAAACTTTTGGCTCCTGCAGTTGCGCTTCTGTAGAACTTTAAGTTTCTGCCAGTGGGGATGGTAGAAACCTCCACTGCCTCCTGCAGTCATACCCAACCTCACACTGATCTTCAACTACCCTAGTCATGTATGTGCCCACACCAAATACATATGTGTAGATGGACAGGCAGGCAGACATAACCTCCACAAAAGTTGATCTTGCTTTTGTGAAATGTGCCTAAAAAGAAACATTGATTTTAAGTGATGGACATTTAGGGCACATAAAAAGCATGAGCCAGGGGTCATTGGACATTTCACTATCTGTGGTACATTCTTGAATGAAATTGGATAAACAATTCAGATGTTACTGAGGAGAGAAGAGGTAGGGAAATACATAGTTTAAAGGGGATAGACTCGTAGTCATGGTGCTCTTATAGGGAACCTGACCTTACAGTAGGTTACAACAGGAAAAGAAAAACTATAGCTCAATATTTTTATTCTAATATCAAAACAAGAAATTAGAATTTCTGATCAAGAGACTCTAGCCAGTTCTGTTCTACTTGGTTAAATGCTGTTTGTGTTTGCTAAATAATTAAGCAGGGGGGCTCCTAATGGAAAGTGTTTAATAAAAAGGATCTGTAAGCACTGAGAAGTCCTGGCAATGAAGCATAAGTCAAAAGACTGGCAGTCACACCTCCTGATCAATTTTGTTCGTTGATTTGTATTGGGAGATCTGTTATGATGACCTGGGTGGAAGCCCTACACAGTGTTCTTGGTGAAAAACTATAATTTGCCAAATGTTGCTCCTTCTGCTAGTGAAATAAATTCCTTGATATTTTAAAGGGCTTCAGACAGTGAAAGATGCAAGCCATTTGTGTCCTCGTTCGTTGTTGACAAAATTCTTAGCTTAGGAAGGAAGGAAGGAAGGAAGGAAGGACACTGTGAAGAAAGGTAGTATGGTGCAAACACTATGAGATTTGAAGTTCTAAGCTTTGGAAGAAAGGGACAGAATACATTTTAGGTCAGGGAGAGGACAATAGAAAAGAATGGGCTGAATTCTTAGCTGGTTTGGTCACTTGATTAAGTGCTACTGTTTAACTTCACCTGTATATTCAGCACTGCCCATCTATAAAGGCACTGATGCTCAATATATGGATTATCTGGTAAACATGCCTGAGCTATCTGTTGAGTCTAGGCCTGCTATTCAGTGATTTAAAGAACTTGATACTATAATTTTTGAAAAGCTGCAGAAAGGGGAAGCAAACACATATTTAATTCAATTTATAAATTAATTCTATTTTATTTGGATTACTATATTAGAAGGGATGGACTAGAAAAAAGTGATTTAACAATTCAATACAAGCACTAAGCCATCAAAGGCATGCTTCAGTCTGTCCTTGATGGTGTGGAACCATCTGGAAAATCATTTTTATTAAAGCTGAGTGTGTTATTATTATGAAATATGCCATATAACCCAGTTCCCTTGTTCAAAATGCTCTCCCCACCTTTATACCTCAAAAATTATTTGGGCAGTTTTTTTCCTTCTTCAGCTTGTGTTTCTTTTTCCATTCTTTCTTTTGTTTGCACCGCAGAAGTTTTATATGTTTTGACTTTTTAAGAAGTGAGAGTAGTGCCTTTTTTCTTTTTAAAAGAAATAATGATTGAAACAAAAAAATGTGCGAGTCTGTTTTGGTAGCAGTAAAGGTTAGCTGAGTCTCAGATGCTCATTGCAACCTATGGATTCTACAAGTATTTGCGTTACTTTAAGCACTGTGTAGCTGCCGCTAGAGGTTGTGGCAGCCATTTTGGACTGCAGGCCGGTGCCAAGCAGAAGCAAATGGGCATCGCTCTTGCCTGATTTCCCACTACACCATCAGTTATTCCTGGGGGAGGGGGGCTGGAGCAAGCTTATATTTCATTTAGGGGGTGGGAGAAGGGATTGTGACAGGGGAAGGGGCCCCGTACAAAACAATCAATGCATTACAATTTCTTAACTTGCAAGATTCCCGCAATTGGTTCAATGGGGCTTCAAAGTCATTTCTAGGATGTACAACAGTGCAGGTAACATATCGTTTCTTTGCAATATTTAACAGATATCTGAACCTGAGATATGTCCAACAAAGTTTCCAAATAAGTATGTTTTAGTTGTTTATGAAAGTTTTGATAGTTATGTTTTTGACCTTATAGAATCGAGTAGTTTATTTCCATTTCTTTCCTTTTCTCATGCAAATGCCATGGTAAAAAGTTTCTTAAGCCGTTTATCTTTCAGAGCAGGAAAAAGCAATGTTGTGCTTGTTTGTGTTATTACATGTACGAAAGAGAGCATATACGGTGATGACTGCCCATACAGTATCTTATGAGTCAGTGTAAGTAATTTAAAATAACCCTTGTTTGAATTGCTAGACACTGTGATAATGGTGTTATTCTATCTTATTTTTTGAGCTCTACACAACATTCTGGTAGCCATGTTTTGCAATATTTGTAATCTTTAATAAACCTATCAGTATGATCCATTTAAACCACATTGCGGGAATCAGCATGAGAAAGGACACAAATACTGTATCACTGTTTTAAAATAATTCTGCTCAAAATATTTTCGACTTTGCTAGTTTACTTAAAATCAAAAATATTTTCATAATCAACATACTGAGATGTGAATCAAAAGTTAGTGCAGAATCAAGTAATGGACCTAAAATAGGATTGCTGAATTATTTTATCTTCTATTGCACCCAACCACAACATTTTCGTCTGTCCAATTTAGATTGTAAGCTCTGTTGAGCTTACATGTTAATTTGTACAGCGCTGCGTAAGTCTAATAGCGCTATAGAAATGTTTAATAATAATAATAATAATAATAATAATTTTAGTTTTATATTTACTGAGTTTTTAATAAATGAGAATTTATCTGTTTGTCTGCCTTATTGAAACTTTCCCGAATCAAACTAAATGCTATCATTACAATCACTATATAAGGGAATTAGTAAAAAAAAAATATCATCATCATAACTATAGACTTTAATTCCAAAGTTCCCAGTTCATCTTCTAAAGCCATGGTCTTCCCTATTTTTTTTTTTAAAGTGGGGGCTACTTTGGATCCAAATAAGCTGAAGGAGAGCCACCAAATATCTTCCCTTGTGAGGACTCAATACTGCTGATTAGTGTGTGTCAATGATATCCACCCCAGCAGCAAACAAAGCACAAAAGGGCCTTCAGAGCTGGAACAATGGTACAATCTTTAATGGAATGGACCAAAACACGGGCCATGTTTCGGTGCTCAAAAGTGCCTGGCCTCAGGGGTCTAGTATTCCTTTAGGTTGGAAATAACACAAAATGTCCTCTTATAAGAACTGAGGCCGCCTACTAACAATCCCACAGCTTTCCTTCTCCAGCTGCCCATGCCCCTCCCACTTTTCAGATCCATGGTTAAAAATGTACCCATGCATCTTTATGGAATACCGACTAGGAAGATGAAAGGGTAAATGGATATTCTCCGAGGACAAGCAGGCTGCTTGTTCTCACTGATGGGGTGATGTCCACGGCACTCCCTCCAATCGGAATCTTCACTAGCAAAGACGTTTGCTAGCCCTCGCGCGCCGATGCGCACCGCGCATGCGTGGTCGTCTTCCCGCCCGAACTGGCTCGTGTTCGTCAGTCTTCTTTTGTCCGCGCTCGGGACGGTCGTGTTTTGCCGCCTTTTCGTGCCGCTCAGAGGACCCTCACGTGTCTTTCGTGTTTTTCGAAAAAAAAAAAAAAAAGAACCTTTTTCCCGTATTTCTAGCTTTTTCCCAGTGTAAGTTTTCTTTCGCTTTCGGGAGCGGCCTTGTTGGCTGCCCGCACGGGTTTTCCCCCCCCTTTTTGTCTTGGTGCCTCTTGTCATCATCGCGAATTTTGATTTCGCCAGCGCGATTTTTCTGCCCATGACATCGAAGCCTTCCAGCAGCTTCAAGAAGTGCACCCAGTGCGCCCGGATAATCTCACTCACTGATAGGCACGCCTCGTGTCTTCAGTGTCTGGGGGCTGGGCACCGCCTGCAGGCCTGTATTCTTTGTGCTCTTTTGCAAAAGAGGACTCGGGTAGCGAGATTAGCCCAGTGGAACGTTCTGTTCTCCGGCGCTTCGACGGCATCGGCATCTAGAGATTCGTCGGGTGCATCGGCATCGGCAGCACTGAAGTCTTCGGACATCACATCGATGTCGACTGCATCGAGGCGTCTTCCTCCTGCTTCGTCGGTACCGAGGCTTCGGAAGAGTGTGTCGGCATCGGTGGTACCGGGACCCCCTCTGGTGCTGATGTCGTCGGACGGTGGTGCTTCGTCTGGAGTGCAGGTGAGGGCTGTCCATTCCCCTGCTGGTGGCGGTGAGCCTTCAGGTAGGTCTCCTCCTGCCCTGAGGGCTCCTGCGGTACAGCCCCCCCCGGGATCGACCATCTTCGGCCCTGGCCCCGAGGAAGCGACGTCTAGATTCAATGTCCTCCTCATCGGTACCGGGGAGCTCCGGTGACATGCTTCGCTCGAAGAAGTCGAAGAAGCATCGTCACCAGTCACCTTCCCGACTTGGTACCGGGAGCTCTGGGTTGCCGAGGGAGTCGGCACCCAGTAGGCATCGGCACCAGGAGGACCGCTCACCCTCCATCCAGGAGGTGTCGGTGCGCTCTACCCCTGACAGCCCGGTACCACCTCCATGCCCGGAACAGATTCTGACCTCGACACCTGCACCGGCTTCTCAGTCTTTCTCCACAGCCGCTCTGCACGACAGTCTCCGGGCCGTTCTTCCTGGCATTCTGGAAGACCTGTTGCGACCTTCTCCTCCACCTGTCCACGAGTTTTCTCGAATCCCTACACTGGTGGACGATCTGGTCCAATTTGACTCTGGGACGCCCTTTCCAAATTCCTCAGCCGCAAAAAGTGCTGACTACGGATGCGTCTCTCCTGGGGTGGGGAGCTCATGTCGATGGGCTTCACACCCAGGGAAGCTGGTCCCTCCAGGAACAAGGTCTACAGATCAATCTCCTGGAGTTATGAGCGGTCTGGAACGCTCTGAAGGCTTTCAGAGATCGGCTGTCCCACCAAATTATCCAAATTCAGACAGGCAACCAGGTTGCCATGTATTACATCAACAAGCAGGGGGGCACCGGATCTCGCCCCCTGTGTCAGGAAGCCGTCAGCATGTGGCTGTGGGCTCGCTGTTACGGCATGTTTCTCCAAGCCACATATCTGGCAGGCGTAAACAACAGTCTGGCCGACAGGTTGATCAGGATTATGCAACCTCACGAGTGGTCGCTCAACTCCAGAGTAGTGCGCCGGATCTTCCAAGTGTGGGGCACCTCCTTGGTAGATCTCTTCGCATCTCGAGCCAACCACAAGGTCCCTCAGTTGTGTTCCAGACTTCAGGCCCACGGCAGACTGGCATCGGATGCCTTCCTCCTGGATTGGGGGGAAGGCCTGCTGTATGCTTATCCTCCCATACCTCTGGTGGGGAAGACTTTGTTGAAACTCAAGCAAGACCGAGGCACCATGATTCTGATTGCTCCTTTTTGGCCGCGTCAGATCTGGTTTCCTCTTCTTCTGGAGTTATCCTCCGAAGAACCGTGGAGATTGGAGTGTTTTCCGACCCTCATCACTCAGAACGAAGGGGCGCTTCTGCATCCCAGCCTCCAGTCTCTGGCTCTCACGGCCTGGATGTTGAGAGCGTAGATTTTGCCTCTTTAGGTCTGTCAGAGGGTGTCTCCCGTGTCTTGCTTGCTTCCAGGAAAGATTCCACTAAGAGGAGTTACTTCTTTTTATGGAGGAGGTTTGCTGTCTGGTGTGACAGCAAGGCCTTAGATCCTCGCTCTTGTCCTACACAGACCCTGCTTGACTACCTTCTGCACTTGTCTGAGTCTGGTCTCAAGACCAACTCTGTAAGGGTTCACCTTAGCGCAATCAGTGCATACCATTACCGTGTGGAAGGTAAGCTGATCTCAGGACAGCCTTTAGTTGTTCGCTTTATGAGAGGTTTGCTTCTGTCAAAGCCCTCCATCAAACCTCCTACAGTGTCATGGGATCTCAATGTCGTTCTCACCCAGCTGATGAAACCTCCTTTTGAGCCACTGAATTCATGCCATCTGAAGTACTTGACCTGGAAGGTCATTTTCTTGGTGGCAGTAACTTCAGCTCGTAGAGTCAGTGAGCTTCAAGCCCTAGTAGCTCATGCTCCTTATACCAAATTTCATCATAATAGAGTAGTCCTCCGCACTCACCCTAAGTTCTTGCCAAAGGTGGTGTCGGAGTTCCATCTGACCCAGTCAATTATCTTGCCAACATTCTTTCCCCGTCCTCATTCCTGCCCTGCTGAACGTCAGCTGCACACATTGGACTGCAAAAGAGCATTGGCCTTCTATCTGGAGTGGACACAGCCCAACAGACAGTCCGCCCAAATGTTTGTTTCTTTTGATCCCAATAGGAGGGGAGTGGCTGTGGGAAAACGCACCATATCCAATTGGCTAGCAGATTGCATTTCCTTCACTTTCACCCAGGCTGGGCTGACTCTTGAGGGTCATGTCATGGCTCACAATGTTAGAGCCATGGCAGCGTCAGTGGCCCACTTGAAGTCAGCCACTATTGAAGAGATCTGCAAAGCTGCAACGTGGTCATCTGTCCACACATTCACATCTCATTACTGCCTGCAGCAGGATACCCGACGCGACAGTCGGTTCGGGCAGTCGGTGCTTCAGAATCTGTTTGGGGTTTGAATCCAACTCCACTCCCCTAGGCCCATTTTTTATTCTGTTCCAGGCTACACACTCAGTTAGTTGAATAAGATGTTAGGTCAATCTCAGTTATGTCCTCGCCATTGCGAGGCCCAATTGACCATGTTTGTTGTTTTGAGTGAGCCTGGGGGCTAGGGATACCCCATCAGTGAGAACAAGCAGCCTGCGTGTCCTCGGAGAAAGCGAATGCTACATACCTGTAGAAGGTATTCTCCGAGGACAGCAGGCTGATTGTTCTCACAAACCCGCCCGCCTCCCTTTTGGAATTGTGTCTTCCCTTGTCTTTGTCTTGCTACATACGGGACTGACGAACACGAGCCGGTTCGGTTGGGAAGACGACCACGCATGCGCGGTGCGCATCGGCGCGCGAGGGCTAGCAAACATCTTTGCTAGTGAAGATTCCGATTGGAGGGGGTGCCGTGGATGTCACCCCATTAGTGAGAACAATCAGCCTGCTGTCCTTGGAGAATACCTTCTACAGGTATGTAGCATTCGCTTTGTTACCAAACAGCGCCAACAAGCGGCCAATTATTGGTACAAATTGGGTCATTACTCAATTAAATTGCACACACAAATTGGGCACTTGGCCAAATTTGCATGTACAATTTTGAGCACTATGTATAGAATTTGGTTAGTGTTCAATTTTTTTGGCACCAACTGTTTGGAGTCATTAATTGAATTCTTTCCTTATGTGAATGACTAGTGGCAATAATTGCGAATTGCATATGAACGTGCTGGGCAGTACTCCATAAACAGTGCACCTAAATGGCTTAGCATGCAACTGTCAGAGGGTGTTCGTGTGGGTGGAGCATGGGCCTGTCACCAAATGACACATACAACTTAGAGAATACTATTATTTCTGTATTTAGTGCATTTTTTTCTAGCGAAAAAGGTGCTGGTACTGAAATGCCAGGCCACCCTTCGGGGTGGGGTGATCACTGAGGGACCCACCTACAATAGCCAGGTCCCATGCAACCAGTCACAGAATCTATGACAAGGCAGAATCGGTGTGTAGAGCCTGAGCTCTTTCATTAAAACTTGGGGACCATGGGTCAATTTTAGCAGAGAAAGGTGCCAGTGCTCAGTACCCCCTCAAAAAAATCCATGGCACACTTATTATTTATTTTTTAGGATTTATTTACTGCCTTTTTAAAGGAATTCACTCAAGGCGGTGTACTGTAAGAATAAAGCAAACATGAGCAATAGGCAATTATAGCAGTAAGAATATTCAAATAACAATACGAAGTATGGCATGGATACTACTTACAATGTCAACACATAGAACATTTTAATTGACAGCGAAGCCAAGCCTACCTTTTGGCATGTCAATACGACCTTGATCTAGTATTCTATATTGGCTTAGGTGTGCCCTTAAGCCATTATAAAATTGGCACTAAGAGCTAGATTCTATATATCATTAACATGAACATTAACGCATCACCCCCTTACCTCTCATGCCTGAATTGATCTGTCTACCCAACGTACTTTATAATTCACTTCAACATTTATAAACTTTATTGTTAAACTGTTCTGAATTTCTCATGCCGGAAATGGTGATCATCATTACGGCACAAAGTAAGCCACACTTAGCCTGCAAAGAGGTGGGAAAATGTGGGATACAAATGTAATAAATAAATAAATATCATGCCTAAAACATCAACACCAAAATAAGAAAAGCCTAAGCTTATTCTATACAGTATGCCTTAATTTAGGCTTACTTTATTGAATAAGCCTAAATTTCCATTCAGTTTACAGAATACACCAAGCGACCGTTGATGTGACTAAATTTAGTCGCGGCCATTTACACTATGTTTTACTTGGTGTAAATGCCGATGCCTAAGTCACGCACCGAATGAGGGTATTCTATAACAATGTGCATAGATTTTAGAAATGCCCATGACCTGCCCATTCCACACCCTCTTTTCAAATATGTGACTTAGAATTTACGTGCATCACGCTATAGTATACACATAGACAGCTATGCGCTTAAATTATAATTATTGCCAATTAGTGTCAATAATTGCCTTTGCCTGTTTATTGGCAATTAACGCTGGTTGGCTTGTTAACTAATTAAGTTGTATACGCATATACAGAATATGAATGTATTTGCACGCAACTTAAGTCGCACTATGTAGTATCTGGGGGTAAATATGCCCCTTTGTGGTGCCAATTTATAGAATTGTAACTTATGCCTTTTTAGAGATTGCATTCCTTTTGTCCAAGACACTCTAAGTTTATTGCTCACTGTAGATTTTGTCAGTTTTGGTTGCTAAGGCAGAAATTGGAGGAATAACTTGCTATAGTCCTTAGAAAAGTTCATCTGCCTAATTAAGACACGAACGTGCACAGTGGGAGAGGAAATGTGCTGTAAAATCCCAGTTTTAGGCCACTTGGCTGCAAGAAGTTCTTCTTCAGATATTCTGAATATATTTTACAAAAAAAACATTTTCTATAAATTTCTAAGTGTCTCTGTCTAATTACTTTGTGGATGAGTTTTAAAGTACAATATATACATAAAACAAAATAACATTATATAATAATTATAAAGTTTTTTTGGAGGTTTTTATGACCAATGATAGGAACGGAGTCCAATAACAGCTGACAATTAGACATTGCACTCGCTGTCAAGCAGGGAGTTTTGAGGTTTTTTCCTCCAAATAATTAAATTAATCACACAGATGTGCAAGGTTGAAAAGCCCTGGTGATAACATTGGTGATAGTTATATCGATGGTAAAGAGGTTCCATTAATACACAAGAGATTTGAAAAAACTTTTTTAGCTTGTTGCCCACATAACAGCTCCAGATTTTCAAATTTTTTTTATCTACAACAAGAAGCTAAGTTTGTTCTCAACATATTTTGTTTTTGGAACTATACCTATTTTAAAATTCTGGTAGTAATAGCTAACATTGATGGTATTATGTCCTATGAAGGACGTTATGCCCACTGTAACATGCCCACTGTAACTTGATTCTGCTCTCTGTATATCCCACCCTGTCTCTCTGAAGTCCAAAATTCAAACAGGTGACAACTCCAAGAGGTGGTAAGATCATGCTGCTACTCCCTCAGTTCTTCATTTCTGCCAACTTCTGCTGCAGCTCCTCAATCGCCTTGTTGCAAGCCACCCTCCTCTGTTCCTCAGTGCCAAGCTGGGCACTCATGAATCAGACCCTGGGTCTCAACATGATCAGACTTTGGGATGTTGCATCCCTTCCTGTTCCCCATCCTAGGCACAGTCTCAAAATAAGTGGAAGAGAGAAGACCACCTTGCCATAGGATGACAGAGAGGCCAAGAATGGACTAACTAAGGGGCCCTTTTACTAAGCTGCGGTAAAAGGGGGCCCTACGCTAGCGGCGGTGGTAATTTTTGCCATATGCTGAGGCCGTTTTTACCACAGTGGGTAAAAAGGCCAAAAGAAGAAATGGCCATTTGGTAAGATTGCACTTACCGTGTGGCCAAGTGTGTGTGGGGGGTGGGGCGGGGGGGGGGGGGGGGTGGGTGGGAGCACTTGTGGTGGTGAGGCTCCCGTGCTAACTTGTAGCTAGCCAACATGCAGTGCTGCTGATTATCGCTGGGTAACCCCCCTGTGGAAATATTTTTCAAATATTTTTGCTAGTGCTGGAAATTGCACGCACTGGGAGTGGAACTACTGCTAGCGCCTGCGTTGGGCCGGCGGTAGTTCCGGATTGCCATGCGGTAAGCACATGGTGGGCTTAACACCGCTTTGTAAAAGGGCTCCTTAGAGAGTGACACTGAAGGCAAAAGACTGAAGGCATGATATCCAGCTGGCAGTGATTGGCGTCTTGCTGACTGCCACGGATAATATACCTGGAAATTCAATGCCAGGCCGTGTCCAGGCTGCAGCATTGAATTTCTGGCTATGTGGATGTGGCAATCAGCAAAACGCCAAATCGTTGATAGTAGGGCTATCAGTATCTTTAATTGAATGTTTTGAACTTTATGTAACCTGCTTAGATTCTTTACTGATTGCTGCGGGATATAAATACCCAGAATAGAATAGCCAGTTAAATGCAATATTTGGCAATTAACTGGCTATGAAGAGGTGCATAAAAGTAGGACTGTGTTTTTTATCTGGTCCTCTTTATGCAATTATGTTAGCCAATTAAGTGCTGAAAATCGACACGTAACTGGCTAAGTGCTGACTCCACCCCCGGAATACCCCCAAAATAGTCTGTTTCAGTTTAGGTGCTAACCTCCAGACTCTATATAGTGCGCTAAGATTTAGGCGCCAAACTCGGCATGGATTCTATAACACTGTGCGTAACTTAATTGACTTATCAAGCTAATGAGCACTGATATCAGCACTTAACAAGCAATAATGAGCACTAATTGGCACTGATAAGAATTTAGGCACACAACGCGCACAGGCAAAAAGGGGCATGGTTATAGGCGGGGACATAGGTGTTTCGTGGGCATTCTGAAATTTAGGCACCTAGTTATAGAATATGGCTCAGTGCACCTAAATCTATGCGCTGGGATTTATGCCATGTTTTAGTTGGTGTAAATGGATGCGCGCAGATTTAAGCACTGAAATATCAGCTAAGTGTATTCTATAATCGGCGCCCAAATCTAGGTGCCGATTATAGAATTCACTTAGTCGGCACTGATTTCAGCGCTGATTTTTTTTAGGCGCCATATATAGAATCTCATGTGACTGGGCATTTTCAGTGGCATTATCTGGTTCAGTGGACTGAAAATGTCCAGTTAGCCCCAGACACGTAATTTAAATGGCTGAGAGCCTCTCCTTGACATTTAAATCATTTTGAATATCAGACCCTGAGATTTTTCAGGGTATAAATCTATAAATCTAGTGCATAAAATCCTCTATGGTGAAGCTCCAGCTTATATGGATACCCTTATCAACTTGCCACCAAGGAATTCTCACAAATCATCTCGTTCGTACTTAAATCTCCATTACCCAACATGTTGTGGCCTCAAATATAAAACCACTTACGCATCCACCTTTCCCTATATTAGTGCACATTTGTGGAATGGATTACCTAAATCTTTAAAAACTACTCACGATTTTCTGACTTTCAGAAAATCACTCAAGACCTACTTATTTGGAAAAGCTTACGCCAAAGTCCCTCCTTGTATCCATAACTCCTGAACTGTAGCTATCGTAACGGCATATTGAACTCTATTACCCTTTATCCTTTTCTTCTCCTCTGCAATTACTCACTAACCTCTTGAACTTCATTGTACTTGATTATTTGTTACCTGATTGATGTATGCCTTTTCAGACTGCTGTAAGCCACATTGAGCCTGCCCGTGGGTGGGAAAATGTGGGATATAAATGCTATAAATAAATAAATACATTTTTTAAAATAGAAATTTCTATTACAAGAAACCTATAAACAACAAATTAAGGGCCCTGTTTACTAAGGTGTGTTAGTGTTTTTAGCGCGCCTACACTTAATGCGCATGCTAACCATGTAGGCGCCTATAGGGATATTGTAGGCATGTACATGGTTAACGCGTGCTACAAACGTTAACACATCTATAACGCTGCTTAGTAAACAGGGCCCTAAGTTATCCATAAATCGAAAAAAAACCCCATCACATAAAAATAATCGGATAATCCAATTCACAAGTTCTTTTTATGGGCAAGAAAATGGCGCAAGAAAAAAAATGCCCAATGAATAGTGTAAATGAAAAAATATGGAGTTGTCTTTAGCCTCGAACAACTAACTGTGATTATGTCTTAGCCCTTAAAAATCCTCTGAGTCCAAGCTCACTTCTGATCAGCCTCCTTATCCAGTAAAAATGTTCCCAGATCTAGCTACAAAAATGCATACTTATAATTCTGAAACGTAAGAAAACATCGACAAGGGAACTTTAAATAAAAAGACACTCCCAAAAGCAGTGTTCTCGATCTTAATTGCCAAAAATGAGTGGGCCAAGCACATCAGGAAAAATTTACAATTTCTGACCACAAAAAGGCAATTCTTTCTTCTTAAAGTATGTCTTGAAAATAGCCTGTATTTTGGGGGTGGGGGTGTGTGTTGGGCAGATAATGGTCATGAATGTGCTAATCAGCTAGCCCATGCACATTACCACTGTACTAACTGGTTAGTGAATCCATAACGCAGGAGCCCTTAATGCCTTTTAAATAGGAGACAGTAAGTGCTCCCATGGTAATTTTTTAAAATGGCTGGATGCTAATATTAACATTAGCCTACTGCCATTAATGAACCAAATAGAAAAAGCTCTTTTAAATGGCCGCTCTAGAAATAGGCTTAATGAGCAGGAAAGGCCTATGTAAGGATGTTCTATGCCCATTTCTTAATGCAGCCTAATAAAGTGGCCCTTAAAGCTTTATCTATATAGGAAACAAAGGTGATTATTAGGGTAGCCTGAGATAAAATGTCAGCCTGCCAATCTTCAAAAAATTTAGTCAAATCTAACTTTTTATACATGATTCTGATTCATCACAGCCAACCCTTTCCTTCTTTACGTTATAAGAAGGGAAGTTATAAATGTTAGGGATCTGGTGAGCCTGAGATAATGGCAAGACTTCCTTTAAATACTTTCTAAAAATCTCTGCAGATAGCAAATGGGTACAAGGAAAATTAAGTACATGTTGCTTCACATTTACGATGTAAAACTAAATTATTTGTAACTTCAGATATTCCTGTCACTTGAACAGTCACAATGTAAAAAAAGGTCTCGAGCACCCACTCTTTTTCCATCAAAGCAAGTCTTGTATCCACTTCTTGAAACATTTCTAAGCAATTATCTAAAAATAAATGGGATTGAGTAACCAACTCCCTTAATATTGCCTCCATTCTGATAGCAGAACACCAAATATCAACCAACTAAACCTGCTTACTATTCATCAGATGCAGCTGGATCACCATGACAGACATCCATTGCAGGAATTAGTACTACTTCCTAATGGAGGATGAATGGAAGTTGGAGGTTTCAGCTCCAAACAGCCCGCACTGGGAAAACCTTGTATGGATCAATCCCTTGCGGGTTGAGACGGAGAAGTCATCAAGGGAGGTGGGATAAAGTGTTCCCCTGAGCTCAGTGAGGCTCCCAACTCTAACAGCAGGGAGGCATGTCCAATGTAAACCCTCAACCTCCATTCAAAATGTGAATATGTCTATCCATGGGTTTCTGCAACAATGAAGAAATGGCAGTTGCTTTTTCCCCCTTTCACCTTCCATATGTCCATAATAAAACTGCTCACAAGAAACAATTCCTCTCAATAGATCTAGCAAAACTTCTTGAAACGCCACACCACTCCATCGCGGTTGCAAAGGGGTTCCAAAGAAGCAGGGTGTGCCCCTTTGGCATGCCCCTTCAAGCCACATGCCTGCACCCACATGCTGCAATATATAGCAGAATGCGGCTACAAAAGATGATGCCACCTGCAAATTTGCTTGTGGGAGGGCTCCTTAGGACACCAGCACAGCAACAGTTAGATGTCGTTCCCATAGCACTTATGCAAACTGCTTCTTTTTCCCATAAATCTAGAAAGATTTAAATGTTGCATTACTTTGCAAATGAAAAAAGCAATAAAAAATGATATGTAGCTTTGTTTGGCACCAGTGAAAGACAGGAGGCAACATGAGGATAAGTTTCAAGGGAATTTGTGCAGGTAACTTCTCCAGGTTGAAAATGGGCCTCTGTTCAATGGCTGAAAGTACGTGCACAGGTTTCATTGCATGTGTAATTTTAGGTGCAAGGAAAAACGATGGGGGCAGAGGAGGCAAAGAAGGGGATTTGATTCTGAAATCCCTGCTTGTGCTTGGATTTGCATCAAAAACAAATATAAGCGAATGACTGAAAAATCAGGAAAAAGCACTAACCAAACTTTTTTTTTTCTTTGGCTGGGCACAGCCCTACTGGATAGATGCTGATACACAGATAGACAGAAACACAGACGTATACATTTGTACTGAGCTGGAGGAAGTGTTGCACACACAGAGGGACCATGTGTTAGAATGCTGCAATAAGCTTCAGGAAACAGCCTTCTAATCCATGTGCTGAAAAAGTCTTTTACTCTTGATGCAGTAAACTAATATTATGCAAATTAGTCAAATTAAAAAATGTGTCCTGACAGAATAAACAGCACACACTGGCTGCTGTGGTAATCTGCAGCAGTGTGTTGCATCAGGAGTAAATGTCTCCTTTCATGTCAATGTGTGAGTAGGGATTGGCTCACACTGACTGGAAGAAAGATTTTTGAAATAAATGGCCACCTCCTACCATTCAAAACTTCCCTGATGGCCCAGTATACCCTTCGACTCCTCCAAGCTCCATTTAAAGAGAAAGTCCCCGGGGGACCCTGTGCACCCTTTAAATCCCCCTGGGGCTATATGGTCCAGGACATACTAATGTAGTAGACGATGGCAGATAAAGACCTGTATGATCCATCCAGTCTTTTCAGCAAGATAAGCTCAATAGCATGAGGACAACTGGTCTAGGGAGGCCTTTGACCATAGAGCCTCCGTATTGTTGGATTTGACCCCCTGGGCCAATTATACTTACCTGATCTGGGGAGGCATCCTGCAGTGTCCTCCCTGCCACCATCTTTGAAAATGGTGATGTCTTACCCCTAGTAAAGTGTTGGGATATACCAATAGGGCTCATCCTGATGCTTTGCTAAGGGTCTGTTGCCACATTTTTCCAAGATGACAGCTGGAAAAGAAGGATGTTGCTGAATGCTTCTATGGACTAGTTGAGTACTATTGGTCTGGGTGGTCTAGCAGCATGGAGGGATATTTGAGCCAGGAGTGCCCAGGTAAGGGATGCTCTGGTGGTGCTGGCTGCCCTGGAACAGGTAACCTCGGGGTTAGGGTCACTACAAGGCTGACTTGGAGCACAAATCTTCTGATGCAAAGTGTTGCACTATACCTTGGATGACTCTGCTGCTCCCATGTAGGATCTTTACTTCAGTTTAGGGGTTCTCAACCCAGTCCTTGGGACACACCTAGCCAGTCTGATTTTCAGCATATATAAGTACATAAGTACATAAGTAATGCCATACTGGGAAAAGACCAAGGGTCCATCGAGCCCAGCATCTTGTCCACGACAGCGGCCAATCCAGGCCAAGGGCACTTGGCAAGCTTCCCAAATGTACAAACATTCTATACATGTTATTCAGGATATCCGCAATGAATATGCATGAGACAAATTTGCATACAATGGAGGTAGGGCATGCAAATCTATTTCATGCATTTTCATTATGGATATCCTAAAAACCTGACTGGCTAGGTGTGTCCTGAGGACTGGGCTGAGAACCCCTGCTTCAGTCCCAGGCTGAAGTAGACATTTCACATTAAGGGAAATGTGAACAGCTGTGCCAAATTTCAGCACATTTTTACTTTGGAAGCGATTCCTGATTCAGCGGGTTTGCATTTAATTTGATTGCCAGTTACACTACTCTTTAGTGTGATGGTTTTACAGTGGGTTCTTGTTTGGGGGGGAGGGGGGATTGAAGGGAGGTGGAGGCTACACAAACACTGAACTCAAGGGTGATGTAGGGCATGAATGACAATATTTCAGACTGAAAAATGAGTGGAACAACCCTAGGTGCTCAATTTTCACCTTCTCTCATTGTCCAGCTGAGAACTGTTCACCAAGTGATGGATAATAGGAATTATGCTGGCGAATTAGCTGGCTGTTCAGAACAGAATGAAGAACAAGTGAGCTCACTGCACTAAATCCCTGGACTCTTTTATTTTAATTAAAACAATAAAAAAAAAAACATGACAGATAGAAACATTTGAGGCTTTGTGCAATACTGCCTTCAATTCCTCATTGAGGAGAGAGTTGTCTGTTTTCTTTTTTTTCTTTCAACAATGGAAAGGTAAAATGTGAGGATCCTTATTTATACTATGCTAATGTCTTAGAATTTCTTTAAAAGGAAGGAAGCTTTGGAGTCCCCTATCTTATGCACAGAAAGGAGATGAGCGAGAGTGTATATAAAGACTTTGCTTAACATAAGACTACCTCTGCTTCAGGAAGCAGGTGAAAGCGTGGCTTTTTACCCAGGCCTTTAATGGAAGAGACAAATAATGCACACGCTCGTACGCACGCACGCACGCACACACACATACACACACACACACACACACACACACACATACTGAAGCAGGACATGTTCATCCACTCCTAATATTCAAGCAACTTTCTTTAAAGTAATCCCCTTATTTTCTAACTCCTGTTACTCTGTCTTATCAATTCATAGTTCCATCTTTGCTTACATCCTATGCTGTCCATTCAAATATTTTATTACGTATTGTGTTAACACCTTAATGTAGTATACTATCCAGCTTATAATTGAAAAAGAAAAACGCCTATATTTCGACCCAAATCGGGAGATGGGCGTTTTTCTCGCAAAGGCGCCCAAATCGGTATAATCGAAAGCCGATTTTGGGCGTTTCCAACTGCACTCCGTCGCGGAAATGAATAAAGTTGACGGGGGCGTGTCGGAGGCGGGACTGGGGCGTGGTTATCAGCTGAGGAGAGATGGGCGTCTTTAGCTGATAATCGAAAAAAAGGCGTTTTGACCGTGATTTTGGGTCACTTTTTTTGGACCCTTTTTTCTCACGAACAAGTCCCAAAAAAGTGCCCCAACTGCCCAGATGACCACTGGAGGGAATCGGGGATGACCTCCCCGGACTCCCCCAGTGGTCACTAACCCCCTCCCACCCAAAAAAACCCCACTTTAAAAACTTTTTTTCCAGCCTGTATGCCAGCCTCAAATGCTGTACCCACCTCCATGACAGCAGAATGTGTTCGATCCTCTCACAGCCTTTCCCTGGGTCAGATGTGGCTCTCGGGTGCAGTACAGGGTAACATCAGCATTGCATTGTGGTGGGTGTAGGGTATTGGGCTCCGTGATTTCATTAGCTTGTGTTACAGTCTCACGATGTTGGTAGTTGGTAGGCTCTTCTCCCATGGTGCTTTTCCCCCTGCCTACTGGGTCAGAGTGTGCCCTGTTGTGTTTCCTGTTGTAGTCCATGCGGTAGTGGCCATTTTTGTAAGCAGTTTTAGTTCCCTTTCCTGTGTTAGCCACGTTAGAGAACTTAGTTCTTCCCTTGAATGTGGCTGAAAGAGGGCATTGTACAGCATTCTGCCAGCTCTACTACTACTACTACTATTTAGCATTTCTATAGCGCTACAAGGCATACGCAGCGCTGCACAAACATAGAAGAAAGACAGTCCCTGCTCAAAGAGCTTACAATCTAATAGACAAAAAATAAATAAAGTAAGCAAATCAAATCAATTAATGTGATCGGGAAGGAAGAGAGGAGGGTAGGTGGAGGCGAGTGGTTACAAGTGGTTACGAGTCAAAAGCAATGTTAAAGAGGTGGGCTTTCAGTCTAGATTTAAAGGTGGCCAAGGATGGGGCAAGACGCAGCTCTGACCTACTGCTAATCTCAGTACCAGGGAGACTCGTTGCCAGTGGGGCACAACCTCTGATCTGCAGTTAACTGTGAGTAAACGCAGTTATTCCAATAAAGGACGTTTTCAGAGAGATTAGTCTTCAGGTGTCAACTGGTGTGCCAATGTTATACAGCAGCAACAAGTCCTAGAGGCCTGCGTGTATGCAGGTCCCTGGAGCACTTTTAGTGGGTACCGCAGTGCACTTCAGCCAGGTGGCCCCAGGCCCATCCCCCCCCACCTGTAACACTTGTGCTGGTAAATGGGAGGCCTCCAAAACCCACTGTACCCACATGTAGGTGCTCCCTTCACCCCTAAGAATTATGGTAGTGTTGTACATTTGTGGGTGGTGGGTTTTGGGGGAGGGGGTTTGGGAGCTCAGCACCTGTGGTAAGGGAGCTATGTATGTGGGAGCTTTTTCTGAAGTCCACCACACTGACCTAGGGTGCCCAGTTGGTGTCCTGGCATATCAGGGGGGCCAGTGTACTACGAACCCTGGCCCCTCCCACGACCAAATGGCTCGGATTAGGACGTTTTTGAGATGGGCGTTTTTAGTTTCCATTATCGCTAAAAAAAACAAACGCCCAGCTCAAAAACGTCCATTTTTTCGAAAATACGGTTCGGCTCGCCCCTTCACGGACCCGTTCTCGGAGATAAACGCCCATGGAGATAGGCGTTTGTGTTCGATTATGCCCCTCTATGCCATACTTTGTATTATTTGCATATTTTACTGCATGTGATATTATTGCCTATGTTTGACTTATTCTTGCTGTACACCGCCTTGAGTTCCTTCAAAAAGACAGTAAATAAATCCTAATAAATATATATCCCACATTTAAAAGGTTAAACCTCCAACTTCCTGTGTCCCCTAAGGGAGATGGCCCCTCTATGCATCTTGACATTCAAAGTTTCCATGGGAGATGTATAGCAGAATTCCTCCACCTCAGGAATGGAATAGGCAATTCTAAAGTCCCTTCTTACCCCACATATGAACATGTACCTTACTGGATCAGACCAAGGGTCTGTCAAGACCTTTATCTTGCCTCTGACAGTGATCAAGCCAGGTCACAAGTATCCAGCAAGATCCTGAAAAGTAGATCATTCCTTATTGCTCATGCCCAGAGACTAGTGGCAGCTTTGTAAAGCCACTAACTAATGTGTATGGAAAATAAAGACTTATAACCACTTATATGTAAGGAGAAAATGACCTCGCATAGATATTCATAGCCAAACAGCTTATCAAACAAGTCTGCTTTAAGGACCATATAGGCAATCTATTGTTCCATCTTTGCCTACACCCTATGCTGTCCATTAAAATATTTTATTATGTATTGTGTTGACAGTGTAATGTAGTATACTATGCCATGCTTTGTATTTTATTTGCATTTGTTTACTGCTGTAATTGTCTTTGTAAAGCCTACATGGCTAATAATGGTTTATGGACTTTTCCTCCTTTCAAAACCCAGCTAACTGCCTTGACCACATCTTCTGGCAACAAATTCCACAGCTTAGTTCTTTCTACCTAACTGGAGTATTTTTTTTCTAGTTCATTTTAATTGTGCTGCCAATTAGTTTTATGGAGTGCCCCCTAGACTTACTATTATTTGAGAGGGTAAACAACCTATCCCTATTTATCCATTCCAACCTACTCTTGATTTTATGGACCTCCTATCAGGAGCGGACTGACAGTGATCTGGGCCCCTGGGCAGTAAAGGTCATTGGGCCCCTCCCCCTGGCCGCTGCCCCCTCCTGCACACTATAGTCCCCTGAGCCTCAGTAGGCCCTTCCTGGTCTACCTTGAAGGGCCCTGGTGGTCTAGTAGCTTCTTTGGGAGCAGGAAAGAACCCCTCTCTTTCCTGCCCACTACCGCTATTCTGCCCAGTGTCACTGTGTTTTCAAAATGGGGGCCGAGACTTCCTACAGTAGTCTCATAGTTCTAGACAGTCTCGGCAGCCATTTTTAAAACACGGCAGTGCTGGGCAGAATAGCAGCAGTGGGGAGGAAACAGCGTTGTTCTTTCCTGCCCCCGCAGAGGCCACTAGACCGCCAGGGCTCTTCAAGGTGGGAGGCTCGGGAGGTTGTAGTATGCGGGGGAGGGGGGAGGGGGGAGCCTCTGGGCCCTTGGGCAGTGCCCGGTTGCCCAAATGGTCAGTCCGCCCCTGCCTCCTCTCAGCTGTCTCTTTCTAAGTTGAAGAAACCCAGCATCTTTGCCTCTGTTTATAAGAAAGCCAATCTACCTGCTCTATAATTCTAGTTGCCCTCCTCTGTGCCTTTTTTTATTTCTTCTACATTTTTGAGATGGAGTGACCAGAGCTGTACATAGAGCTCATTGAAGTGCCTGTCCACTTGGTATTTCTCTCCTCTTCTTCCCAGAGATTTAATCATTAGATAGGAGATCAATTTCCATAGTTTTTCTGAAGATATAGCTCCAGGAGAGTGGATGAGTTCCCTCTCTGTTGAACAGACTTCTGAGGGGAGCTGTCCTTGAAGTGAAAACTCTTACAACACACCTGACTTATGAATATGCCAAGGTAAAATAATCAAAATTATTTATTTCAGTAACCAGGATCACAGTAAGAGACCTGTACATGAAAAGTTAATGACAAACAAATATAAGCATACATACATAGTATAGACCTGTTCCAGTAATATTTTACCCATAGGACAGAAGACATGGAGGTGTATTTTCAAAGCACTTAGACTTACAAAGTTACGTGGTAACCTATAGAACTTTGTAAGTTTAACTGCTTTGAAAATGAGCCCCTATGAATAATATCTATACATTTATATCTACTGATAGCAAGTTCCGTGATACTTTGAATCACCAGTGAGCTTAGTATAAATCTTGAGGATATATACTATTTACTCTTACCGGGCCCAGTACTGTACACATAAATGTACATAACCCCAGTTCTGAAAGCAACTGTCCAAACAAAATGCACAAGATGTGACTGTAATGTGCAAAAGGGAAATCCCTTCCACCTTGGGGGGAGGGGGTATGATAATGGGACTAGGGATCCAGAAGTTCAGGAAGTCACCTCAAGCAAAAGCAGAAAGTGTGATAGCAGTGAGGAAAATAGCAAAATAAACCATCTTAGCAGCTCACTAATCAGCAACAAAACAGAAATGGAAACTAGGCAAACACAAATGTTCGTAGTATAAGCTGCAAAATTCAGAATCTTCAAACCCTGATGTTAGAGGCAGACTTACATATTGTTGCTATCACGGAGACATGGTTCAATGACTCCCATGAATGGGACACAGCCAACTGGGCTATAATCTTATTAGGAAGGATAGAGATGGCCAATAAGGTGGAGAAATAGTACTGTATGTGAAAAACACTATTAAAGCGACTATGATGCAGGGGGTTTGGGGAAAGGCAGAAGCAATATGCATCATCTTGGAAAGAGAAGCTGGAACTTCCATCCACACAGCTGTCATTTATAGTTGTTCAGCACAAATGGAGAAACTGAACAAAGATCTGGTCACAGATATCCAAAAATTGAAAATGAAAGGGGAGATGCCATTATTGGGGGATTTCAACCTGCCAGATGCAGATTAGAATGTCTCATCTGCAGAATCAAAAAGATGTAGAAGAATATCATAAATGCCTTTCAAGGTGCTCAGTTCAGACAAATGATGATGAAACCAACAAGGGATGGGCGCCATTGGATCTAGAACTCACAAATGGAGAACGTGTGTCTAATGTTTGGATGGATGCCTGCCTGGGCAGTAGGGATGGGCTGCTTGCAGTGACATGCGAAATGTCAATGATATATCCCATGTCAATTGCATGTCATTAATACAACAAAAACATGCAGAAGAAGCAATATTTTGTGGTTTTGTCATTTGCCAGTAATAGTGCTGACTCTTTACAAATAGGGGCCCTTTTACTAAAGGTCGGTAGGGCTACTGCTGCGTTGGCACGTGGCAAATCCAGCGCTAGCAAATGTATTTTTATATTCTAGTGTCAGTAATCAGGCAGCGTCGCACGTTGTCCAGTTACTGCGGGGGTAGTGTGGGAGCCCTTACCGGCTCCTAAACGGGTGGCAGTAAAGACTCCCCGAGAAATGGCCACGTGACAAGTGGTTCAATTGCTGCAAGGCCATTTCCCTTAAAAAAAAAACCCCCAACCTTTTACCCGCTGTGGTAAAAGGGGACCTCAGTGTGTGGCGAATCCACACGCTGATGCTACTACAGGGTTCCTTTTTTACCACGGCATAGTGAGCACTGTTTGCAAAAGGTGCACCCTTTTTTCAAAGAGAGCACACTACTTTGAAAGAGTGTGCACTCTTAATGAAATTGCCCCTGAAACAAAAGTGAAAACTTCAAGGTACGACAAAACAAAATCAAACATTGCTGCAAATGACACAGAAAATGAAACTAAACAAAAAATTTTAGGCTGCCCATCCTTACAAGACAATAGTAATCATCATATATACGGTATATTAGAGCTAAAGTGGAGGGTAGACACACAACACAAATCCTGAATTTCCAACACTGACTTTAGTAAAATGGGGAAGTACTTCAAGAAAGAGCTGACGGGATGGGAAGACATAAGAGAAGTGGAAACACAGTGGATCAAGCTGAAAGGAGCTGTGGAAATCGCATCATATCTTTATGTAAGGAAAGTAAATAAAAGCAAGAGGAAAGGAAACCAGTGGCTAAAAAAATAAAGGCAAAAAAGATGGCATTTATGAAATACAAAAGAACACAGCAAAAAGGGCTGTGGAATCAGAGTTGAAGTCATGGAGTTAGTGTAGGAGTCAGAAGCAATTTTGGGTCGAATTGGAGTCGGTAAAAATGTACTGAGTCCAACTCCAGCTTCAAAATAAATTTACTATATATTAGAATGTTGCAATTTTTTAAAATCATTTTTATACTTGTATCTGGCCGATATTCAAAGCGTTTTAGTGGGCAGGAGAGGCATGGGCTTGTCAGTGTTCTTAATCCATCTGTTCTTAAGAAAATAAGTACCCACTTGTACAGGAAATAATTTCATCTCTGGGCTCTGGTGACTTAGCAAGCCACTCAGCCTTTGGTTTTATGGCTTGTGATGTCATCAGCCTCCTGATGGTCTTCTTTCTCTCTAATAGAAGGTTGCCTCACATTTATTTTCTGTACAGAATAAATACTCACAGTGAGCCCAGCTCATACTATTCTTACACAAATGCAGAAGCTCTTTATTAACTTTTCCAACTTTATGCTCTTCTAGGTGTATCCCTATATATTGCTAAAAGCAATGGGATGGATATTGAGCCTTCAGTGGTCAGCAGTTTGTAAGCTGCTCATAGTCACAGGCTGAATTAACCCTGGATATTCAATGTCAGGCTATGTTTGGGTTATGGCATTGAGTATCCGGGTATATGCGATAACCCGGAATTTAATGATGCACCAGCCAATATTCAGACCAGTGCTCGGTTAGCTTGGCAGATAAAGTTAGGCCAGATTTTTTGCTTACTTAGCCAATTAGTGGACTGAATGTCACTGTTAACCGCTTAAGTTCTGGCTCCATCCTCAGGATGTTCTGGCCCTAACTGGACAGTGCCTAGGTTGTCACAGGCAATATTCAGTGGCACTACCCCTTGATTGCTGCTAAGTATTGCTGAATGGCCAGTTTGTGAGGTTTAACCAGGCAGGAGTCTCTCCTACTCAGTTAAACCCTTTTGAATAATGGGCCCAATATTTACATGTATAAGAATTAGAAGGCAGACATAGAGGCCTCTAGGGTTCTGCACTCCGAGGACGGCAGTGACCTAGAACACTGAACTTTGATTTGTGAATACTCCCACAATTTCCAGAAGAAAGGGAGGGCTCTGCTGACTGGTGAGGTCATGGTAGGAAGATACCTCTTTTGGATGGAATTTGGGATTGGTATAAAGCCCCCTGCTCTCTTTTGAATTCTTTCTCTTTGGCTCCTGCTTCCCTGACCATTGTACCACACAGTGAGGGGAAGGGTCTCTAGCTCCGATTCTCTGGCCATTGTACCAGGTTCTGTGAAGGGATCAAGGACTTTTGCTAGCCCAGCCATAGTACAAGGAGGAATAAGGAAGTGGTGAGAAGTGACTGGGGGGGGGGGGGGGGGGGGGGGTTGCTAAGGCTCCTGCACTTGTTTAGAAGTGCAAGCTGAAATGGTGTTGCTACTTCTAAGGAGATGGGGAAAGAGAAACCAAGCAGTGGAGAATACAGGAGAACAAGAAAGGACACTGATCCTGAAGAAACAGAGGAGAAGAAAAAATAAGAGAAGAGCCAAAGCATGAAGAGAAACAGACAAAAGTGACTACATCTGGGGTTAAACTAATTCTGAAGGTGCACAGGAGTAAAAGAAATAAGGAGGATTAAAAATCCTGAAAGAGCAAATAGGTGACTGCAAGTGTTTTCCTGTCATTTTCTACTACCTTCCTCTAATTTGGCTAATCCAATGTGTCCTTTTTGCTTTACAGACTATCTCTCTATATGAAAGGCACCACCAATGTTCTATGAAGCCTCCAGCCGGAAGTGTGAAGGGGGAGAGATATCCGGTTTCCCCATGAGTGTCTGCCCCACCCTCGCTCTCTCTGTAACACAAACAGTGAAGGAAAACACAGCAAAGCACGAAATCAAATCGCTGTCTCTGTAACAGTGAAGGACTCAGAGGGGGGAGGGGAGAGAGGGCAGAGGGCAGGGACAGAGATATCCGGTTTCCCCATGAGTGTCTGCCCCGCCCTCGCTCTCTCTGTAACACAAACAGTGAAGGAAAACACAGCAAAGCACAAAATCAAATTGCTCTCTCTCTGTAACAGTGAAGGACTCAGAGGGGGGAGGGGAGAGAGGGCAGAGGGCAGGGACACACACACTCTCACATGCACACAGAAGAAAACCTTGCTAGCCCCCGTTTCATTTGCATCAGAAACGGGGCTTTTTTACTAGTTTTTAAATAACCTCTGGTTCAGAACCCCAGTTTTGGCCTGGGCTGAGCTATTGAATAGTAGTGGAGTGTGTGGATTGACTGATACTGGTTTTGATCTGGACTTGCAGCCAAACAAATTTAATATGCTCTTTGTTTCACTTATATTTCATTACATTTCAAGACATTTTGCACAAACAAAACATGATACATGATCCTGTTGCCACAGAAGAAACAGATCCAAAATAAATATCTCTGGAATAATTCTCAAATACCTCTGTTAAACCAAAGGAACATAGGAGAGTAGACTACTTTTTTTTCTTAGAGTAATTCAATCAATTTAATAGCCCTAAATACACCTCTACCATCTCTAATAATTTCTCACTAAGAAGTTAGGGGCCCTTTTACAAAGGCATGCTGAAAAATGGCCTGCAGTAGTGTAGACGCGTGTTTTGGGCACGCGCAGAATCATTTTTCAGTGCACCTGTAAAAAATGCCGTTTTAAAATTTTTGCCGAAAATACATGGGTGGCCAAGTGAAAATAGCCGTGCATCCATTTTGGGTCTGAGACCTTACCGCCAGCCATTGACCAAGCAGTAAAGTCTCACACGGTAACCGGGTGGTAATGACCTACGCACATCAAATGCCACTTGGCGCGTGTCCGAAATGCACGTCCAAAAATAAAAATTATTTTTCAGACGCATGTATTGGACACACACCAAAAATGAAATTACCGCAAGAGCCAGTAGCTGGGTGGTAACTCCATTTTGGCGTGCGTTGGGCGCACGTAGACGCTTATGCGATTTAGTAAAAGGGCCCCTTAGTCTTTGTTGCTGGATCAAGGTCTCCAAATGAGAAGGTTCTAGAAATACATGCTCCTTTTCCCTGAAATTGAATCAAACATATCCTTGGATATCTAAGCAAGAAGGACACCCCTAATGCTAATGCCACAGGAGCCGCAATCAGAATCTCCTCCTTACCTCCTGCATCAGAGGTGAAATATTGGGAAACTCAGAGACAACCAACAGTGGCAACAATAGTGCCTTGATTTATGAGGAGATGTTTCAAGAATTCCTGTTAGCTCCAGCATCTCTGAATGGGAAGACAGATCTACAGAAACTGTCTTAAAATCTGGGATTTAAAAAAAAATGCTCTGTTTAGACTAGGGAGAGATTCAGGGGTTAAATGCAATATATCTAGGAAATGTTTTTTGAACACCTCTGAGGCAGAAACCAAATTTATATGCTCTTCTAAGTAACTCTCTTAGACTGATCCAGGCAAGAAGGGGTTACCCAGACATGATTTATGGACATATGGCTACGTTCATGTTTGGACGTCAAATAACAGTAGACTTGCATGCTGAACAGCTGGAATTGCAGCTATTAAACATTTGTATTTTCATGGCTTATGAAAATAACTGCCAGTACCTGTACACCATGAATGGCTACTTCACTTTTTGGTGGCCAATTATAAATGTCATTCTCAGGGTATGTAGACATAGATAGATAATACATAGAGAAATACAGAACATGACTAGTCATTGTGGGCATTCTGAAGAGCACAGCCATTGGTAGCTCTTTAGGACTGGAGAAGGTTATCTCTGCTCTACTCTGTCCTTTATTACATTGGACGTTTTACTTTTTCACCTCAAATTTATACAGATCTGATATTAGTTTGCTAATTGCACAGACTCATACTCAGTAGCGTACTGAGGTAGGGGCGTACCGCTCCGGGTGCAATCAATGGGCGGGGGGGGGGTTCTGCTCTGTTGGTCCACGTCCATCCCTGCCTTTGCCCTTCCCCTAACTAAATAACTTATCCACTGCACTGTCTTCATCTTCAGTGGGGCCGCTCACTGCGTCTCTTCCCAGCGCTGTGGCTCCTCTCTTTCACCATCCCGAGACTCCTGACTGTAACTCCCCTCCCTCAACACCTTCCTCCTGGCCTCTGCCCCTGCGGCATCCTGCGCCAGTGTGCGTGCGTCTTCCTGCCACTGCGCCTGCGTGAGTGAGTGAGGTCTCCTCTCCTCTGGGTGGCTGGCTCCGCTCCTCCTCTCTCTGTCCCGGACTCCTGGCTCGCACACCGCTAGCCTGCCTGCTCGTCTTTCACTTCTAGGCTGCACTCCACCCCCGCCGGGCCACCAGTAGCATCGGCGGCCGCAGCATCAAACAGTGGATCTTTTGGTGTGGATATATATTGGATCACCCATCACCGCATCGTCAACCGTGTCTGTGCCCCAAGGTTGGTGCTGACCCCCTCCCCTTTGAGCCTTCTGATTCATTCGACTTCCGTTCCACGACTAGCAGATTAGGCCCTGTGGAACAATCTTAAAATTTATTTATTTATTTAAATTGTCACTGTGCTGCCTTGGTGCTTTTTTTTTTAAACACTTATTATTGCATTTGCTTGCTGTTGCTATTAGTTTGGTTGGAGCAGCATGGGGGGGGGGGGGTCATAAAATGTGAAAGGACTAAGGGGGGGGGGGCAAGAATACTGGATGGGAGAGAAAGAGGGCATGCTGGATGATGGAAGGGACAGGCTTAGGGCCGGATGGCCCTGATGGAAGGGAGAGAAAGGGCAGGTGTACGTATGGCTGGATGGAAAAGGGCAGTTGCTGGATGAAAAGTGCCAGGGGCAGAAAGAGGGGCAGACACTGGATAGAGAGGGGCAGAGAGAGAGCGAGGGGGCATATGCTGGATGGAAGGGAGAGAAAGGGCAGACGCACACGCGCAGCTGGATGGAAAGGAGCAGAGGGAGGGGGCAGATGCTGGAAGAAAAGGTCCAGGGGCAGAGAGAGGGGCAGATGCTGGATGGAAAGGGGAAGATAGAGAGAGGGGCATATGCTGGATGGAAGGGAGAGAGCAGATCTGTGCAGAGAGAAGGGGCAGACTCTAGATTGAAAGGTCTGGCATGATGATTACATATGCAAGTTTCAATAAAAGAAAATGTTCACTGTCTGTTTCTTTTCTGACCATTTATCTCATTTCATGAGTATTGCTAAAAATAATTTTTTCATGGGGGGGGGGGGGGGGGTGTTAAAAAAAAGATAGGCCCCGGGTGTCAAGTATGCTAGATACGCCACTGCTCATACTGATTTGTGATGTGGAAATTAGAGATTAAGAATTCATACAGACCAAAAATAAAATAAAAGTAGTGACTCAAAAAGGCCTAAAAGAAAAGCATGTGAATGTGGACTATGAACGAAGGAGGCAATCACAGAAGTCAAATGGAAGGAATGTGCAAAAGAGGTATAGAACACTAGGGGGGGGGGGGTCTTTTACTAATGCTTAGCTCAAGTTGCCTGCAGCAGGGCCCATTTTAGCTAAGCTTTAGTAAAAGACCCCCTATAATTCCAATAAGCTCTGTCTGAAGTCTACACTCATACCCCAGCTGTTACACCAGCCAGTTCAGCTAAATTACAATTTTTGTCCGATATTTAAATATTGCATAGTATAACTCATTAAAGTTTCATTACTGAGTACAAAAGCATAATACAATGTCCATACAAACAACCATAAAGTCAAAGAAATTCTTAGCTGGGTAACACTGAAGTTGATGTGCAGTGGCAGAAAACCAAAGCGACTCCTGCAAAGTTAGACAAAAGATGCAATCGAACCTGCCCTCATATTGGTTGTGGTTCACATCAAATATAATGTATCAAGGGCAATCATGGGTGCTGGCACACACAATTGCTTGAAAAGAATGCAAAGTTCTAGAACACCATCACCAAGAACAGCTACAATAAAACCACGAGTCTGAAGCAGGGGTGTAGCTACGTGGGACCACGGGGGGCTGGGCCCCCATAGATTTGGCCCTGGACCCCCCTGCCGACGACCCTCTTGACCCCCTCCCGCCATCAACCTGCCGTCAACCCAACGGCGCTGTCGCCTACCTTTGCTGGTGGGGGACCCCAACCCCCGCCAGCCGAGGTCCTGTTCTCCTTCGTTCTGTTTCTGAGTCTGACGTCCTGCACGTGCAGGACGTCAGACTCAGAAACAGAATGAAGGAAGAAGAGGACCTCGACTGGCAGGGGTTGGGGTCCCCCGTCAGCAAAGGTAGGCGACGGCGGGGGAGGGTTGGCAGCGGGAGGGGGGGTCGACAGGGTCGTCGGTGGGGGAGGGTCAAAGTTGGTGGTGGTGGCAGTGGTGGCCGGCAATGGCGGGGGGTCTGCAGTGGCGGGGGGGGGGGCTAAAATGTGCCCCCTCACCTCGGGCTCTGGACCCCCCTCCCGCCGAAGTCTGGCTACACCCCTGGTGTGAAGTGTGAACTGAACAGCTTAAATAGAATGTTCCAAAGAGAACTTGAAGATTGAGGGGCCCTTTTACTAAGCCGCATATGTGCCTGCGCATGCCCAACGCACATCAATTTGGAGTTACTGCCTGGATACTGTGTGGCCCTTGCGGTAATTTCATTTTTGACGTGCGCCCGCTACGCGCGCCAGAAAATAATTTTTTATTTTCCGGTGCATGGCAGAAACCAGGTGGTAATCATCATTCTAAATGCGTAGATGATTACTACACGGTTCACGCGTGAGACCTTACCGTTAAGTCAATGGCTGGCGGTAAGGTCTCAGATCCAAAATAGACACGCGCCAATTTTTATTTTGCTGCTTGTCCATTGTCGGCAAAAATGTTTAAAAAGGCCTTTTTTACAGGTTCGCTGAAAAATGGATCTGTGTGCGCCGAAAACACGTGCCTACACTAGAGTAGCCCATTTTTCGGTGCACCTTAGTAAAAGGGTCCCTAAGTCAGGACCTGCTGTTAGAAATTCCACCTATAAATGAAGTTACTGATAGATCAAAAATGTTCTCTGTGATGGCGCCTACATGGTGGAACTGTCTTGCTAGGGCAATCAGGCTGGAGAACAACATTATCAACAGTTTAAGAAGTTGTTAAAGACATGCCTTTTTACAACCTGATGTACTGAACATGTCAGCTTTCAAGAGGAGGTTTTAAATAATAGGTTGTTAGTGAATTTGTTAGATGTGTTTGTATCAGTATTTTATGATCATGATTTTGTACACCGCTTTGAGCAGTATAAAAGTATAAAAATCTGTCTAACAAAATCCACAACCACTCACAAAGTCAACCAAGGAGAAAAAAAGGCTAAAAAGGTCGCCTCCCATGTGGATAGCAGCATGTCAGTTAAGAGGACCGCAAGGTGAGGGGAAGGGAGGGAGACAGACTGTAGTGGGGAGAAGGGGAAGAGATGCCCTGACCGCGTAGTAGCAATGCAGGTGGGGAGATCAGGGGAAGGGGGGGGGGGGGGGATCAAGGATCAGGGGCCTCCACCTGGATTTCTGCCCTGGGCCCCACCATGTCTAAAACCGACCCTGAGCACAGAGGATCTCTGTAGGAGAAGAAAGTGCTATATTCACT
This sequence comes from Microcaecilia unicolor, assembly GCF_901765095.1. NCBI lineage: Eukaryota > Metazoa > Chordata > Amphibia > Gymnophiona > Siphonopidae > Microcaecilia > Microcaecilia unicolor. Next base: position 95,762,592 of record NC_044036.1, on the reverse strand, counting down.
CATTATGACAGCACCTTCAATTAATCTCAGCATTAATGCATATATTGTCCTGAACCACTTCTCTATCTATTTTGTTTTTAAATCACTGTTATATTTTATTGCTCCTCCTCTTTTGTTTGTTACCTGAAAACTTCAATAAAATTTCTGGGAAAAAAAAAAAGAAAGTGCTGTTAAGCTGAGCAGTTGGTGCAGATGGGCAGGCTGCATGGGCCGTATGGTTCCTTTCTGACATTGTGTTCTCTGTTTCTACATAACAGAGTGATTTTATCTGTTACAGATAAATCCTATATCAGAATTGCTCGAGGAAAAATCATGGTGATGATCCTGGTGATCACTGAAAAACCCCACCAGAAAATGATTACAATAAAACCAAGAGGTTATTTTTGAAATTCAGCCCCTTAGAGAATCTTGTACTAAATTTAAAGATGGAATATTGCTCACAATATAGTAAAGATTTTCTTTGGCTTCCTTGATGCTTGTGTTTCTTGACGACACAATTTGAGGTTGGCAAAATTTAGGGGCCCTTTTACTAAGTTGAAGTGAAAAGTGGCCTTCGTGCACCCTTACACAGGTTTTCCCCACGTGCTAAGGCCATTTTTACCGCAGCAGTAAAATGGCCGACTTTCTATTTTCAGAATTAATGGCCATGTGCTAATGTTGCCATTAGCATGTGGTTGTTAATAGAAATGAGCATGTGAGCACTTTCCGCCACCCATTTTGTTGACAGTAAGGCCTCACCTGCTAATCCTGGGCTGATCAGGACATGGTACTGTAGATGCACTAACTGATTAGTGCATAAATGCCCACTCTCTGTCCCCAGACACGTCCCCTACACGTCCTCCCGCGGGAGGTGGTGGAGATGAAAACGGTAACTGAATTCAAACATGCGTGGGATATGCATAAAGGAATCCTGTGCAGAAGGAATGGATCCTTATAAGCTTAGCCGAAATTGGGTGGCGGAGCAGGTGGGGGGGAAGAGGGGTTGGTGGTTGGGAGGCGAGGATAGTGGAGGGCAGACTTATACGGTCTGTGCCAGAGGCGGGACTGGTGGTTGGGAGGCGGGAAGTACTGCTGCGCAGACTTGTACGGTCTGTGCCCTGAATAAGGCAGGTACAAATCAAGGTAAGGTTTACACATATGTTTGTCTTGTTGGGCAGACTGGATGGACCGTGCAGGTCTTTTTCTGCCGTCATCTACTATGTTACAATATTTTTTAGCATGTGGATAGTGTGCACAGATTAGGAATTTACTGCAGGATGTCTTAGCGTGTCCCATGGCAAGCCTTTTTAAGCCTCAGTAAGCACATGCTAGGGTTTACTGTACTTAGTAAAAGGACCCCTAAGTATTTAAGATGTGGTTAACATTTGGAAACAGGCAGATCATGAACATGTTAAAGATTTTTTTTGCAGTACTTTGCCTATTTCCACATGTTAAACTGCATGATACTGAAAATTTCAGAATTTTTCTGTAAGGGGATAGCACGGGCAGAGAGTGGGCTCAATTAATCAAATGAGCCCTCCTGGGACAGAGAAATATCCAGAGTACCTGAATGTAACTCGCCTTGAGCTTCTACTGAAAAAGGTGTGAGAAAAATCTAAATAAATAAAATAAATAAATGCTAAGTGGCCTTTTCTTTATTTCTTGCGTGGAGTAAATTATATGAGCTCTGAGCCACACATATTACTAATGATGTGTTAAATTAAAAAAAAACCCAACAAGATTAAAATAAAATTATTTGCCCAGGTCTTGCAAGTGAGAACACCATGATCTGAGGTCCTAATGTAAGGAGGCAATGGCAGGGTGGGAATTTCTTTGTGAAGTAGGCCACCAGTGGGCAAAACCAAGAAGAGGTATAGGAAGGGCAACAAATGAGTATGGTTTTCAAAAGGAGTAGTTGAAAAGGTCAGGACAAATAGATTAGCTTTCTAAAAATAGAAGCAGTCTCAGAAAGGGGAGCTTGGAGAAGGATGTCTGATAAAACTGGCAAAAGTATAGTTAAAGTAGTAAGGCAAGTGGACAAGACCTTCTTGGTGAATGCAGGAAGAACAGAGAACTGGAAGACAAGAGAAAAGGGGACTGTGTGAGGGTGACAAAGAAAAACTGGAAACGCTAACGTGTGGGATAAACACAAAGGAATCCTCTTTAGAAGGAATGGTTCCGCGGAATCTTAGTGGAGATTGGGTGGCGACGCCAGTAATTGGGAAACAAAACGGGAGCTGGGCAGACTTCTACAGTCTACACCTTGATCATGACTGAATAGATAGGGATGGGCTGGAGTGTAAATTTTAAGGGGCTTCGACGTTAGCTTCAGAACTTAGTATAAGAACAGTACTGGGCAGACTTCTACGGTTTGTGCCCTCAGAATGACAAGGACAAATCAAACTCAGGTATACATATAAAGTATCACATACCATGTAAATGAGTTTATCTTGTTGGGCAGACTGGATGGACCGTACAGGTCTTTTATCTGCCGTCATTTACTATGTTACCACGTTACTATGCTAAGCATATACATTTTGTTCCGCATTCAATGAAGAAGGGATTGGCAATGGACTGCTAGATACTGGCAGTGGCACCAGGATGTACATATGGCAGTTTGGTAGGTTCTTACAGTTCTGCTAGTGGGTGGTGCTGTTTCACTATCACATTTTCAATAGTGAGGGACAGGTAAGCTCTGCAGGACTCCAAAGAACCTGCCTGTTTCTAGTGATTGAAAACATAATATTGAAGCACCGCCTCCCACTGGTAGCAATGCATTTGGAAGACCTCTGCTCCACTTAGAGGGAACAGTGGTCACGGACACAGCCTGCCAGACTCCAGTAGAACAGTGATTGTCACAACCCCAAACAGAATCAGTATATGTGTGTCATTTGCCCTGCCTAGTACAGACATTGTGACACTAAGGCACAAGGGGCACAATCAGCCACTCACCTCTGTATACCCAGACAGTGTATCCTGCTTTATCAGCACAGTTGCCCTACCCTTTCTTTACCAAACCTCTGCACTTTTGTAGTCAAGCCCCCTCTGTGGAATCTGCCTTTTGTTGTGCAATCTACAGCTGCAGGACACGGGAGGGCTCAGGGGTGGACTGGGGGACATTGCATTTCCCCTCTCTTCCCCCCTCCCCCCGCATGCGCATTAAACATACCTTTATTGGCGGGGATGCCGAAGCGAGCTGAGCATGTGTGAGAAGTCCCGGTGTGGGTGAGTTCCGTACTTGCGAAAACCAAACCACAAGAATTTACAAACGATTTTAAATTAATGACATTAGGGTCCAAGCCATCCTCTAAATGCAAATTTAGACCCCCCCACAATAATCAATCTATAAAACTGACTCAGTACTTGAGAATTTGTTTCTATCAATAAGAACACGACATCTGTGTCAGGTGTTCAGCGCTGCGTGCATCTGGTTGCGCTATACAAATGTTAATGATAATAATAATTAGACCAAGAGCCTGGGTGTTGGTAAATTAACATCATAGCAATTGAATTAGACGAAGATGATAAATCATCTTGGAGTTTAAAATTCCAGCTCTGGATGCATGCCAGAGTTAATTAACGACAGAGTAATAAAACTCTTGTAAAGTACAACTAAGCCCCCCACCCTGTTTACCTAATCTAGGGGAATGGAGGAATCCTAGGACTGCCTTGCTCACTATACAGGTCTAATGCCAATATAGTGCTTCTAAACCAGTTATCCCTAAAATAGGGTTCAATGCAGTGTAAAAAAATATAGAAAAATAAACCAAATACAGTGAGAAAAATCTTAAATTTCCAGCAATAAATTTACATTTCAGATCGTCCAAACAATAAGTTTTAAAAATTTTTCAGAATTTTAGATAGTTTCATTCAGCCCTAATCTATAATGGAAAAAAAGTTCCATAAAGATACAGCAGAGACAGAAAAAGTGATATTGACTATCTTAGAAAAGCATATTTTCTTAAAAACAGGAGGACATAAAATTAATTGATCACATAAACGAGGCAAGTGACCAAACATTGATTTTGAGACCATATCAGTGAACAGCTGCGAGGTTAAAGCGTGAATGATTTGAAACAATAAGCAGGCTGCCTTGAAAAGAATGCGCTCATTAACAGGTAGTCTGGAAATCTAGCAAACTTGTGCTTCCTAAAAATTAATCTTACTTAAGTATTCTGGATAAGCTGGAGTTTCCTCAGATAGTATCAGCATCTGAACCAAGAGCACAAATGTTTCTGGATAGAAGAATGGTCATATTAGATGTCATCGTCTCATTTTAAAAATAATTGTCTTCCAAAGCTGGCTAATCTGGGGACCATAAATCTGAGAGAAGTCTGCTGACTCCGCCCATGGACCGCATATAAAATAGTCGGCTTTAAGTATAGAAGTCTGTGGTGATATTCATCGGCACTAATTATCAGTGGATAGCCCCAATCAAGTGATTTTACCGGCCAGGAGCCGTTTCTGGATGGTTAAATTGCTCTGAATATCGACCCCTCTCTTCCTAGGGAGAAGAATCACAGATTAAGTATAGGACTATGATGGTAGATAAAGGTTCACAAGAGCCATCTAATCTGCCTAGCTTAATTCCTGTGGCATTCCCCCAGCTGATGAAGATAACGCAGGATTGAAAGATACGCACTGAATCGCTGACCATGAAGCCTATTTTTCCTATCAAAGCTTTTTTTTGTTGTTCTAGTACAGCATTTAAATGAATTCTTTTCATGGCTTTTATCAATGCCATTCCCTTGCACTTTGCAGGGTTTGATTCATTGCAGTCCACCCCGTCAAGTAGAGTGACTCACTGGTTTTTAAAATGCAGGTTTTACTCAGACATAGAAAGGTTGTAGTTATAGACTGAAAATCAGTTAAAGCTACCTTTCTCATAGTTACCTCTGACTTATTATCAGGTTGTGTCTTCTTAGTGAAATTGGTAAGAGAAAAACTGCACCCTATTCCAGTGGTTCCCAAACAGTGTGTCGGGATCTCAAATGGGGTCACAGAAACTGGGCTGTTCCCTTTCCTTCTTGACCTCCACTATGGACTATGTCCAGTCCCAGTAGTGGCAGTCGGCATGGGACCTGTGAGTCAGTGAATGTTCACAGGCCCAGGCCCTGTTACTCCTTCTGTCTAAACTTCCTGTTAAACTGGAAATCCATGCAGGGTCTGTGAGTACATACTAAAATACGGGATCCTGTGTTGACTGCTGCTGTTAGCATTACTGCTGTCTTCATGTTTGGATGAGTAGGAAGAGGTGAAGTGTATCTGGGGGAGTGAAGGTTTTCTATTTTATCTTCTGAGGTCATGTGAATTTTTAAGTGTTAAAATGGGGTCATAATGGATTAAAGTTTGGGAAGGACTGCCTAGAGACTGAAAACTGAGTTTAGGCTCCCTGATCCACTAAAGATGGATTGCCAGATGTTTCACGGCCCACTGCCTCAGCAATTTCTAGAGATTACCATTTACAATAAAGTTTAAAAACAAAAACCACCTTGAGGGTGATGCTCACTTCACGCTGCTCACATTGTTATAAAGTCTGTTTATGCTTATCTTCTGTTTTAAAAACTGTTATAAATATGTGCACTTTCGTTTGAAAATTGCCTAAGAGAACATACCCACAGTCCTTGCTACAGCCAGAAGTTGCAGATAGTGCAGGTGAATGCAAGAAAAGTGAAGTATGACAGTTTGTAGAGTAGGTGAGATCTCTCTGTCATAACCAGGGCTTTTTTTGAGGGGGTACTGAGTACCATCACCTTTTCCATCGTCTGCTAAAATGGTCCCCAAGTTTTAATGAAAGAGTTCAAGCTCTACACACCAATTCTGCCTTGTCATAGATTCTGTGACTGGTTGCAGGGGGCCTGGCTATTGTGGGGTGGGTCCCTCAGTGATCATCCCACCCCTGAAGGGTGGCCGGGCATTTGAGTACCGGCACCTTTTTTGCTAGAAAAAAATGCACTGGTCATAGCTGTAAGTACACCATAATCTCTGGGCTTTGCTCAGGTATACAAATCTCATGGAAGAAAAACAAAGTACCTTCCACTATGAATGAAATTCTGCGACCACAATACTTACATAAAAACATGCTGAGAATGCAGTCAGTTGGACAAGACCAAGAATGACATCTTGCGTATTAATCTTTACTGCTCATCAGAGGAGCTGCAGGTCCTTTTCTAGGCTGACTGATGCACAAGCCACCGTGTTACAGGGTGATCGACGTGTTTATTTCCACCAATCTGTGTCTGTGTGCTTGCTGGCTTCCTTTATACAAGAAATGCAGTAAAAGTTTGTCTGCTAGACAGATACTGATAGGTAACTTTTCTAGGTACATTCTACAGACAGGCCATATAATTTCTTTAAAAGATTCTGCTCTGTAGCTTGTTTTAGCTTATATGCCTTTTACATTGCATAGCTTTGGCAATGCCTTAAACTAAGGTACACAACCAATAAACTATTGTAGCAGCCTGAGAAATTCACAGTGAGGACTGTTTGATTGAATTCTCAGTGCTTCTACTCTAATCTACCAATAGAATAAAACCTTCTGGCTGACCTCATTTGTAGGCAGGCAGATTGGTGACCTACAGAGGAAGCTGGAAATTACAGAAAAGTGGTAGAATGAAAGAGGTGTTGAGTATAATCAGTGATAGGCTCTAGTTTCAACAGAATAATCCTCTGAGTATAAAACAGAGACTCCACATATAGGAGCAGTGTCTTAGGTTTTATACCTCCCAGCATTTAACCTTTCATCTGCTAGGGAGACCATCAAGCCATATCAGTGGAGGAGTGGCCTAGTGGTAGGGTGGTGGACTGTGGTCCTGGGGAACTGAGTTCCATTCCCACTTCAGGCACAGGTAGCTCCTTGTGACTCTGGGCAAGTCACTTAACCCTCCATTGCCCCAGGTACAAATAAGTACCTGTATACAATATGTAAGCCACATTGAGCCTGCCATGAGTGGGAAAGCGCGGGGTACAAATGTAATTAAAAAAAAAAGTACATAGCTTATTAATGTTGGGCTCATTTTCGAAAGAGAAGGGTGCCCATCTTTCGACACAAATCAGGAGATGGGCATCCTTCTCCCAGGGTCGCCCAAATCGGCATAATTGAAAGCCGGTTTTGGGCGCCCTCAACTGCTTTCCGTCGTGGGGATGACCAAAGTTCACAGGGGCGTGTTGGAAATATAGCGAAGGTGGGACTGGGGCGTGCTTAACACATGGGCGTCCTCGGCCGTTAATGGAAAAACGAAGGGCATCCCTGACGAACACTTTGCCGACTTTACTTGGTCCTTTTTTTTTTACGACCAAGCCACACAAATGTGCCCTAAATGACCAGATGACCACCGGAGGGAATCGGGGATGACCTCCCCCTACTCCCCCCAGTGGTCACTAACCTCCTCCCACCCTAAATAAATTGTTAAAATATTTTTTCCAGCCTCTATGCCAGCCTCAAATATCATACCCAGCTCCATGACAGCAGTATGCAGGTCCCTGGAGCAGTTTTAGTGGGTACTGCACTGCACTTCAGGCAGGCCCATCCCCCCTACCTGTTAAACTTGTGGTGGTAAATGTGAGCCCTCCAAAACCCACCAGAAACCCACTGTACCCACATTTAGGTGCCCCCCCATCATCCCTAAGGGCTATGGTAATGGTGTACAGTTGTGGGGCGTGGGTTTTGGGGGGGGGGGGGGTTGGGGGCTCAGCACACAAGGTAAGGGAGCTATGCACCTGGGAGCTTTTTCTGAAGTCCACTGCAGTGCCCCCTAGGGTTGGTGTCCTGGAATGTCAGGGGGACCAGTGCACTACGAATGCTGGCTCCTCCCATGACCTAATGGCTTGCATTTGGTCAATTCTGAGATGGGCGTCCTCGGGTTCCATTATTGCCGAAAATCGGGGGGCAACCATCTCTAGCGATGACCATCTCTAAGGTCGATCTAAACATGGAGATTTGTGTGTCCCCGACCATATTATTGAAACGAAAGATGGCCACCCATCTTGTTTCGATAATACGTGTTTCCCCGCTCCTTCACCGGGATGTCCTGCGAGGACACCCTCAGGAAAACTTGAGCGCCCTGTTCGATTATGCCCCTCTGTGTCACCCAGACCAATAGTAATTTAGGGTTAAGGGTAATACCGAAGTACAGAAAACAGAACCTATAAAGTTGCTGACTTCTGTGAATACATGAGGCTGGGGGCCCTTCTGCATTCCTTGTAATCACAGAAAGAAGAAGCGAAAGGTGAGCTACTATTGTGAATTACATTGAGGTGCCCTAACCTCAACACTTGTGGTTCAGAAAAATCTCAAGACTGAAGGATATCGGTCCTTATCACCTCATCTTTTTCCTCTTTTGTTCTTGGGCCATCTCAAATCTCAGGATCCTTTTTTGACCTGACCCTACTCAGGAAGGTTTTTTGATGTAAGAAACTTCTTCCAAACAACTTGTTGCACCTTCTCCTAACTCAGCCCTCCTGACCTGAGGACCACAATCCAGGGAGTACTGCAGTTCCAACCTAGAGCTCTGGCTACTTGACAGAATGGTGGAAGAGGACAAAATCCTTCCCCCAATAGGGGGTTTTATCAGGAGCAGCCCAAGCAATCTGCCCCGAAGCAAGGATGAGATGATTCCCCGTCCCCCCCAGCATCGCACCCCCCCAGTCCAACATCTTTCCATACTCTCTGCCAACTCCCTGCCCCCCAGCCTGGCATCTCCCCCCTCCTATCCTTTCTTCATCCCTCCCTCAATGAGCCCATCTTCTCTTTTTTGTTGTTTTCAAAAGTTGGCGGTGAGAGCAATCCCCATATGCTGCACTGCCACCGGCACCGCCGTCCCCTCTGTACTGTGGACCACCGTTAGGAAACAGGAAGTTATGTCAGAGAGGTGGCCCGTAGTACAGAGGAAACACCTGTGCTGGAGGCAGGGCAGCATATGGGGATTGCTGCTGTTGTCAACTTTTGAAAAACAAAAAAAGAAGGTAGGCTGGGGAGGAGAATTGAGGAAAGAAGGGGGGGGGGGGGAAATGCTGCTCCATAAAGAGTGCCGCCTGAGGCCCCCACCTCAGCTGACCTAATGGTAGGGCCACCACTGGGTTTTATATACAAGTGAGACATTATAAAATCACTATCGGGCTCATTTTTGAAAGAGAAGGATGCCCATCTTTTGACACAAATCGGAAGATGGGTGTCCTTCTCCAAGGGTCGTCCAAATCGGTATAATCGAAAGACGATTTTGGATGTCCCCAAATGCTTTCCATCGCAAGAATGGCCAAAGATCAAAGGGGCATATCGGAGGCATAGTGAAGGCGGGACTTGGGCATGCCTAACACATGGACGTCCTTGACCCAAAATGGGAAAAAAAGGGCGTCCCTGACAAGCACTTGGACAACTTTACCTGGTCATGTTTTTCTTACGACCAAGGCACAAAAAGGTGCCCAAAATGACCAGATGACCACTGGAGAGAATCGGGGATGACCTCCCCTTACTCCCCCAGTGGTCACTAATCCCCTCCCACCCTCAAGAAATATCTTTAAAAATATTTTTTGCCAGCCTCTATGCCAGCCTCAGATGTCCATGATAGCAGTATGCAGGTCCCTGGAGCAGTTTTAGTGTGTGCAGTGCACTTCAGACAGGCGGACCCAGGCCCATACCCCCCCTACCTGTTATGTTTGTGGAGGAAACAGCGAGCCCTCCAAAACCCACCAGAAACCCACTGTACCCACATCTAGGTGCCCCCCTTCACCTGTAAAGGCTATGGTAGTGGTGTACAGTTGGGGGTAGTGGGTTTTTTTTTTGGGGGGGGGGGGTTGGGGGCTCAGCAGACAAGGTAAGGGAGCTATGTTCCTGGGAGCAATTTATGAAGTTCACTGCAGTGCTCCCTAGGGTGCCCGGTTGATGTCCTGGCATGTCAGGGGGACCAGTGCACTAGAAATGCTGGCTCCTCCCATGACCAAAGGGCTTGCATTTGGTCGTTTCTGAGATGGGCGTCCTTGGTTTCCATTATCGTGGAAAATCAGAAACGACGAAGTCTAGGGATGACCATCTCTAAGGACGACCAAAATTTCAAGATTTGGGTGTCCCCGACCGTATTATCGAAACGAAAGATGGACGTCCATCTTGGTTCGATAATACGGGTTTCCCCGCCTGTTTTGTGAGGATGTCCTCAACAAAACTTGTGCATCCCTTTCGATTATGCCCCTCAATATCTCTTCCCTGCCACCATGCTGCCCCACCACCGCCCTGCCACTCCCCACCCACTGCCGCAGCAAATACCTTGCTGGCAGGGGTTGGGGACCCCGCCATCAAAACCAGGGGCCCAGAGGAAATTTGGGGGGGCCCAGGCCCCTGTGGTCCCACCTAGCTACACCACTGGGATAGAGATATACCTAAAGCCACACATTGCTGCTACAGCCAATGATTTATTTATTTGTTACATTTGTACCCCACATTTTCCCACCTATTTGCAGGCTCAATGTGGCTTACATAGTACCATAATGGCGTTTGCCTATTCGGTTGATAACAAATACTACTACTACTACTACTGATATTGTGGTCGAAAGAGGTAGGTGTGTATTAGGTTCCATGAGGATCGGAGGGAGTGAAGATTATATATTGTCCAGTACTATCATTGGTTAGGATGTGTTGCTGGGGGTGGTAATGATAATTCTGAAGCAATAATATTTATGGCCAGCATAGACTGGGTTAATTTCTGAGGCAATACACTGAATATTAGTAGGGGGCAAATTTTAGCTGCTCCCCTACAAAAGGATTCAGGGATGTTTTAGTTTGTAAGATTTGGTTTAAATAGTCTTTTCAATAAGCATTGTATTCACTCTTGGGAACTGGTGGTGTGGGTGTTGTGGCGTTAGCCTGTGCTTTCAGGAGAACACATTGAATTAACAGCCCAAGTAACACGGTAACAGTGAAAGCACAATGTTTAATTGACTATATTCTCCTAGGACCAATTCCCTGATGGTTCTGCCAACTGATTTCCTGATTTTGAGTTACAGCAGCATTAGTAGCACATACATGTCATATTTCAACATGAAAACTATAAAAAGTAAGAAACAGGTTAAAAAGGAAAGAGATTGACCTATTCTTTTCCATGTCCTTTCTTCAATTTTTCTTCTGAAATGAGGGGACATAGGAAGAAGGTAAAAAGTGATAATCTAAGGAAAGATTTCTGTACATAAAGGGTGGTGAATATTGGAGGAGCCTCCTAGTGAAGGTGGTGGACATATGAACAGTATCTGGATTTAAGAAAGCACAGGACAAGCACAGAGAATCTCCGAGGAAAAGGAAGGAGATTGTAGAGATGAGCAACTGGTATGCGTGGGCCTTATGGTCTTTATCTGACATCATTTCCTATGTTTAGCTTCTGATGGATGGCCAAGTTAAGGAGTTAACTTATTTTGCTCCTTCTCCCATCTTTTCCTAGAAATGAAACGCGAGAGTCTTATGCAACGTTTTACCAACATAGGAAATGATGTCAGATAAAGACCATAAGGCCCACGCATACCAGTTGCTCATCTCTACAATCCCCTTCCTTTTCCTCGGAGATTCTCTGTGCTTGTCCTGTGCTTTCTTGAATCCAGATATTGTTGATATGTCCACCACCTTCACTAGGAGGCTCCTCCAATATTCACCACTCTTTATGTACAGAAATCTTTCCTTAGATTATCACTTTTTACCTTCTTCCTATGTCCCTTCATTTCAGAATTTTCTTTAAACTGAAAGAGACTTGCCTCCTGTGCATTTATGTCACCCCATTCCTGCCTTTCTTCTAAAGTATGCGCAGTACTCTAAATGAGGTCTCACCGGAGACATATACAGAGGCACTATCACTTCCTTTTTCCTGCTGGCCATTCCTATCCCTATGTACCAAGCATCCTTCTGGTTTTATCTACTGACCTTGTATACTGCAACTGTTTGTTTTCCTTAAAATCATCTAATACAGTTATCCCCAGAGCCTGTTTTTCTCCTGTGCACAGAACTTCACCCCTGCTTCTGCACCATTCTCTTCAATTTCTACAGCCCAAAAGTATAGCAGGCTATTATTTATTTATTTATTTCATAGCCTGACTAATATATTCATGCTCAAGGCACATTCTAACATGTCATAAACAATCACAAGAAAAACAACAATGAGATTGAAAAAGCACCATGACCCCACCCTCTTCTCATACTAACAAGTATCTCGGTATATAATTCTCCTTCCTATTGTTTTTATTGTACACCGCTTAGATAAGCAACTTTATAGGCAGTATATCAAGTAAAACTGAACTGTGAACTATGAACTACCAATCTTCCTTTAACCTCCTCACTTTGGCCAACTGTATGTCCCTAAACAGCAATGTTTTCGAGCATTTCTAGAATTTACAGTAATTCTCCAAATGTTGGACCTCGGAAAAGCATTCTAATGTTTTGGCCCAGCGATAGAAAATATAGTATTAAATTTTAGCAGCCAAACTCTAGATCAGTCCTTATGCTTCACTAGGAAACAGCAGGGACACGACTCAGCTGGAGTTAGTCCCTTTCTCTCACAACACAGTGGCTTCCTCCATATAATAACCTCCTGCTGTACAGCTGCAGTCAGGCTGTTTGGCACCTCTGGCCAGGTGAAAAACTGGGTCCTTACTTTATACATAATACACAACACTTTAAGCTGGGAGACTGTTATTTTTTTTTAATTTCTTTAAAACACAACACTGGTATTTGGAATCTGTAAGTAGGGAATGGATGTGATCCATAACCTTTATCCCAAATTATTTCCATTAATCTTTTAGGGATATGCATTCTTTAGCGTGCTTTAAAAATGTAGTGCAGTATAAAGTGCAAACCCTACTGTACAAATTAATATGTGCATTAAACCACTATAGCGTGCGTTCAGAAATTGTTATTAAAATGAATGTATAAAACTTGAAAATCAGAGAAAAATAGCCAATTTATTATGCCTGTGTGGCATTCAAAAAGGCGTGGGATGAACACACAGGATCTCTAATTAGAAAATGAATGATATAAAAAACAAAATGTAAAGGGTTGCATATGTGTTTGCATGTCAAGTGGTAGCAATCCGGTTTAGGATGGGCTGGAAAGAGCTTAGATGGAAACTCCAGTAATTTGGAACATGAGGACAGCAGACTTTTACAGTCGGTGTCCTGCAAATGACGGATTTGGATAGACTGGAGTGGGCTTTGACAACAACTCCGGTAGTTGGAACATAAGGACACAGCCAGGTGGACTTCTGATGTCTATGTCCCAGAAATACCAAGGAAAGACCATGATCCGGTATATAATATCACATTAATTGTTGATTTAATTTAGAATTGATAATGAATGTGACTGTTGGGCAGACTGGATGGACCATTCAGGTCTTTATCTGCTGTCACTTACTATTTTACATCTCTATAAGCTTATCCCAAGACCTCTGGTTGAGCACTTGACAGTAAGGAGAAGCTACTCTAATTGTGGACACTGAGGGCCCTTTTGACATTTTTCTTCCCCATCTCTAACTACCCCACCCCACCCGTTCTACAGTCTCCCTTTCCCAGGGTTTGGCTAGTAGTGTTTAAACCACAACAGTTGTCAGCCTTGCATATCAGGGCATCAACACATATTTTGGAGTAGAGGAGTAGCCTAGTAGTTAGTGCAGTGGTCTAAGAACCTTGAGAATTGAGTTCAATTCCCACTACATTTCCTTGTAACTCCAGGTAAGTTACTTAACCCTCCATTGCCCCAGATACAAAATGAAATGCCTATATATAATATATAAGCTGCTTTGATTGTGTAATTCCCATCCTTTGGCCTTTAGGAGGGGAAAAACACTTCAGCCTTAGAGAAATTCTCTTTGCTTGGAGAAAAACTCCTTGACTGTTATTCTCCTTGGTTGGTATAAGAGAGGTAATCAGACTCAGATAAGGCGCAACCAAGATAAATCTTTATTGGTATTTCTCTTAGTCATTACAAAAGTGATTGATCCCTCTGGAGCATTGTTGTTACACAGCTAAACAAGACGCTAAGGCTGAGCAACAAGGCTGCTCAGTTTGGCATTCTCATTCTACACTTATATACTGTTATAAATTTCATTTCTCCTAAAACATGTGATTCCTCTTATTCTTACTTTTGCACCTAAAAAGGAATTTCCTGTTCCTGTTTTCTTCATTATACAAAAAAAGGTTATTTCCTTTATTTTACTAGCCTCTCCAGCTTCTATTCACATGCACACTACGTGCTCATTGGCCAATTCCCTTATTGCTTACACGTGATCCCTTCATGCAGCTACAGCAAACAAGTTGCATGAAACACCTGGCTTCTCTTTTTCCTAAACACATATTTGTGGAAGAACATCTCCTTCTTTTGGAGGGTTCTCAGTCTCGCTCACCATGAAGATTATATCAATTTCTTTTTTGTCTGCCATATATGGGCCGCATAGCTTCAGTTCCTCATGTGTTTCTCCTTGTCACGTGATTTACCATAAGTGCACAACAATATTTGCTATTTACTGGGAAATAAAGCTTATGCACTTAATGTACAGGCAGTAGGAAGAAGCAAAACGTATGCTCATGACAGCTGATCTGAGTGCTTGCAGGCCAAGCTTGCAGACCAAGCAGAGGAAGGAATATACAATTGTAACCACAGAAAAGCACTATGTAAAATTTAATCCCCATATAAAATTGCCTTTACCTATTATTGCTAGGCATAAGCCACTTTGCTGATGTGGGGTATTAAAATACTTTTTCTAGCATTTCTTCAAATGACCGCCCTGTCGCAAGTATCCCTTTTTTAGCTAAGGTTTTGGAATTGGTGGTGGTGTCTCAAATTCAAGATTATTTATGACATTTTAATCTATTGGATGATATGCAATCTGGATTTAGGAGGAATTTTAGTATTGAAACTAGTCTGCCTATAATGATGATGACGGAGCTCAGATTGATCTTAGATAAATGTAAAACTGTTGTAATGGTACAACTGGATTTAAGTGGAGGAGTAGCCTAATGGTTAGTGCAGTGGGTAGAGAACATGGGAAACTGGATTCGATTCCCACTTCACCTCCTAGTGACTTTTGGCAAGTCTCTTAAGCTTTCATTGCCTCAAATGCAAAAAGTTAGGGGCCCTTTTACAGAGCGGCAGTAAGCCCAGTACTGACTTAACCGTTCACTCTTGCAGGACTACCACCACCCAGAGCATACGCCATTTCTGGGGGAAAAAGAAAACCCTTGGAAATGGCATGTTCTGTGATAACCCGGCGGTAATCGGGCATTACCATGTGCTGTCTGGTTACCACCGGGTTAGCACAGGAGCCCTTATTGCCACCTCACTTCATGGCCATGTATGCTAGGGAATTTTTTTTACCTAGTGTGGTAAAAAGGGCCCTGGTGTGCAGGAAAAACGGCCCCCGCCGCTAGCATAGGGCCCTTTTTCCTGCAGCTTGGTAAAAGGACCCCTAAGATTGTGAGCTCACTGGGACAGCAAAAGTACCTGTATATTGTAACATCATGAGAGACTCCGCAGGTCATATCAGCCTGAATTTCTCACTGCTGTTCCCTAAAGATCATGTTAATTCCAGTCCTCTTACTGCTGGCTGTAGTAGGGAGAAGCCAGATAGCCAATAGGAGAGAGGTACCTGCATTTTATTCTAGCAGCATTCCTGAAGTCCATTCTTATTGTGGGCCCTTGCTGAATTCTGTACATCCTGCACCTGTCAGGAAGACTTGAGCTAGTCTATAGACAGCTGCAGTATAAGAAAGCTCTGGAACTTACAGTTTAGAAGGTGCTGGAAGTTGGTAAAAGCATGGGAAGGCCTTACCGTGTTAGTAGAGAAGGTTCTTGTGATGGATGGAGCCATTCTCTCTGAGTATTTAAAACCACTCCCTGCTATCCCACTTTGTCTTAGGTTCATCTCCTGCCTCTGACCTTGTAACTACAGGGAGGTCCCTACACATATGCCTGAAGCAGCAGCCTAACTGAAAGAATTGGCTGGTTCATACCTTCACATGTTGGCCATTAAAGGTACTTGCTAGAGGAGCAGGGATTCAAGAAGAATCAGGGACAAGAAACAGAACTAAACCAGTTGCTGCCTTGTTTTAATGCACGGGAATGGAGAACCTATCCACCTTTACAAAATCATAAAGGAAAGGAGCAGACGATCAGTTTGTGTTTCTGCTACAACAGGGCTGAAGGATATACTAATTTAATATTTATTACCATCTTATCTACTGGAGCCACCTGCCAGCATCTGGAGGTTGGGGAATCTGTAATTGAATAATAACTGAGCACTGATATATGTTTAACATCTGTCAATATGAACAGCAGATATCCTAAACTGTGTGCTTGAAAGACCCTCACCAACCCGGTGTGTTGGTTTAACCATCTAAGGGAATTAAAGTAACCATTAATTGTATTTTTATCTATGTCTGGAGAGAGGAAGAAAGAACTGTAAATAGTTTCTACTTGATCAGTGAAGATAAAGTGTACTGTGCCAATCATTTAAAGGACAGTAAAGTTTGGTTCAGAGAGAAAAGTGTGTAGAGTGTAGAGTGGATTTCTGACTCAGTCTGATGCCACTGCTACGATCTCCCAGGATAAATCCTAGTCCCAAACCAACAAATTTGATGTGTGCCCCATCCACCTAGCTTCTGAGGCTTACACCAAGCAGGTGTTCAGATGAGGGGGATTACAATATAATATGTAAACTGTTTTGGTGTAGCACAGAAAGGCAGTATATCAAATGCATTACCCTTATCCAGTGGTGTACCTAGCTTGGTTGCCATCTGCAGTGGGGCATCACCCCTCTCCTCCAGGCAGTAAAAGAATGCATTGAGCAGTTGCAGAGCTGCAGCCTGCATGCATGTAGATGTCAGGCCCATAGGCGGTCGGTGGCCCAACTGTTTGGGGAGGCTAAAGGGGGCGGGGTTAGGGGGTGGGGTCAGGGGTGGAGCTTAAATCCATGATTGTCCTCTCCCATGTCCAGCAACCCTCTTCTCCCCTCCATCCACCATGTCCAGCAACCCTCCGCTCTCCTCCATCCACCAATGTCCAGCAACCCTCCTCTCCCCTCCCCTCCATCCACCCATGTCCAGCAACTCTGCTCTCCCATGCCTTCCCCTCTCCCATGTCCAGCAACCCTCCTCTCCCTTCCCCTCCATCCACCCATGTCCAGCAACCCTCCTCTCCTCTCCCCTGCCCTCTCCTCTCCCCTGCCCTCTCCTCTCCCCTTCATCCACCATGTGCAGCAACTCTCCTCTCCCCTCCCGTCCCCTCCATCCACCCATGGCCAGCAACCCTGCCCTCTCCTATCCCCTTCATCCACCATGTGCAGCAACCCTCCTCTCCTCTCCCCCCCCTTCCATTCACCAGGTCGTCGATCATCTCTCCCGTCTGCCCTCAGCTCCCCGATAGGCAGCCCTCGTTATCTTCCTGCCCCGGCCCCCCGCCCTACCTTTAAATATTGTATTTTTCCTGTGGGCAGCGCTGGCATTGAAGTCAGCAGCAGGCTTATCTTGGCTCCAGAATCCAGTCTTCCTTCGCAAGTCGCATGATGGCTCCGCCCTCTTCTGACATATTTCCTGTTTCCGCGAGGGCGGAGCCATCATGCGACTTGCGAAGGAAGGCTGGATTCTGGAGCCGAGATAAGCCTGCTGCTGACTTCAATGCCGGCGCTGCCCGCAGGAAAAATACAATATTTAAAGGTAGGGCGGGGGGCCAGGGCAGGAAGGAAACGAGGGCTGCCTATCGGGGAGCTGAGGGCAGATGGGAGAGATGGTCGATGACCTGGCTGGGGAGCGGGCAAGCATGCAGCTGGCGGGGTGGAGGCAGCAGGGGAAAAAAACTTCACGGTCGGTTGGGCTTGGGAGGCTTAACCTCCCCAAGCCTCTTATACGGGGGCCTATGGTCAGGCCCCTGTCCTGGAACAGAACATTGATGTCGGAGGGAGCAGGGTACCCGCAGAGCAGATGACCAGTTGCATGTAGGTTGTGGCTCCACAAATGCTCAATGCATGGCCCAGTGGCCCAGCATTGAATGTCCAGGAATAACGCCACTGGTGGCTAAAAAAAAATACTCACCACTGCCGGCTGAATATTTATCCCTTGGCTTTTAAATTAGTTGTATTAATAATTTTGGGATAGATATTCAGCCGGCAGCGGTGAGCGTTTTTCCTGGATATTCAAGGCTGGGCCATGTCTGGGCACATTGAATATCCAGGTTTATGTGGCCAGCTATCTCCTAGTTAAGTGTGATATTCAGAACTTAACTGCATAAAGATAGGACTGACTTTTATGCTGAATATCGGCATTTAACTGCATGTGTCGACTCCGCTCACAAAATGGCCAGCTTTGAGTTAAGTGGTCTGTGGTGATATTCAGCAGCACTAACCAGTTTAAGTGCTGTTGAATATCAGTGGATAACCCCAACTAAGTGATTTAACCAGCCAGGAGCAGTTTTTGGCTAGTTAAATCACTTTGAAAATCAATCTATTTATGTTTGTTGGTAAGAAGCAAGCATTCTTTGTGGTGATTATGAAATCAGCAAACTAGATAGAAACAAAGGGAGACCAATGTGAAAAACCAAGGCTCCAAAGCTCAAAAGCAAACGCGTGCACTAAAGGCTATCAGCACCAGACTAGCGCCACCGTTTGCCAGCACACCATGCTTAAAGGCTCCCACCTTGGGGAAGAGCGAGCGTGCTGAGGGATAGCGCAACAAGCATGCAAATGTATGCTGGTGAGTTAATTCCCTATTCCCCCCCCAATGTTCAGCAAGCAGCGTGCCAAACAAGGGAGCTCCTTTTGCAGCAAACCCTATGCCAGCTCGGAGCTTGCATTAGGGTTCTGCCGAGCCGTGGGCAGAAATAAGGAGACCGATCTTGCAAGATTCTTTTTGCTCTGGGCTGTCGGTTCCAAACTGGGCTGCAAGGTGGAACATTAGAACTGTGTCCCAAGTGACCCCTGTCTGACTGAAGAGTGGGGGAGGATGGAAGGAGACTTCTGCAGACTTGTTACTGAAGCCTTTCTGCCATCACATGGGAAAGGGAGCAGAGCAGCACAGAAAAAGGTAGTAGTGATGCCGATCCTGAAAGGAGTTTTTCTCTATTTGTGCTCTTGGCACCTCTTCCTCCCCTCTGGCATTCTGGGCATGTGCGAGATTTGTAAATTAAAATGAAGGGGCCCTTTTACTAAGATGTGGTGAATCAAGGCTTAATGAAGCGGTTCACAAACTGTGTGCCACAGCACTTCGGTGCACCACAGCGAACTCTCAGGAGTGCCGCGGCAAATATTGACCTCCCTCCCACCACCCACAATCTAGCATTGCTCCCTTAGTTCCCCTCCCGCAGGTCCAGAATCTGCCACTGCAATGCTTTCAGTTTACATTTTCGGGCTGTCTGCAATTCACACAGGTAGTGCGGGGACTTCCCTCTGCCACGTCTGGCCCTCGCAACAGGAAGTTGCATCAGAGAGGGTCGGACGCGGAAGACTGGGAATGTCCCAGAGTGCCTGTGTGAATTGCGGATGGCCCGAAAATGTAAGCTGCAAGAACTGCAGCGGTGGCAGGGGATGGAGAAGGAAGCGGCAGCGATCCTGGACTTGCAGGAAGGAAGGTAGCAGCAATGCTGGATTTGGGGAAGGCAGAGGTGTGCTGGATTTATGGGAGGAGAGGGGCTGCAGGAAATGGAGAGGGGTGCTGAACTTTCAGGGAAGAGAGGTGTGTTGGTGTGAGAGGAGGGGGCTGCAGGGAAAGGGAGACATGTGGCTGGAGGGAGTGCGGAGACCTATGTGGCTGGGTGGTGCCGTGAAAAATTGCTTGGACACTAAGGGTGCCGTGAACCGAAAATGTTTGGGAAACCCTGGCTTAGTGCATTTCAATGCAGGATTTTACTGTGCACTAAGCCCAGATCTACAGCGCCATTAAAGTTGGGCCTTTTTATTTTTGTTTTGAAGGTTGTGTGCTAATGTTCCTATTAGTGTGTGGCACCTGCAAAAAGTAACACAGGAGCACTTACCCCCTTCTGTTTAGGGAGGACTAAAGGCTAGATTCTATATATGGCGCCAAAAAAAATCGGTGTTGAAAAAAAGCGTTATTCTATAAGCCACACTTAAAGTTAGGCATAGTTTATAGAACAGTGCCAAACTTTAGGCGCAAGATACAAAGGAGAGGGAGTCCAAAAGCAAAGAAGCGAAAGTTAATAGCCAAAAAAGCACAAAGAGCCTTCAAAATTGAGAGCCTCTCAACTTCACTTTATTGATCAGACTCAACATGGTCAACATTTTGGCAACAAATGCCTGCGTCAGGGGTCTAGATAGATATCAATGAATAAATAAATCAACCAACAGAACAGATCTGAACTTAAAAAATGACAAAATATCCAAAAATGCTATATGTAGGTAATAAAATCTAGAATAACACCAAAATTAATGTCTTACATACAGTGCCGTAGCGAGGGCTAATGGCACCCAGGGCATGTCGCCGCTGCGCACCCCCCCGGGTGCAGCACGGCGTGACCCCCCCCCCGCTGCGGCACCCCCCGGAGCGCAACCCCCCCCGGACCGCATACTTACTTGTGGGAGGGCCGATCCACCCCGAGTGCACGTCACTCGGAGCTGCGTCGGCCCCGCTGGTTCCCTGCTCTCTCTGCCCCGGAACAGGAAGTAACCTGTTCCGGGGCAGAGGGAGCAGGGAACCAGCGGGGCCGGCACCCCCCGAGTACGTGCACCCGGGGCGGACCGCCCCTCCCACCCCCCTTCCTACGCCACTGCTTACATAAGTAAAGGATAAAACATATTAAATTATCTATAACAAATTTTTAAAAAATGAAAATAAGTGGAAGCTGCATGTGTCTCATACCTATAAGTGATATCTGATTCCAAAGAAACAAATAATCCAGTAATGAAAGACAAACTTGTCTTGAACAAGACAGGTCCGCTAGGAGCTACAATGACAGGCGATATTATCATTCCCTTAGTATAATAATAAAACACCAATAGTGTGCTGACAGATGTGATTTTATGTAACATCAAGTGATAAGCAAGTGTACTGATAAAAAGGTGAGATTGTTAAGACTTCCTTCAGTTACCAACGTATATGTGCATTTCCTTCAATGAAGTGATCAATTCGATTGCCATAAATCTGAACAATGTGAAAGCAATGAACTCAGATACTACTCTCGACACAACATGAAAACATAAGCAAAAAAGGAAATGCCTTACAATCATACTGTGCATAATGACAGAAACGTGAATAAAGACTGAATAAATCACACTAAAGTATAGCGGATCAAGCGTTCAGCTAAATAACAAACGTGGAACTGAGAAAGTGCAAAGTTTCAAAGAAATTGTAAAGCAGAGACTGCAATCGCATGATTAATGAACCAAAATGAATAAAATGTACCTTAATGAAGAGATGCCAAAAAGTACAGGAACTAAAATCAAAATACCAAAACCTCATTAATGCTACAGCAGATGCGGTTCCGGTTAAACAAGCCACAAAACATAAGATTATAGATGTAAGTGCTGCAAAACTTACCGAAATGTGAACTTGGAGGAGTATCTCGCACTGTAAATAATTGCCAAACACTGATGCAATTAATGCTGAATCAAACGAGACAAGAGGCAGAGCTGGTAGTTATAAAAAGAAACTGATGTCTAACCTCTGACATCAATGCCCATTATAAAACTTTAGGCGCAGCTATTTCCACCAATTGAAACATGATACAAATGTACTCACCTACACACAAGGGTCCTTTTACTAAGCTGTGGGGAAAAGGGCCCTGCAGTAGCAGTGGGGGCCGTTTTTCCCGCCCTTAAAGGCCCTTTTTTCCGCAGCCGGTAAAAGCCCCAAAAAATGGTCACGTGGTGAGAGAACTCTTACTGCGTGGCCATGCGGCGGGGAGCCCTTACCGCCATCAATTGAGGTAGCAATAAGGGCTGCCACGCTACCCCAGTGGTAGCCAGGCAGCACACGACAATACCTGATTACCGCCAGGTTATTGCCGCGCAAGACATTTCTGGGGGGGTTTCTTTTTCCCCGGAAATGGAGTACACTCAGGGCAGGACTACTGTTGGCAGCTGTATTGGGCCGTTGGTAGTCGCAGAAGAGTGATACCTTTTATCCATTTTCTATATATATGTTTTATCACAAAATATATCGACAGGTTTATTAACTTATGTTGTTTTTAGTATTATTATTATTTCTCTGATCTTTATTGTTAAGTATTCTTAACACAGACCCCTGAAGCAGGTGCTGCGTGCTGAAACACAGCCCGTGTCGGGTCCACATTGGATAATTGATTTTTTACCAATAAAGTACTATGTCCCATCTCTGAAGGCTGTTGGTGCTTTCTGCCGTTCACACCAGCAGATACATGTGTATTTGCTGGCTTCCTTATGTGAACTGAGCATGTATGGGGAGTGCCAGTGCTGACGACTCGAAGCACCACCAAGTTCCCCGCTGTTCAGACAGCACAGGGAGTGACAGGGGCTTAGGCAGTGGACCTCTTCAGCAAGCAGGGCTTGGGTATACCTCCCAGCAAAGGTATGAATTTTAACATGGCGGCCGGGGGGGGGGGGGGGGGGGGAGGGGGAGCTGGTAGCACTGTTCTCTCTAAGCTAAGCAGGCATTCTTCACCTACAGTCCTGACAGTGGGGGGTGATGTTTCATTATCACATTTTCAGTAGTGAGAGACAGATAGGGTTACCATATTTGTGGAGACAAAAAAGAGGACAGAAATAATAAAAATGATTGCTACCTTTGCTAAAGAAATATTTAATCATAGTTAATGAACACACATCAAACAGTGACTTACTTACAGTACAGCAGTAGACAGACAATCTACTTTTCAAGAACTACCGGATTTGAGTTTGACTGAGTCGGAGCCCAAGCTTACTTATCAAATATCCCTCAAAAACTTTGGCTGGTTTCTGAGATACGTGTGAAAGTCTTTGCATGCTTAAAGTTGTGCTGCACGAACAAAATTCTCTTGACAGATTCAACCAGCAGGGAACAGAGAGGAGATCAGCAATGTCTTTCTTTCTCTTTAGCATCCCTATGTGTCCAGCCTGACTAATAGGCCAGAGCTGGTTTTTCTCATTATGTGAGTGTGTTGGTCATAAGCACATAAAAGAAAAAGAGGACATTTCCCTAAAAATTAAGAATCCTGGAGGACATATCTGAAGATGACCAAAAGGAGGATATGTAGGATGTATGATAACCCTAGGGACAGTCAATCTCTGCCAGACTCCAGGTAACCTGCCTGGCCCTAGCGATTGGAAGCACAATATATATTTTTAAAAATCATTTTTATTGAGTTTTCAAGAAAATTTAAACCAATATAACATACAACAACAAAACCAAATGCATTACATATAGATAAATGTGACAATTTAAGTATAAATATAAAAATCTAATCTCTAGGAGATGCTGATGTTTTGATGTAACGTGTAGTAACATAGTAGGTGACGGCAGAAAAAGACCTGTACGGTCCATCCAGTCTGCCCAACAAGATAAACGCATATGTGCTACTTTATATGTATACCTGACCTTGATTTCTATCTGCTATTTTCAAACCGTAGAAGTCTGTCCAGCACTAGCCCCGCCTCCCAAGCACCGGTGCTGCAACCCAATCTTTGCTAAGCTTCTGAGGATCCATTTCTTCTGAACAGGATTCCTAAATGTTTATCCCACACATTTTTGAATTCTGTAACAGTTTTCATCTCCACCACGTACACATATACATATATATTTTATTTATTTATTTATTTATTTCATTTTAACAGCAGAGGTGGCATGTAATGATCAAAAGGAGCCCAATGCTTCTTAAAAGTAGGCAATTGATGAAATTTAAAAGCTGCAGATTCTTCATAGTTTCTAATAGTACAAAGATGACTCCACCACTCACAAAAGTTCAAATGCAAATTATTTTTCCAATGAAATACAATATTGAAGCACAACTCTCCCACTGGCAGCAATGTAGTTGAAGGACTCCCGCTCAGCTTAGAGGGAATGGGGTCTGGGAGGAAAAGAAACGGAGGGGAAATGTGGAGAAATTTTGGGCCCCCTCCAAAAAAAATGGACTTCTAGCTACTGACGCATTCATCTTCAGGATGCAAGCAGGTCCTTTATCTTCGATCAATACTTCTTCCATTCTTCTGCTACTGGCTCCTGTGCATTTTGAGTGGTGGAGCCTGGCCTCCCTGCCACCAAGTTTTTTCTCTCGCTACCACCAGATCTTCCCAATCTATGAATCACTACACCTGCTTTCTGTTCAGTGTATCTCCACATCGCTAAGACTAGTCGAAAGACTAGCAGTTTTTGTATGTTTTCCCTGCAGTCTTTATCCAAAAAATGTATAGAAACCCCCCCAGTATTTTTACATTGCCCGATGACAGAGGTTCTCAGCCTAGTCCGTAGTCATGTAGATATATCCAGCCAGTCAGGACTTCAAAATATCCACAATGAATGTATTCATTGCCTCCACTGTATTTAAATTTCTCTTATGCATATTCATTGTGGGTATCCTGAAAACCAAACTGGCTGGGTGTGTCTCTTGCAGTGGGTTGAGAACCTCTGCCCTGAATGTTGTGTTGATATCCAGCTCCAGAACACACCTCTCAGGATTATACTGGCATGTCTTAGCACTATTTGTATTGCCATAAAAGTAATAATAATAATATGTATTTTTATATCCGCTTCAACCAGGAACTCAGGGCAGTTTGCAATAGGAATCACAATATAACATTTAAAAAGAAGCAAAATCAAAAATAATAATACATGATCAGAGAACAAGAAACATGAAGAAACTAAAAAACAGAATATACAATAACAGAATATATATAAAATATATATAAAATAATAATGTTTCTCATTTATTAGTTCGATATACTACCTCTTTCGTATACGAGTCAAGGCGGTTTACTTAAAATTTCTAAAATTCTACTTAAAAACATAGTAAAAAGCTTATGAAAAGAACACCAATTTTGATAGGATAGAACAATACACACATCGAACATCACCCAGAGATCATTCATTCCAAAACAGCATATATATTAGGTAACGTCAGGAAGTTATGCAGTCAGATTGCCACTCACTGCCCCGCCTTCTGCGCTCCAGCTGCAGGATCAGTGGTTATCCGAGGCCTCATGAAACAGGTAAGTATTTTTCAGGGCCATTTAAGGTGTTTTGGCAAGGAGTTCCATAATGTGGGTGCAAAAAAAGTAGAAGGCACTGGACCTGGTTGACTCCCATTTGGTTTTGGATAGATGAGGTAGCACAAATCTGTTATCTGTAAGAGATCTAAGAGTCCTAAGAGGGGTGTACAGAAAGATCAGTAACGATAGGTAACCAGACTTGTTACTAAAGAGTGTTTTATGTATAAGAGTCAGGATTTTAAATTTATTTCTGGAATCTATTGGAAGGCAATGTAAGTGCTTCAACAAGGATGTCACATGGTCGTACCGATTTACCCAACACAGAACCCTAGCAGCAGTATTCTGAAGAGTCTGCAAACATTTCATATATGTCCTAGAGATATCTGTATATACAACATTACAGTAATCATAGCATGAATAGATATATGCATAAAAAAGTGAGTAAAGAGAACTTGTATCAACATAGTTGTGAACCATTCTGAGTTTGCGCAAGAAAAAGAAGCCCATTCTAAGTATAGAGGAAACTTGAGGAGCAAATGAGAGAGCAGAGTCTAACACAACACCCAAATATTTGGTACAGGGGTAATTGGCCTCTAAAAGAGAATTGGATTATGAGTAGGTACAGATAACGAACCAGTCAACAGCATAAGAATATGAGCTGTTGCCATGAGACTGGATTAGTAGTGATAATGGACTGACTAAAAGATTAAATAAAAGGGAGGAAAGGACCGAGCCCTAAGACACTCCACAGTAAGCATATGAGAAGTAGACATTGAATCCTGCATCACCCTAAAAGTGCGTTGTGCCAGAAAAGATTGGAACCACTTCTAATTATCCCTTCCCAGGGCTGCCGAGAGACTGGGCCGGTCCCCTGCTGTCCCCCCCCGAGGTCGCTGCTGCCGCTCTCCCCTCCACCCCTCAAGGTCGCTGCTGCTCCCCCCCTCCGTCCGCCACTGGGCTGGGCCCCCTGCTTTGAAATCACAGCGCCTCTCACCTTCATGTGAAAGCGCTGCAGGCAGCAGGGAAGTAGATCGCCTCCCTTCGGCCCTCCTTCCCTCCTTGTGTCCCGCCCTCGTGGAAGTTACATCAGACAAGGGCGGGATACAGGGAGGGAAGGAGGGCCGAAGGGAGGTGATCTGCTGCCCTGCTGCCTGCAGCGCTTTCACACGGAGGTGAGAGGTGTTGTGATTTCAATGCAGGGGCCAGGCCTGGTGGCAGATGGTCGACGACGGAGGGCAGGTGGGACTGCAGCGCTGGGCCCCCCTTGGAGGCCCGAGCCTGGGGAATTTTGTCCCCCCTGCCCCCCCCTCTCAATGGCTATGTCCCTTCCCACCTGAAAGTTAGACTTAACTGCATCCGAAATTCATGGAGTGGCTTGCTCTTTGATATTAGAACTGAACCTTCTTTTAGGAAGTTTAATCCTACCTGAAAACCTACTGTTTAGTCAGGCTTTTCCTCAGAAGGAATTTGGGATGCCAGTCCCTCTTGAATTTGCCTGGTTTGTGGAGGGACTGCATCATGGCCTGTGTCTTATGTTTTAACTCCTTTCCTTATGCATCCTCTTGTTCAGAAATTATAAAATTCTCATTTTAGGGGCCTTTTACAAAGCGGCGGTAAGCACTAATATGTGCTTACCATAGCAAAACAATGTTTACCACGGGATGGTTAATTACTGTTTATTTAGAGCTGCTATACTGCCTAGCCTAGCTGGCAGATCCAAGCAGTTTATAGAGTTAAAATAAAAAACACAAACTTAGTTGAAAGGAACTCCAAAATCATGACACAAAAGAAAATAGCATTTACACCAGAGAGGATAACTACACACATAAAGGGGAGAGGGGAGGGCAGGCTGACAGGTGACCAGAAATCAGAACAACTAGACTAACATGCCAAAAGCTTGTTGAAAAAGCCAGGTTTTTACTACCCTTTTGAAGGTTTTGAAGGATAGTTCTGCATGGATAACCAAGGGTAAAGAATTCCAGAGTGACGGGGCAGCAAAGAAAAAGGCATGGTGTTTAGTGGATTCCAACTGGGCATTGTGGGATTGGGGAGTACTAAATGAAAGTCATTTATGGAACGGAGAAGTCAGGGGTGGCCCAAAGTAAGATGCCGCCTGAGGCAGGGCTGAGATGCTGCCCCCCTCCCCTGGGCCACGGTCTGGCATCTCTCCCCTTTCTTCTTCCACCATTTTCCCTGAGTTTACCTTCTTTTCCCGCTTCTCTACTGTGGCCTACTTCTGAGGAAACAGGAAGTTACAACAGAGAGGTGGGCCACAGTAAAGAGAAGAGGCCGGTGCCGATGACAGGGCAGTGTTTGGGAATTGCTGCCGCCTTTTGGAAAATGGGAAAAGAAGGTAAACTCAGGGAAAGGGTGGAGGAAGGGAGATGCCACTTCAGGAAGAGTGCCGCTTGAGGCCCCCACCTCAGGTGGCCTAATGGTAGGGCCGCCACTGGGAGTAGCCAGACGGGTGAATAAGGAATAGTGAGTGATGATAAGTAGGATGGTTCACCAAGCCTGAGAGCCTTAAAGGTAAGCATGAGAAGTTTATAGAGTTATACATTTATCAACTGGACACTGAGGCATCCTGTGATAATTTTAGGATGTCTGTGTGTGTTACCCACGTGCTAAAAACTAAAATGTATTATTTTGCAGTGGGGGCTACACTGCTGTGTGTTAACCAATTAGTGCATGTTTTAACGCGTGAGCCCTTACTACTTATAGAATGGGTGGCGGTAGGGACTTATGTGCTAATCTGTTTTAATGGCCGTGTGCTAATGGCAAAGTTAACAAATTCCTCTACCATTATTGGGATTGTTTGTGATGTGTTGATCACTATTGATGAGTATGTCGACCTTACCAGCTAGTTTGATGTATGCGGACACAATCTGTGATCAATACTTTAGGAAAACATTATAATTTTCAAGAAAGAAGTATATAGAAAAGTAAAACTAAAAAAGGAAAAATATAAAGTTTTTATCGCTCTGTTTTTGAATTTTGTTAGGAGGTTTTTTAAAGAGAGCCCATGATCGAATAGCCTTGTGTTGCCGACCAGTATAAGTGCTATATAGGAGGACGTCAGCCACGGCATCTACTGAGGCCCCTTTTTCGTCCATTTTTTCATTACAGAGTGATATGTCTGCATGCTTAGCTATTCTGGCTAGTTTGGATGGGAATCACCTCTTTGACAATTTAGTGTAGGCTACTTATTAGGGATTCCTTTCTTCAACGTAGGATTTGATATTGCTAAGTAAACATGTGGCCATTAATACAAAAAAAATAGGAAATTCGTCCATTTTACCTCAGCAGTAAAAATGGCCTTACCGTGCAGGAAAGACCTGCGTGTTTACCACTATTTGGAGCCCTTTTATTTGCTGCTCCTGTCATTGGTTCTTACTTTGTCTACTTGTCCTTGTTGATGTTTTCCGTATTATTTTCTATTTTTAATTTGTAAATTGCTTAGGTTTTCTAACAATTTGCAGTATATCAATTAAATATGAAATAGTACTAATGCAGTAGGGCTAGATTTACTAATGTGCACTGTTTTAGGTCTCTAAAGTTTTGCAAACCTGATTATTTAGCTAAATGTCTGGCTTGCTACGAGCCCACAAGGGTATTACGCTCATCACAGCCAGCTTTATTGATTGTTCTAGGTCCTGCAGAGGTGACGCTGGTTTCAGCTGGAAGGAGAGTTTTCATTTTATTTTGCTCCTTTAGTATGGAATGTGCTGCCTTTTAAACTGTCAACAAAAAGTACAGAAGAATCAAAGCTTCGCAGGGATAAAGACACTCAGGAGACAGTGAAGATGACTCAAAACAAGCGAAGATACGATGATGCTGTACGGTCTTGCAAGTTTATTGAACAGCAACAAAGACTCGACACGGCCGTGTTTCGGTCAACAAGACCGTACAGCATCATCGTATCTTTGCTTGTTCTGAGTCATCTTCGCTGTCTCCTGAGTGTCTTTTAAACTGTACCTGGAGATGATTTTTTGTTTTGCTTTGCTATTCTTCAAAAGCCGAAGGCTTGAATATTTACACAGTGGCGTACCAGGGGGGGGGGGGGGGCGGTCCACCCGGGTGCACGCCGCTGGGGGGGGGGTGCCGTGCGCCTGTCAGCTCTTTGTTTTCATGCTCCCTCTGCCCCGGAACAGGTTACTTCCTGTTCCGGGGCAGAGGGAGCATGAAAATGAAGAGCCGGCAGGCGTACGGCACCCACCCCCAGCGGCGTGCACCCGGGGGGGGGTTCTTTCGCTGGGAGATTGGGGGTTCTTTCGCCGGGGGGGGGGGCGTTGCGCTGTTCCGGGGGGCGGGGCGCATCGGCGATCCGCCCCGGGTATCAGCCCCCGTAGGAACGCCACTGCATTTACATTAAATTCTAAGAGGTCCTTTTACTAAGCTGCACTAAGAAAGTGGCCAGCACTATCCCTAGCGCGGGTCTGTTCCATGCACTGAGGACATGTTTAGCGTGGTGTTGAAATGGCCCCATTTTCCATTATACCCAGTAATGGCCATGTGCAAATTTCCCCATAAGTGCATGGTAATTAGTGTGTGAGCACTTACTAACATCTTTTTTCTAGGTGATACTACTACTACTACTACTACGTGATAAGGGCTCACCCATTAACCCTGTGCTAATCAATTTTTTTATTATTTTATTAGGATTTATTTACTGCCTTTTTAAAGGAATTCACTCAAGGCGGTGCACTACAAGAATACATAAGCAATAGACAATTACAAGCATTACAAATATTCACACAATACATAGTATGGCATAGCATGCTGCATTCCAATGTCAACACAATACACAATAAAACATTTTAATAGACAGTATAGGGTGTAAGCAAAGATGGAACATACAGATAGATAAGAGTAACAGAAGTAAGAAAATAAGGTACTAATTTAAAGAAAGTTACAAATCAGGTCAGAAAGGTGCTTGAATACAATTTTTGGCAACACAATTGTTTAAAACGTTATTCCACATTTATTAAATCAATTAGCTTGCAGTGATGTTGCTGTGCTAATCTACGAAGGGCCCATTTACAAAGGTGCACCAAAAAGTGGCCTGTGGTAGTGTGGGTGTGTGCATTGAATGTATTCTGGACCATTTGTCCAACACGTCTGGGAAAAAAGGGGTTGTTTTGGGCCAGGAAATGTACGTGCGGCCTAATGAAAACCAGCACGTGTCTATTTATGGCCTCAGCCCTTAATGCCACCCATTGACTTAGCAGTAAGGGCTCATGCGTTACCCGCATGGTAACCATCCAATGCGTGCCAACTGCCGATTACTGGCGGGAACGCCCCCCACGGTAGAAAATAGAAAATTATTTTCTACCACATGTTTTTGGTGTACGCCAAATTTGGAATTACTGCCTGGGGCATGTGGTATCAGCTGCTATCAGAAAAGAGTGGAAGGGGACCAGAGCCACTGCTGCACACAGAAGTCTGTCTGTTCTCCCCAAATCCTGTGCACTTTTTCTCACTTATAAGAGGATTCAGGGCTAGATGCACTAAACCTTAACGACCCTCTAACAACCCTTTAACGAACGAAATTCCCAACCGTTGCATGCATTAAAGGCCTTTTTCCAACGAAGCAAGCAGCTAACGAAAACGGAGTAACTACCATTGTAATGTGGGCGATTCGGGAT
Organism: Microcaecilia unicolor; assembly: GCF_901765095.1. NCBI lineage: Eukaryota > Metazoa > Chordata > Amphibia > Gymnophiona > Siphonopidae > Microcaecilia > Microcaecilia unicolor. Next base: position 95,731,847 of record NC_044036.1, on the reverse strand, counting down.
GCACTAACAATACCGACGATTACACCGAATTATTTTCCGCAACATATTTAACGTGTGGTCAGAGCAGTCATAAAGGCCTGAGCTGTCATCTCCCCGCTGCCCCCTGTACCAGAAAAATCAAAGCTGGCATGTTTAAACATGAAAAGTGAGAAAAAAAACAAAAAACACCACAAACACGTGGCTCCCCGCTTTCCCCTGCATTACTAAAAAAATAAACATACCTTAAAAAAGGATCGGGAGGGGGCAAAGGCGCTCGTCAGAAGCGTCCTGTATGGACGGCCTTGCCCCCCCCCAGATCGCCGCTGTTCCATGCTTCTGCCCTTCACTAAATTAAAAACTGAAAATAAAAAGTTAAACTTTAGCAGCGCCGGGCCCCCCTCCCTTCCTGTGTTGATCTTCTTTTCCCAACACTGCTCCGCCTCCCGCCATCCTCCGCCCCTTGCTCCGCCCCCCTGAGTTCGTCGCCGCTGTTCCCCCCCTCCAAAGGACCCCCCTCCACCTTACCGGCCGTGCAGCGCCTCTCACCTTTGTGTGAAGGCGCTGCATGAGATGAAACAACGGATCGTCACTCCCTTCTGCCTCCACCGACGTCTCTCTCCTTCTTCCTCATGTGCACGCCCTCCTCTGACGTAAGTTTCCTACGTCAGAGGAGGGCGTGCACAGGAAGAAGGAGAGAGACGTCGGTGGAGGCAGAAGGGAGCGACGATCCGTTGTTTCATCTCGTGCAGCGCCTTCACAAAAAGGTGAGAGGCACTGCATGGCTGGTAAGGCGGAGGGGGGGTCCTTTGGAGGGGGGGAACGGTGGCGACGAACTCGGGGGGGGGGGAGCAAGGCGCGGAGGATGGCGGGAGGCAGAGCAGTGTTGGGAAAAGAAGATCAACACAGGAAGGGAGGGGGGGGGGGCCCAGCGCTGCTAAAGTTTAACTTTTTATTTTCAGTTTTTAATTTAGTGAAGGGCGGAAGCGGGGAACAGCAGCGATCTGGGGGGGGCAAGGCCGTCCATACAGGACGCTTCTGACGAGCGCCTTTGCCCCCTCCCGATCCTTTTTTAAGGTATGTTTATTTTTTTAGTAATGCAGGGGAAAGCGGGGAGCCACGTGTTTGTGGGGGTTTTGTTGTTGTTGTTCTGACGGTTCTGGCATGCGCAGAGCAGCCAGCATAACGCTTGGCTGCTCTGCGCATGATTTAAGGGCCGATTACCGAACAGAATTACGAATCATTGATACACTGTACTTTTTAAATCCGCACCGAACTTGTGCAACTTGTTTTTTTTGAGCATTGTTCGTTTTTTTAAATTCGGTTCGGACTTTAATGTTTGTAATTTTTTATGTATGGTTGATGCATCTGGGCCTCAGTGAGCAGCACTTCCTTATCTGCTGTTTTTTTGTCTGCAGTCAGATCTACACAGGTCCCCATCTGCTGGAGTTTAAAAAGATAGGCTTGTTTGCCTAGGGTCTACCAAACAGGTAATTCTGCTCTATTGTGCCTGGAGCAGCTGCAGGCCTGTGGGTGTGACCGGGGGGGGGGGGGGGGGGGGGGGGCTGGGGAGAGGTATGTGTCCTCTTTTTTTTTTTTCTTTGGACAAATATTGTAACCCTAGTAATCCCCTGTTTGGAGGAGATTACTGAGAGAGTAAATGCCTGAGAAGAGTCACTGGGGGGAGTGACTGGGAGGTCCCTGGTTGAGAGGAAGCTCAACCTAAGGGAAGTAATTTGGAAATTAAAATGCAGAGAAATAGTGCCCCGAGACTGAAGAGTGACCCAGGGGAGGGGGGAGATAAAAAAAAAGAGGAGTGTTCTTTAAGGAGGGGGGTGTCATTGGTTGTCTGATGGTCCCTTGCCACTGACCTGGAAGGAGTAAGGGGAATCTCAAATAGGCAAGACAAAACCACTGGCTGTAAAGAGGATCTGTGGCTCAGCAAAGTGACAACTGGGGAAGAAAAGTGAGGAGAGCTATGGGTGGGCAGTGGAGAGACCCAGCCCAGGAGCGTGGGATTGGAGCCAGGGAGTGCCCATACCAGAGCCAGGGTGAGCCAATGCAATGGTCACCTTAGAAGGAGGTCAGGCCACGGAAGGTTTGGACCTGCAAAGTGAGAGGTGTACTGCCTTTGGGATATTATTCTCTGGGTTAGGCATGGACAGGAGTCTGTAAAAAGTGTAAAGAATCCTGCTGAAAAGCCTCTGAATATAAATACAAGGAAGGAGAGTACAGGAGTTCCCTTGGAGGAATACTAGAAGTAATGAGGCTTTAAAAGCCTTAAATGTTAGAGTTATCCTGGTTGAGGTTCCTGATTTTTCAGAGTTGAAGAATAAACAGTTTGGGTTTGTATGAACTGCTGAATCTGTGTGTTCATTTGGATTTAAGAGAATATAAGTGAGTATTAAAACAACAGCCAGTCTTGATCTCCACAGTTTTCCTTTGGACTTGTTTTTTGGGTTACTGGGGGAGAAGAGAGTAATCCCACCCACTAATGCTTCTTTTCTCTGGTGGAGGCACCAAGTGCCAAGCAAGGAAGGGTCTGACAGAGACTGCCTTTGTGATGCTCTAGAAGGGTCAGATCCCGAACCCAGAAGTGCTCAGGTCAGGGGCATTACATGTCTGTCCTAAAAGATCAGCATTGGGAGCTACACCGGCTGTCAAGCACATTTAGTATTTGGAAAACAGCTGTTATTGAGCAGTACATAAAGAGGCTGCAGTCCATACAAAATGCAGCCATTAAACTTATTTGTCAAGCACAAAAGTTTGACCATGTTTCTCCCGTTTCAAAAAATTTCATTGGCTCCCAACAGAATAATGAATCACATTTAAACTTCTTACACTTGTTTTCAGGGTTCATAGAGTTGGTCTTCCGGATTACTTTTCTGCTCTTGTAATTCCATATTCACTGCCATGACTTCTCTGCTCGATAAATGATCATTGGCTTGTACTTCCCCATCCAAACTGACAGAACTTGAAAGTGCCAGCTGTCCTGCATTTTTCTTTGTAGCTCCTGTCTCTAAGGTCTGAACTATCTTTTTAGAACTTCAAAAAAAGCCCTGAAATCCTGGCTGTTTAAACAGGCATTTCAATAGTAAGTAAAAAAGAGCCCTGGGTATCAAACTGCATGACAAGTTCCTCTCCTGTTCTCTTCTTTTGTACCCTGCATTCTATGCTATTCTTCCCTCCCCTCTCTTCCACCCCTGACCCTTTTGAGATCCTGAGGGTTTGCTACTGCTGGGTGATATTGCCTTTTCTATCAATATATTATAGCTCCTTTCTGAATTTTACTTTGTTTTTAGTTTTGTAAACCAACCAGATCTGCAAGTCAGTTTGGGCAGTATAGCAAGTGTAAATAAACTATAAACTACTCCAGTTGACTCTATTTAAGAATATAAACATTGCCATACTGGGACAGACTGAAAGTCTATTAAGCCCAATATCCTGTTTCCCACAGTGGTCAATCCAGGTCACAAGTACCTGGTAAGATCCCAAAAGAGTAAAATGGATTTTTTGCTGCTTATCCTGAAAATAAGCAGTGGATCTTTCCAAGTCCATCTTAATAATGGCTTATGGACTTTTCCTTTAGGATATCACCAAACCTTTTTTACACCTTCTAAGCTAATTGTGTTTACCATATTCTCTGGCAATGAATTCCAAAGTTTAATTACATATTGAATGAAAAAATATTTTCTCTGTTTTGTTTTAAATTTACTAATTAGTATCTTCATTGTGTACCCCCTAGTCCTAGTATTTTTGGTAAGAGTAAACAAGTGATTCATGTCTACCCGTTCTACTCCACTCAGTATTTTATAGACCTCTAGCACATCACCCCTCAGCCCTCTCTTCTCTATGAGGAAAGGCTAAAGCAGCTAGGGCCCTTCAGCTTGGAGAAGTCATCTCATCTCCTTTATCATTTTCGTTGCCCTTCTCTGTACCTTTTCTAATTTTGCTGTACCTTTTTTGAGACGCGGTGGCCAGAATTGCACACGGTATTCACGATGGAGCAATACAAAGACATTATAACATTTTCATTTTTGTTTTCCATTCCTTTCCTAATAATTCCTAACAGTCTCTTTGCCTTCTTACCTGCTGCTGCACACTGAGCAGAAGGTTTCGACATATCATCAACGATGACACCTAGATCTTTTCCTGGGTGGTGACTCCTAATGTGGAACCTTGCATCACGTAGCTGTAGGTTGGGTTCCTCTTTTCACATGTATCACTTTGCAGTTGTTCACATTAAATGTCGTTCACCATTTGCATGCCCAGTCTTGTAAGCGCCTCTTGCAATTTAACAACTTTGGATAACTATTGTCATCAGCAAATTTAATTTCTTCACTTGTTAATCCCATCTCTAGATCAATTTTAAATGTGTTTAAAAGCAATGGTCCCAGCACAGAACCCTGGGGAACCCCACCATCTACCCTTCTCCATTGAGAATACTGACCATTTAACCCTACTCTCTTTCTATTTTTTAACCAGTTTATAATCCACAATAGGACACTACCTTCTATCCCATGACTTTCTATTTTCCTCAGGAATCTTTCATTCTGTCACCCTCTTGTGCTACCTTTCTCTTTCATTATCAAGATTTTTCCTCTCCCTTCAGTTCCTGCAAATGCTAACATTTCTGGTTTGTAGGATAACCAGACTTTTGTAAGTGAGCTCTCTCCAGTCCACATTCTCATGTTTTCCTCATGTATAGCTGAAAAAAATTGACATAGATCATAGAGAATATTTTTGACCATTTCTGGATTTTGAAATTGGATCTGTCTAAAATTTGTAGGGTTACTTCTTCTATATTAAATCATCCTAGAATATTACTAGTGGTTAGGGTGGTGGACTTTGGTCCCTGGGAACTGAGGAACTGAGTTCAATTCTCACTTCAGGCACAGGCAGCTCCTTGTGACTCTGGGCAAGTCACTTAACCCTCCATTGCCCCATGTAAGCCACATTGAGCCTGCCATGAGTGGCAAAGTGCGGGGTACAAATGTAACAAAAAAAAAAAATATATATATATATACGTAGAGAGATCAAATCCTGACCTGGCCTAGGGTTAACCCTTCAGATACTGGGTCACTTGATAGCTCTATAAATGCACTCTATCTCCTCTTTTTTATTATTTTTTATTTTTATATATCTCCTCTCTGTTCAGCTTCAAGTTATAACTAGTGTAATGCTATCCTAGAAACTCCTATGTCAGCACAGATGATAATTAGCCACGTGCAGCAAGGAGTGTGTGGGTTTCTGGCATGCTGTTGGGCAGGTTGTAATTTGAAACAGAACAGTTTTACTAGTAGTAGAGAGCCAGCGAACGTGGGTGGCCATGTTGAGTGCAAATAATTTATGAAGTTTCCAGCCTTGAGGATCATCACAAAGAGTTAGACAGGGTCCACATTGATAATTATGAGAGTCTCGAGTTGGTGCAAAACTGATGTGTGAAGGACAGTAGCCTGATTCTAGCAAAAGAAAACAATAGTATGACAGAGAAAATCAAGGCAAGCATGCTTTTTAAGTACTTGCCTTCTTATTTCTGTGCTGTGCCCTGGAAAAGTGGACATTTGGAAATTTCATAGCCTCGATCTAGTGTCCTATTAAAATATCACTATGTGCATATTCCTTGCATAGAAGGGACTAACACCGTTGCGTAGCCTTGGGGGCCTGGACCCCCAATTTTGGGTTCAGGCCTCTAAGGTCTGCTGGTTTGGCTGGCAGGGGACCCAATCCCCACTAGCAGAAGCTTTCCTGCGGCGATATTTGGCGCCACTCTACCTGTCCTGCTTTCCTCCTCCCCTGTGCGCATGCTCAGTTTTAGTGAAAGTGAGCATGAGTGAGCTTCACACATGCTCAATTTCACTAAAACCGAGCATGCACATTGAGGCAGGAAAGCGGGGCAGGCAGCACAGCGTCAAATATCGCTGCAGGAAGGATTCTGCTGGAGGGACTTGGGAACCCCTGCCAGCCCAGCTATGTGGGGTTGTGGCGGGGGTTGAGAGTGGCGGGAAGGCAGGGCAAAATGTGCCCCTCCCCAATTTGGGGCTCAGCCCCACCCCCAAATCAAGGTCTGGCTAAACATAAAAAAAACATAGAAAATTATGGCAGATAAAGGCCATATGGCCCACCCAGTCTGCCCATCCATGTCATCCAGTATCTCTTCCTCCCCCTAAGACAGTGTTTTCCAAGTCCAGTCCTGGAGTACCCCTTGCCAATCAGATTTTCATGATATCCACAATGAATATGCATGAAAGAGATTTGCATATAATGGAGGAAGTATATGCAAATCAAGTTCACAAATTCTATGTAGAAGGGATGAAGTGTATCGATATCAAAAATTAAAAACTTCATTTATTACCTGTTCAGTATTCCAATAGTTCTCAAGACCTCTATTCAGGTGGAAGGAAAAGCCTCAGTTCTGTCACAGGAAGATCATACATTCCATCTGTTTAAACTTCCATCACTGGCTGAAAAACCTGTCACCTTCCAATTTAATAGTAATATGAACAACTTGTGCTCTGTGAGTCACTAGTGAATCGAGGAACACGCAGCAGAAAGGTCCGTTTCCCACTGAGGCAGCTGTATGACACTACAAAATGCTGGCCAATGTCGGGGACATCCAATCTGCTCATAAGCTAAGTACCATAAGAAGTTATTTTTATATAAAGTAAGAAAAATATATTTGAAAAGTTAAAAAAAAAAACACAAAATTGAAGTTATTTATATTACGATTAAATTGGAAGGTTTTTCAGTCAGTGATTGAAGTTTAAACAGGTGGTTTGTATGATCTTCCTGTGATAGAACTGAGGATTTTCCTTCCTACCAGAATCGAGGTCTTGAGAACTATTGCAAGTCAAGTTCATGCATATTCATTGTGGATATCCTGAAAACCTGACTGGCAAGGGATACCCCAGGACTGGACTTGGGAAACACTGTCCTAAGAGATCCTATGTGCCTGTCCCATGCTTTCTTGAACTCATACATAGTCCCCATCTTCACTACCTCCTCTGGGAGGTCATTCCGCGCATCCACCACCCTTTCTGTAAAGAAGTATTTCCTTAGATTACTTCTGAGTCTAGTCCCTTTTAACTTAATCTTATGCCCTCTCATTCTAGAGCTTCTTTTCAGTTGAAAGAGACCTACCTCCTGTGCATTGATGCCATGGAGATATTTAAAAGTCTCAATCATATCTCTGCTCTCTCATCTTTCTTCCAAAGTATACATATTGGGTCTATGAGTCTGTCTCCATATGTTTTATGATGAAGACCACTAATCATTTTAGTAGATGCCATCTCATTGACTATGATTTGATCCCTAGTGTAACCCCATACTTGGGAACATAAAATGCAACCAATTGGGTAGCGAACTTCTAATCCCATTCCTGGTTACTGGCTTCTTTAATGTGATTGAGCATATGGTGTTGTGGTCCGGGTTCCAGGGCATTGCTAGATCAACTTTCTTTGATGGACAAAGATATCTCTCCCTCTGCAGCTGAGCAGCCTCTTTGCCTAAGGGAATGGCTTTCCTCATATAGTCCATGCCAACCTCATCTGGCAATCTCCATCTCTGTCAAACCCAAATCTGGGGAAAGGAGTTCAGTGTACTCAAGAATGGAGGTTTCATAAATATCACATTTATTTCACAGAGCATAAACTTCAACATTTCAAAATGATCGGGTTTGCTAAACACAAGACAAATGGACGTCTGCCTGGACATAAAGAAGGAGCTTGCCCAATACTGGAGTTGCTCAGCACCCACTGGCACCCATAGAGCTGGCTTCTATGTAACAGAGAAATATGGGGTACCTTCAACACCAGCAGTCACTACAGGCTTCTGCTGCAAATATTCAGACAGCAGTATAAGTGTTTTAACATCAAACCAGAAATCTTTAAAGTTATGCAGTTCATGTCTGGCAATACCCAGTACAGTTCATTCACTTGCACAGCTCAGATGTTCAGAAAAACGATGAGACTTCCAGAAGGTAAACTGTTCCTTTCTCTGTTGTGTTCATAATTCTTTCCTGAGGCACTTCAGAAAGACAAATAAGAAGGTTATATGCCTAGGGGTAGAGTTTATTTCTTATACCCTCCAAGGAAACTGTGCCAATCCAAATTTAGCCAAAAACAGAATGTGAAAAAGGAAGGCCCTCTCATCCTGCAAACCTTCCCTTTTACCGTATATGCAACACAGGCCATCGGTGATGTCATCTGGTCTTAAACTCCAATCTGCTTAACCAAATACGAAGTATTGTTAAGCATAGATGGAGACTAGGTATGTACAAATGTTACGTTCAGGTACAGGCTAAGGACCTGACCTTGGAATGAAGGTCACACCAGATTTCAGGTACGTTAGTTCCCCTATAGTAGGCAGACAGCATTATCTATCTGTAAGTGCTTTAGAACAGCAAAACCTCTGAAAATGAGATAAATTGGTTTATTTCCTAGTACTGTTGTATGACAGATGGTCTGTAAATGGAGAGTTGGCACAAATGTCAGATTGATTACTAATGCTCTGGTGTACAGAACCTTGGCAATAAAAAGATTACACTGGTCCATTCTCAACTGCTGCTCTTTACTATGGCAAACCTTCTGTGATGGGGGCAGGGATTACAACAGAGTGAAAGTTGTGATCTCTATCTTAACGCCTTAGGGGTCCGTTTATTAAGCTGCAGTAAAACGTGGCCTTAGTGTGCCCTTGCGCGGGGTTTTCCCATGTACCAAGGACATTTTTACCACAGCAGTAAGATGGCCGACTTTCCAAATTACAGCACGAGCAATTACCACCGCCTGTTTTGTAGGTGGTAAGGGCTCAAGTGGTAATCCTATGCTAATCAGCGTGCGGTATATATAGCTGCGCTAACTGATTAGTGCAGGAACACCCACTCTCTGTCTCCCAGACATGCCCCCTCCCAGAAAAATAAGAAAATATTTTTTAGTGCACAGTTAGCACACACAGATTTAAAAATTATCACAGGATGCCTGAGCGTGTCCCACACTATGCCATTTTAAGCTGTGTTAAGCACATGCTAGCACTTACCACAGCTTAGTGAAAGGGTTCCTTAGAATATTGGACCCTCTATAATGGGGTGGAGCTATAGAAGTCATTCCCAAGGGATCTTGCCAGGTATTTGGAAACAGGATACTGGGCTTGATGGACTTTCGGTCTGTCCCAGTATAGCAATGCTTATGTTTATGTTCTTATCCTTCATGATAAACAAAAAATGAGGGTTCATTACATATGAGGTGGGGATTATAGCGAGGTGCAGGTATTTAGAAATGGCTAATGCTCTATTAAAGTGGTTCACTATGGATTGTGAATATGCATGAATTGTCTCCACCATGGATATCCTGAAATCCAGACTGGCTGGGTATGTCCAGAAGACTGGGTTGAGGACCAGTTGTCTGATTATATTGTAAGTTCTCATTTGAATTCAGGTGATCACCAGCTGATATGATTTTGGTGTGTGGCCAGCAGGGTACACAAAGCTCAGGGTCCTGGATTTCAGGAGTGTGAGATTTGCTGGAATAGGTGGAATAACTCCGCAAATAACTGTCAAGAGAGAAATAAATTTTGGGAGAAGGAGGGGGAGGAACGGGAGGCCAAACCAGAAGGTATTCCGGGAAAGACAACACTTGGGGTTAGGAGAGTAGATGGAAGTTGAAAAAAGGGTGTCCAGTGTAGTTTTTGAGAGAGGCGGGCTGGGTTATCAGCATTCAGGCGACAAATAGTATCTTGGTGGAGAAGGGGAGGGTGGAGTGTCTGGGAAGTCTGAGAGAAGCTGGGAAGCTAGTTGGGACTGCAGGACAATGAGAAGAGGAAATTCAGCCTACACTAGAAAACTACCATTTTTTGAGAGAAAAAACATCTGTAATATTTAATTGTGCAATCTATTGATTGTGATTATTTAAATAACAGATTTCTAATTTGCTGTCTAAAACATTTCTTTTCAGATTTGTTTCCTCAGTTGTGGAAAGTCCTTTTATACCTAACTCTGGTCTAGCTGTGACTTAATTAGCCATGATACTTGGGGGCTCTCCTTTCTAATTTACCAGTTTTAAAACAGACTGGTAGAGCTTCTGATTTCCATTTTAACCCTCAAGGGCACTGTAGATTCAGCTTGGTCCAAACATCCTCCTCCTCACCCACCCCATATTCTGATCTTTATATAGATTGTCTTGTGGATTAGCAACTTAGTGTTTTACCTATTTAGATACAGTGATTCCTGTTCTGAATTCAGTCCTATCGATTCACATGTCTCTGCATCCTCTGACTAGCTTTTGCCCTTCCCAGAGTTGCCAAGTTGCCTACTTCCAGAAGAGAGGGTTTAGGCCCAGTGGTGTGCTGGAAAAATTTTAACAGGCTCTCTCTCTGGGCATAGCCAACTGTACAATTTGGTGTGGGGGGGGGGGGGGGGGAACACATTCCTCACTCCCCCTCCCCCATGCAGGCATGGTAGGCATACCTTTGCTGGCAGGGATGCCGACTATCTCTTTTGATCTAAGCACAGGAAAAAAGAAAAGATTTTAAATGCTCCCAGTTTTCAATCTAATTCATGTTTAATTTGGGATAATATAAATGTCATAAATAACTTAAAATAGGTAAATAAATAGAAACTCTGGATGTTGAGCACCTGATTCTCATAACATGATGCCTGTTTTAGTGACCCTTTACCAGGAGAAAAAAATCTCTGCACAAATACAACACATGCTAGCGTGTCCCTATAACCAGCCCCTCCTCCAAATGGCAAACTAGTTACGATTTATAACAAATTATTACTTTACCTATGAAAACTTATTCCACTGTTATACCTCCTCTGTGTACATCTGTATGCTGCACAAGCTGGCATGTTTGAACTTATAATTGAGATTAAATAAAAATGCTACCAACATTAAAGAACGACAACATGGATGCAGCAGCTCAAAGGACTGTTTGTTCTGTTTTTTTTTGTTTTGCCGCTGCGGAGAGGAGGAGAACAACTAAGTGAGACTTCCAAGCCACAGGCAGCTGGAGCTGATGTTTTCAGGAAGGGACCCGAGCCACCCCAGCCCAAAGATTAGCAGCCGGTTGTTAAAGTTTAACAACCAGCTCCCAAAATTCTTTAAAAAATAACAAACGGCTCTGACGAGCCGTTATGAGCCGGCTCCACCACACCACTGTTTAGGCCAATCCTGGATTTCTAAGCATATAGCACCTGTAGTACAGATGCCAATGGATAATAATCACGAATGACAAATACCACACTGCATTGGGATGCAAGATGGAAAAACCAGAATTAGCCAAAACGTCCTCTGGGAACTATCTTGTCAGTGTAACCCATGGTTATCTAAACAGTCATAACACAGTGAGCCCCATGTAGCAGGTCAGTAGGGGCGTGACCGGAGGACCCGGGAGGAGCTCAGAGGGTATAAAAGGGAAGCCCTGTGGGAAGAAGTCTGTCTCTTATTCTGCCTTTTGATATAGTAACTAGCTCTGGGTGTGGGAGTTGTGTGTTACTGATAGTCCCCCTGCCAGATGACCCATTGCAAGAGAAGGGGGAGTCCTATAACATTGTGACCAGTGGATAGGTTCCTGGAAAGTAAGCTGGTATATAGCATCAGCCATTAGAGGAGCCAGAAACCATCAGTTAAGAAGTTAATAAAATTATGTTCCAGTTTCTTTTAATCCTCTGAGTGTCTTGTGGTTCCTGAGTAGATGAGCTGATGAGACCAGGTGAGCAATGCCTCTTAAGCCCCTTCTAACCCAAGATAGCAGGACCGGGTTAGATCGGCACTGCTTTTCCTGCTGCTGTACAACTCCCCACATCATAATTGATCATCCTTCATTAAAATCTTTGCTTTAACCTTTCATCTAACACCCACTTTAAATCTTCTTAATCGTGACCTTTCAGTCTTAACTCAACACTTCTTATTCATCTTAGGTGTTCTTTGTGGTGTGTCTGTCTTGAATAGATTGTAAGCTTGAAGAAAACAGAATGATCTTTTACGTGTCTCTGTACAGCACTGCATACATCTGATAATGCATTTTACAAATGATTAATCGTAATAAGGACAATTGTGGAGTAGGGGGATTAAATCTTCCTCTGTCTTTATAACAGATTTTTGAGAGCATAGAGAAGAAATTATTAGCTTTGCTGTGCTTCTGAGAGTGCAAATTCCCTTTTATATCAGACCCTTTTCTGAATAAAATCTCTGCCAGTGGAGGAGAACCAAGATGATGGCACTGGCAGGCAGGAAGCATTGACCCACTGGGGCTCTAGTTTGACTTTGGTTGCTGCCCATTGTGATAGTGTGGACAGGTGCTTGAACCCTGGGCCTCTTGAAGGCCTATAAACGAACACTGAAGCAGCTTCAAGCACAAATGAAAGCCCTTTATTTAGGATAGTAATAAAACAGCCAGTCAGTTCTACCTCCTAGTCCTAGGTTATGAAATAGCAGTCTCTCAGCTATCCCTGACAGGGTTTTGGAGGCTTCTCTCAGCTCCTGCCAGAGCCTTCCTGACTTTCCTCAACTCAGAAGGTTTATCCTTCTTGGTCTGGGACCTGCCTTCCTGAATAGGCTTCCCAGTCCTAGCTCTTTTAAGGTGGCTTGGGATGATGTGTCTTATGGAGAACTACAGTTTGCCTTGCCGCAAAATTTCTTTTCAGATGAAGAAATACAAGGGCAAGATTTGTTTATTCCCCTGAGCCAGTTCCTGTATCTTTGTTGATCCAGCCAACGATAAGTGACTTCATACAGCAGGTGATAATAGATTCTTTTGGGTGATGACATGGCGGGCAGTGCATTTGCTGAAGGAGCGGCAGAAGCTTCTCTTAGAGCAAACTCTGCTATACTCCAGCATGTCCTGATGGGGCTGTGGTACCAATGCAGTAGGTTCTCAAATTGATTATTATACTTATCCAGTCCAATGTTCCAAAACATTTATCCAGACAGCAGCAACTTCAGCACAGACCTAGTACCACTCACTGGGGACATGCATTAATTTTCAGTGACATTATTTGGAAAATTCCGCTGAAAATCATTACACACTGCCCTAGTGCTATCTGTACCATGCCGGGGTGGGGCAGGATAGTATCCAGAAAACTATCTGGATAACTTAAAATAGCAATTGACATCACACCTGGATATGCAGCATTGTTATTTGCATAGTATCCAACACTGAATATCCAGGAGTATTTAAAAAATGTATTTATCTTTATTAATGGCATCAAGTGACAATACAAGAACATAGGAACAGAGATAAACATATCCAACAATATATCGTGAGTAAAGTGATGTGGTAGCTGGCGTTAGTCCACTTTTAATGGTAATAAATAGAAATAAGACAAATATTGAGAAGAAAATAAGATGATACTTTTTTTATTGCACTAACAATACATTTTTGATTAGCTTTTGAAGGTAGCCCTTCTTTTTCAGATCAGAAATAAGCAAATGTTGACAAATATCAGAGGGGCAGATGCCCAAAATTCCAGTGCTGTTTTGAACAGTGCCAAAGTTTTACCACCTGATCAGCATGGCTGATCAGCTCCCTCATGCTCAGCGTTAATTACACGCAAAATTAAGTGCGGTCATAGCGTTGAGCATGAGGGACAACTGCAGGTGGATTGTGCCTAGGGATGCACTCAAGAACTGTGCGTTAGGCACAGTTCTTGAGCGCATGCTCAGAAAGCATAGGAGAAAAGCCCTGACTTGTCAAACCTGGTGCCCATGCTCTCACAGGCTCTTGCCTGGCCCCGAAATAAAATTTTAACCTGGTGGTCCAGCAGGACCCCCCCAAAGGACATTAACCTTGGTGGTCTAATGGGACCCTCTAGCTGGGACACCACCCCATGGCTTACCTCGAAATTGGAGGAGGGATGACTTCCTCTTCTTATGGGCATCTCCTCAAAATGGTGGTGCCCTGATCTGCCTGGTGCATCTGGGTCAGGTGTGCACCATTTCCAGTGCTCCAAAAAAACATGTGGCACTAACTCAACGGGAATCGGACATTGCCTGCCTGGTTACCGCCAGGTTATCATGGGAACCCTTACCACCACCTCATTGGGTGGCGGTAAGTGCTACCAGCTGCATGTCCAGCCATTAGTAAGAGTTACCCTACCACATGGCCATTTTTTTTAGAGGCTTTTTAACCGCTGCAGTAAAAAGTCCCCTGGCATGTTGGAAAAACGGCCTCCACCACTACCACAGGGCCTTTTTTCCCATAGCTTTGTAAAAGGACCCCTTAAGTACTGAAAGGGGTTGTTTGTTTCTTTGAGCCCTAAGTAGGCATTTCTAACAAGTATTTTTAACACAGTTTAACAAGCCATTTTAACATTTATCTGTCTTTTACCATAAACAGAGAGTTAGACTATGGGATTGTCCTTCCCCTCTAACACTTTTCTCTGCAGCCTTACTCTAACAGGCATTTCTAACAAACACTTTAACCAACACAGCTTTAGCATTTAGGCAACAAAAGTTTAGTAATTCGGTTCCTTAAGATAGACCTCGACACATTTTCACTGAATCTAGAGGTCAGTCCAAAAACTTAGGAGCTGGCAACGGAACCTTCTTTATTTTCTTCTCCACCCTACAAAGAACAAGTGGGAGACCATTCTGTGCCTGTAGGCAACAAAAATTTAGTAAATCAGTCCATTGCACTGCCAGAAACCAGCAGTCTCCCTTCTGGAACCATGTGTCAGCTGTGTGACATCATCCACTTTATAGGTGAAGCAAAGAGGGAATTGCTCATTGTTTCAGAATTCACATATTCTCTCTCTCCCTAGCCTTCACCCAGCCTTTCTCTCTCATTCCCCCAAGCCTTCACCCAGTCTCTCTCTTGTCACTTTGCTGACTGCTACTGTACGTGCATAGATGATTACCTCCCGGTTAATGCGTGAAACCTTACCGCTAAGTCAATGGGTGGTGATAAGTTCTCAGGCCCAAAATGGACGCTCGCCAGTTTTCATTTTGCCACATGTCCATTTTCGGCCAAAAAAAAAGGCCTTTTTTGCAGGTGTGCTGAGAAATGAACCTGTGCGCGTCCAATATAAGCATCTACACCAGCGCAGGCCACTTTTTGGCACACCTTAGTAAAAGGACCCCTTAGGTTATAAACCCTCTGGGGACAGGGACATACCTACTGTACTCATCTTGAGCTTCCACTAAAAAGATGTGAGCTAAATACTAAAATATATTAAGATAAGAGCTGAAAGTATTCAGAAACCACAATGACCCACAAAAATGTGGGGTAATTACACTTATAGCCAGGTTGGAGGGTACTGTATGTATACTGTTTTTCTACTCTGGAAATGGTTCCTTGCAGTCCAACTAAAAGTATCATACCAGGGAAAATCCTTTGTACAATACTTTTAGACAGACTGAGAGCAATTTTCAGAGAGGCTTCTTGTTACCAGATAACTGGCTTTGACCAAAAAGTAATTTAACTGAAGAAATTCCAAGATAATATAGAAGAAAAATGAGAATTAAAAATCTAGGAAACACACACACTATGATCTGGGCTTTATTAAGCCTGATGTTACCCCCTAGTTCTGGACATGCCTGGTGTTGCAAGGGGGAGTCTGTGCCCTGGAGTCTGCATGAAAATATATCTGGTAATTTTCCACAGAGCCTCTAGTAACCCAACCTATAGGAGTAACTGGGAGGTCAGTTGGTGGAACTATACAAACTCACAAACTCTTACTAGCCAAATGACTAACCTAATTCATGCAGGTAGCACCAGCCTGGGATAGGGAAATCCCCTAGTCTCTGAAGTCAAGGAGGAGTACAGTGGCTACTTTTGTGTAGCTATACTGGAAGTACTGAACCCGCTGTCACACTCAGATCAGTAGTGTTCAGGTCCATCAAGGGATACAGCCGGGTCTGGTGCAGGACCGTCCCCCCCAACACTTGAGCCACCCCACACACTCAGGCCTCCACCCTGCCCCCTTACCTTCCTGTGTCTGCTGCTCCCTTGGTCTGTCGTCTCCTGCTCCTGTGTGCTGGGACTCAGATTATTGTGTTAATGCAATCATCCAGGTTCTGGCATACAGGAGTAGGAGAGACAGACCTAGAAGCTGGCAAGAAGAAGCTTCTGCCCCCTTGAAACCTTGCCGGTGCCACCCCCCCCCCCTTGGAGGCCGGGCTTGGGGAAATCTTGCTCCCCTTCCCTCCTCTTGGCAGCCTTCGTAGTGTAGCAAATAAAATTGGGAAGCAGTCATGCCACAGGCTTATTTTCTGTACCATGCTGGACTGATCTCTGAACTACCTTATGCTATGAGTTTATCTTGTTGGACAGACTGGATGGACCATACAGGACTTTATCTGCCGTCATCTACTATGCTAGCATGTGCCAGTAGAGTCTCCTAGCTTGCAGGGAGCCAAAAGCAAAATAGAAAGACAGGACGGGTTCTCAGAGGATTTCTCTATACAGACAGGGGTGAAAAAGAGCCTTAGGTGGACTTAATTGCCCAGGAGATATTCCTACAACCCTAAAAGGGAAAGGATCCATTAACTGTTAACTCAGCCAGGATCCTGAGAAACTACTACTACTACAAATAATTTCTATAGCGCTACCAGTCGTACGCAGAAGCTGACTGTAGAGTCTGTAAGGAGTGAGTGCAAGGAGGATCAAAGTCTTCATGTCGATGGAAAGAGGAGAGCAATGCTATTGTAAATGTTATTCTATATCCAGTGAAGAAACTGCAACCACCTCAAGTGTTCTTTTAGCTGCTATTCGTCTTGATTGATGACTGTTCTGATGTCTGAACCCATTTGCCTACCATTAAATTTGAGTTCCAGGTACATCTCCATTTGCGGAGTGGTCTCTTTTATATATACAGCCCTCCAAGGAGGTCAAAAGAGTTGCAACCAGAGACCAGGAGAACAGTAAAGAGTGAGGGACTCAGAGATAATTCTCTCCCCCTCTCCTGCTCCACAGGATCCATCATCTAATTGTTTGTGTTGCCTAAGAGATGCCCTTGAGCAGGTGTCACCTGAGAGTCCCTACATAATAATTCACTGAGCATACAAATACATTAACTGGTGAAGCCTTGGCCTACAGTGGCAAACAGCACTTACACACAAATATAGGGAGTGCTCTATCAATGGGAACCAGCAGGAGATTAAAAATGCTGAAGGCCAGATTCAGAAATCACTTTCTCACATTTTGACCCCGTGGGTAAAAGCTTATATAAAATCAGGACCACAGTTTGAGTTTATATGTAAGTGCTAACAACCTCAGATGAGAGAGACTTTGGAACACAATGTACGTACTACTATAACAGGCTGTGTGACCAGAGCTCTACATTCAGATAATTTCTTTTCCTTTTTATATATTTCTTCTTCTTCTTTTTTTTTTTTTAAGCAATTTGGTTGGCTTTTAAACCAAGCAGCATTATTGAGCTATTCCTTTTTCATTCAGATGTATTTTTCATTCTCAATAAAGTAGTAATGATGGCAAGGATCAGCCGGTTGACCCATTCAGTCTTCCAATTAAAGTCTGTAAATCTAAGGTTATACTCCATCTGCAAACCGTAGAAGCTTGTATACTTGCAGGATATTACGCCCAGGTCTGATTGTATTGTCTTCCTCTTTCTTGTCCTCTGTGCTGGGTAGATGACCATTCATGATCTTGTGCTTAATGCAACAATGACCAGTCCATCCCCCAATATTTTTATAAATGATTTTTTTTTAAGTCTTTTCCTCTAGCCGCTTCTGTCATTCTGAATGTAAACATAATCCCTCTGTTTTCATAAGGCACTGCCTGAAAATGCAGGTGTAAATTTTAAAAACTGATGTATTGCAATCACATTATAAATTAATAAAAAAAAAAAAAAAGGAAAATAAAGTGATACCTTTTGATTGGACTAATCTAATAGTTTTGAATTAGTTTTTAGAGGCCACAATCTCCTTCCTCAGAATATGCTGCTGTCCTGACCTAAGGAAAGCCTCTGAAAGCTAGTTAAAAAAATGTATGAAGTTAGTCCAATAAAAGGGTAAGACCTTATTTTCCATTTTTGGTTTATTTTTATTTGAGTGGAATACCACACTACTTTATTGTAAATTAAAAATAAAATTATTTTTTCTACCTTAGTTTACCGTCCATTTTTCTAATCATGTTAGTCCCAACAATTGCTGCTTTCTGTTTTCCTTGTTCTACCTTCTCTTAACTGTCATGCAAGGATTTCATGTCCATTTATCATTTTTATCTCCTGTCTTTTTCACACCCTCCACTACGTCCATCTCCAAGACCGATCTTTTCCTCTCAGCTTTCTTCCATTTACTTTTCTCCCTCTCTTCATTTATTCTTAATATCTAGTCTTCATTTTCCTCTTTTTACTATGTCTACCTACAGCTTTCCATCTCTTTTTCTTTACCCTGGCTCTCCCATTCCCCTTTCTCTTATTCCCCAGTCTTTCACTAACTCTAATCTCTCCCCATTTCATTCAGCATGTCTTCTCTCTCCCTCTTCCATTTAGCTTCTCCCCCCTCTCTTCCCTTTCCAATCAGTCTCTCTCTCTCCTATCTTTTATCCAGCAAGTGCCCTCTCTCTCCCTTCCATTCAACTTCTCTCTTCTCTCTATTCCCCTTCTATCTGGCTTCTCCTTTCTCTCCCCACCTTCCATCCAGTGTCTCCCATCTCTCCCCTATTTCCATCCAGTGTCTCCTCCCCCTCTCTCTTGCACACATTTCCTCCCTCTCTCCTTTCCCTTTCATTTCATCTCCCTTCTCTATCCCCTTTCATCTGACATCTACCCTCGTTTTCTCCACTTTAATCCAGTGTCTTCTCTTCTCCCTCCATCAAACATGTCTCCTTTCTCTCTTTTTTCCATCCAGTGTCTTCTACTATCTTTTCCCTTTCCATATATCTCCTTTTTTTCTTCCTTTCCTCCAGTTTGTCCTCTCTCGCCCCTTCTGTTTAACATTTTCCCCTCTCCCCAATCCCTACTTTCACCCTACATGTACCCTCTCCTCCCACCATTTCAATCAGCAAGTCTTCTTTCCTCCCCTCCCCCCAGCATCTTCATTTTTCCCTCAGAACCAGCCACGACCAGCAATACAAGTTTGTATTGCTGGTTGTTGCTGGTCCTGGGGGAACACTGAAGTTGCTGGGGGGGGGGGGGCAGGGAAGAGAGGACCTGAGAGAGAGGATCTGCTGCCTATATATGCGCACCTGCTGACTCTGCCAATTTCATCCTGTCTGGAAGGTGCTCTTTAGATGGCCACAGGAGTGAGGTGGAGAAAGTTTTAGCTGGGGCTGGGGAGGCTTAGCCTCCCCAAGCCTCTTATATTACCTATGGGCACCTACCACTGGGAAAAAAGCCCTGCTGCCCTGTCCTACTTCTAGTCCTCAATTATAATCCCACTCACCACTAATTTTAGTTGGTTAGTTTCAATTATTTAATCTGAAACCCTCAGCAGTGCAACTTACTAGTAAGTGTTAAGCTGCAAGAATTTACAGCACCCACCTCCTCATCAGCATTTCAGAAAATTTTTATATATTGTAAGACTGCAGGGGTACTCTCAGGTGTACAACAGCCCTCTAGTTGTTCCTGCCCAGCCTCACCCACCCTTTGTTTCAGAGAACAACCTTGAAACAAGACTTCCCTAGGACTCTGGTGACTCGGGCCTCTATGTTTGGGCCTCCTCTTTCACTCAGGGTGACTTGGTTCTCAATATGCAAATTGTATGCAGATTAGTGTGCTACTACCCCTGCTCGCTCAGGGTGACCTGGTTCTCAAACAAATTAGACAGTCCTCACTAACTGCATATTCCTCAGGCAGCTCTTTATTCCAGCCCCTTGGCACACTTCTTCCAGCTTAAATACTTTATATTTTCACATGTCTTCACACTGAGCCTCTCCACACAAATACTTGGGCTCAGTCCTACCATCAATACTTTGGGGACTTCTAACCCCAGGCTTTGCAGCCTGCTTTTCTCAGTACTTGGGACACACAGTCCTCCCCCCTATGAACACACAGTTCTTGCCAGTACTTGGGACACACAGTCCTGGGACACACCATCCACCCTCCTTTGAACACACAGTTCACCACAAGTCCATCCATTCCATAGCCCCCTGAGTCTGGGAAGTACCTGCCCTTTCCCCCTGATGTCTTCAGGCTGCCAATCAGTTCAGGACCCTCTCCTCCTCCAGGCCTCAGGGTCTCCAGGTTCTTATCTCTTCTCCTTTGGGCAAACCTTCCTCCTCTACTGAGAGGAAGCTATTTATGAGGCGTCCAATAAACCTCCCCACCTCCTGAGACCGCGCCCCTCTGGTTCCAGAAAGATCTGGGTCTAGAAGTCTCTTCTCACTCCCCCAGCTAGCTCCCTGGAGCTCCCTCTACTGGCCCATGCAAGTCAACACTCAGCTAGATCCCTGGAGCTCCCTCTAGTGACCAGAATGGGCATTTTCCCGGTTTCCAGTGGGAGAGCGCTCTCTGGCGGCCTCCTCAAGTAAGGGCAGACACTGTGTTTATCACAATATCTTATCTTTCAATTAATATAATTACAATGTTTCCCATAATTCCCATGTAGCATTCATATTACTCCTTAAAAGAGTTTATACTCATCTCAATAGTATGTCAGTCAGACGGGGGACCCAGCATCTGACACAATCATATTTTGCCTGTAGGGCTGTTTCAAGAACTGTCCCCTTAAACCAGCTATAGCTTGGTAGAGATCTGAACGTGAGCTAAACTGGTGCTATAGATAGTTTAAGGGGACAGTCCTTGAAACAGCCCTACAGGCGAAACATGATTGTGTCGGACACTGGGTCCCTCATCTGACTGATATAAGTATACTATTGAAATGAGTATAAAAGATTTTAAGGAGTAATATGAATGGTACATGGGACATATAGGAAACACTGTTTAAATTATACTAATTGGAAGATAAGATATATAAAATGGTTTTTTTTTTCTGAAATGCTTATGAGGAGGTAGGTTCTGTAATTTCTCGCAGTTTAATACTTGCTAGTGACTTGCACCCCTGAGGGTTTCAGATTAAATAATTGAAATTGACCAATTGAAATTAGTGGTGAGTGGGATTATAATTGTGGATTCGATTGATATCATCCCACAGTTAGAACTTTTTTGCCTTATATATTTTGTGGAAACTATTTCTAGTCCTGGCTTTGTATAGCCATTATAGCATGATAAGTCTATAGCAGGACACCACAACGCTGAAACAGAGGAACATTTTGGGTCCCTGCTCCAAAGTCTATATAACACTGCCTGTTTTTTAAATACATAAATATTGAGCTTGCTGGTCAGTCTAGTAGTTTGTAGAGGGAAGAATAAAAGGCCCTATGAAAGCAGGACAACCTGTGGAAGCCTGAGGTGGATGTCAAACAACTTGGAAGGTTACCTTACTGACCAGTGGGGTCACCATGTAGGCATATCGCTATCTCTAAACCAGCTAGGCATAACCAAAGATACAAGTTTACCTAAAGCAGAAGAGGTAGATAAGATCCATAAAATCATGGCTGGAGGATAAGATGATGAATGTAGGAACGGGGCGACAAAGATGATTAAGGGGGTGGGACGACTTTCCTATGAGGAAAGGCTAAAGCGGCTGGGGCTCTTCAGCTTGGTGAAAAGGTGGCTGAGGGGTGATATGATAGTGGTATATAAAATGAGTGGCGTGGAAAAGATAGATATGGAGCGTCTGTTTACGCTTTCAAAAAATACTAGGACAAGGGGGCATGCGATGAAGCTGGAGTGCAGTAAGTTTTAAAACAAATAAGAGAGAATTTTTCTTTACTCAGCGTGTAATTCGACTCTGGAATTCGTTGCCGGAGAATGTGGTTAAGGCGGTTAGCTTAGCAGAGTTTAAGAAAGGTTTGGATGGCTTCCTGAAGGAAAAGGCCATAGAATGTTATTAAAGGAACGTAGGGAAAAGTTCACTATTCCTGGGACAAGCAGTACAAAATGCTTTGCTCCGTGGATCTTGTCAGGTGATTGTGACCTGGGTGGGCCACTGTTGGAGACAGGGTGCTGGGCTAGATGGACCTTTGGTCTGTCCCAGTGTGGCGATGCTTATGTCTTATGTCTTAACAGAGGAGTGAGGGGCTCAGGGGAGGAGTACCCTGGGTCCAGCTGCCTGGAGAGTTTTTCCTCGCTGTGGCAAATGGGAGCTTTCTCCTAGGCGCATCCTTCCCCCCTTCTCCTAGACTAGATGAGCCTCTTGAGATTTTTTGCTGTTTGCTCTTTTTGGGAGGGCATCAAACATTCATTAGGCTTCTTGTTTCCACCCAGCAGATGTATTTTGATGCTGAACAGTTTTGGACTTTTATATTATCCAGTGCATGGGATACTAAGGGAGCAATTCTAAAACCATGCACCTCCATTTTGACAGACCTGCCAAGTCTTCCACCCACTGGGAAGTTGGGATCTGTCACTGGTCAGCCTCCATTTCTAGTGACAGCAGGAAATGCCTTCATAAAATGTCATCTCCTGCTGCCATAGGAGATGACATTCTATGGAGGCATCGCCTGCTGCTGCTGGAAAGGGAGACCGCTTCTGGTGCCCCTGGCTGCGAATTGGCATGTGCCAGGGGCAGAGCTGTGGGTAGGTGGGGCAGAGCTATGGGCGGGCCCCAAATTTCCCACTCAGAAAGTCAGTTCCCTTGGCAGCTCTGTTTAGATGATCCAAGGATGTGCAGGAGGAGCCTATTCTATAATGGCCCCTGAACACCCAGGTTCCATTCTTAGAATTCTTGAGTAATCCAGTATTGGCACAGCTAACATTTAGGCACCTGCAGTTACACCAGCCATAGAGCTAGCATAAGTGCGGGCCGAGCACCTAAAAGCAGCTGGGATACATATAATTTTTGATATTCTCTATATATGCATCACTGGGAGGACCACTGAAAAAAGAGCTACAGGGACTGCAAGCAATTCCACAAAAACCAACAGTGAAAATGGAAAAAAAACAGTAAACTCCTTTTTTTTTTTTAACCAGAAGCACTGTCCTGGCACAATATCTTTTAGACAACCTGTGCCATCTAGATCTGTGTCATGGAGAAAAAACTGAAGGCCACTCTGGGCCCAGAACAGGTTGAGGGCCCAGCAGAATTATTCTGGGCCTAAATATCCTTCCTCTTTGCCATTTGTGTGGCCTCCTCTACACTGGTGCTTGCAGAGGTCTCACCTCATGTCTCCTTTTCCAGGTCTCATTTCTTTTCCTTTTTTCTCTGCTACAGCAGCATCAATAAAGACTCCATGCTGGTAAAAGAAGTCATCCTGGTATTAAATGCAGTAGTATGCTTTCCTACTACTCAGGGGTGTGCTGCTAAATTTTTAACAACGGGCTCTCTCTCTGGGCATAGCCGGCCCTGAAATTCCTTTTTTTTTGGGGGGGGGGGGGGGGGGGAATACATGCCTCTCTCTCCCCTCCCTTGTGCGGCCACGCTAGGCATACCTTTGTCGAGCCCCACCAGCCAATAAATGGACTGCCACCATTCTCTGCTGCTTGTTTCTGGCTCTGAGCGGCATGATGGAACCTTCTTGCGCTTGCATGAAAAGCCCCAGCCTGATGCTCAGAGTCAGAAACAAGGAGCAGGGAGCAGCAGCAGTCTATTTACTTGGCTAGTGGGGCCAGCATCACTGCCAGCAAAGTAAAAGAGAATTCAGGAGGGGGCCCAAGCCCACATTTTGGGAGTCAGTTGTTAACGTAGCCATGGGGAGGCCTACTTTAACAACCGGCTCCCAAAATTCTTAAAAACTTAACAAACGGCTCTCGCGAGCCCGTGAGAGCCTGCTCCAGCACACCACTGCTACTACTGCACTTGATACCAGAAGCTTTATCTGACTTAAATACCACACAATAAATATTGCATTACTTTAGAAGACACTGGCAGAATGCCTAATCAGCTAGTTAGTCTTTATTTGCATGCCTGTTCCCATGTTTACCTAGGCAACTGTGATAAATTAAGAGGTGGAATAAACAGTACCCAGGCTTGAGGTGAGGCTTTACTTGTGTGTTAAATATGTTCCTGCACTGTGGTGCCCCTACCTTTCTGTTTTGAAATGTCAGATATGTAGCTGATTCTCCAATAGGAGGGACTGAGGGTGACCCCTGAGGTAGACACAAAACAGCAATTTTGTGTCTGTGGTTAAAAATCAGTCTCCTTCACCACTCTCTTCCCATGCATATAGAACATACATAAAGGAGGCCTACTGGATGACTCAAATTCTCTTAGCTTTCCTGGAGCAAGGACAAGCCATCTAAATTGGAAGCAACAACAAGGAAGGCTGGGATGGGTTTTATGTAAAGATAAGATACCTGTTTAGTGGTCACTCCTCAGGTGAACAAAAATATCCAAGAGAAGGGCAATGAAAATCATTGGACCTACAATCCAGAAGAAAAGTGTAAAATAATGACAAAAGGTCTCAGGCTTGCTCACAGTTCTGGTCCCAATTGATCTCCTTGATAGTGGGCTGTTTTTCCAGTTCTCCTGCATCTTTTCACTGTGCAGCTTCTCTCTTGGCTAGGTGCTGGATCCTTCTTGGTCTCTTTGCTCCTCTCAGCACTTTTACTTTGATAGGGACCTCCACCCTATAATTTCCACTCCTTCTCTGTATCTCAAGTCTACAGGGCCTGGGATAGATCCTTTATGATGGAGTGTTTACCCCCCCCCCCCCCAGTCCTACTTATAAATATTCCCCCATTGGACCACCTTAGATTGAGTGCCAGGAAACCAGCCAGGAGGGCATGGTCTAGCCTAAGCTGATAAGAATCAACCCTTCAGACTATGCTTTCACTGTTTATGTGGTGGAACAATTCTTAGTGCTCCAACTTATAACAAGTACTTTAATTGGCTCATAATAACTTGCTAGGGGGCCATTTGGGAGAAGAAAAGACCTGCAAGTGAATATTGGCCCAATTCATTTGACCAGGGCTATATAAGCAAATACAAATTTATTGTCATTTTTACCCTATGTGCCAATTAAGTAAGCATGCTGAGTCCAAGCTGCTTTTTTGATACCAATGCCAGTCAAAGAGATGCCCTTCAAGAGAGTGGCCAGGGATTTGTTAGGGCCATTAAAAAGAACTACCAGAGAAACTAAATTCATTCTGGTCATCCTTGACTATGCTACCTAGTACCCAAAGCAGTAGTACTGTATAATACCACCACAGTAGCAACTGCGTCTTCTCGAGTTGGACTACCCAAGAAAGTGGTCACCATTTTGTGTCACAGATGAAGAAGCAGATTTACTGCTGAAAGTGTCAACTCTCTGCACCTTGGTATACCACCATCAAATCAATGGATTTGGTGAATGGTTCAATTAAACTCTCAAATGTTGAGGAAATTTGTTGCTGAGGATGGTATAAACTGAGACTCCTTGCCTCCATATGTACTATTTGGCATCTGAGAAATATCCCAAATCTTAACAGGTTTTTCTCCATTTGAACTGCTGTATGAAAGAAAGTCCAGGGGAATCCTGATGTTGTCTGGGAGACATGGGAAGAAGAGCAAAGCCCAGGTAAAAACCTGGTACACTGTATTCTGCAGATGCAAGTGTGGCTGAGAAAAGACATTGGAGGCTGCCAAGCTCAGTTTACAGAAGGTTAAAGCTATACAAACCCAGGAAATACAACTGCTCCATGGACCTGTAGATCTTCCAACCCAGAGATAGTCTTGATGTTTCTATCCTCATCGGAGAGCAAACTACAATGCATGGCAAGTCACTTAGAAAGTTATTGAGAAGATAGGACCTATGGATATAAGGTAGCCCAATTCAACAAAAAGGCGACTCATATTTTCCACCTGAATCTGCTGAAAAAGTGGATCCCTGCAACTGTGGCCCAGTCCAGGGAACGAATTTGGGTTGGAAGTTCTGTTAAAGCCTAAGCCACTACATGTCCCATCCAGAGATCAACTCTTAGGAGCATAGAAGGCCTAAGTAGAATAACCTATGAGTCTGAATGCCGATGTTTTCTCCAGCATTCCCTGAAGGACACATCCTACTTGTCATGATAATTGTGTGTGAGTGATAGGAGGCAGGGGCTGGGTGGCTGGCTGGGTTTACATCAGGCTCTGCAACTTACATTAAATAATACACTTTTTGCTTATTTACAGCCCAAATGTTTACTGACTTCTGCTTAGTCTGTGTTGAGGCACCAGTCCTCAATTTTACTTTGAACTTATTTCATTTATTTTAGCTGGAGAAAGGAAACTTTTATCTTCCCTTCATATTACAAATAACTCTCCTCATGCCCTGTGATCGGAGATGGACCTATATTTACAATACATCTAACCCTCCTCCTGGACAACAAAGGAAAAGCCTACAGCAAGGATATCAGAACCAGAAACTATAAAGTTCATATCTACTATCCATGAGTTAAGGTTTTATTTTAACCACATAACTATTTCTAAAATTCAGAATTTGTCAGATTCCTTAAAACTAAAGTCAACCATCAACTCTGATGAAGAAGGGCTACCTTCGAAAGCTAATCAAAAAATGTATTGTTAGTCCAATAAAAAAGGCATCATCTTATTTTCCTTTCTGTTTTATTTTATCCTATTTCTATTGACTGCTTTTAGAAGTGGACTAACACGGCTACCACATCTCTCTAAGGCAATTGTACAACAGGGTGCTTAGGATAAGAGGGTAAGCAGGCATCTATTTCTGTTACTATCCCCACCCTCTTGCTAAGGCTATAATTTTGCTCACACCCACTTACTTCTCCTTTTGATTGTTTATCTGGATACAGCAGATGCCCTTAGTCATAGGAGTCTCTGTCTTAGTTGCTGACCAGCAACTTATCACAAGTTAGCATAGGCCAAATGTCAAACCACAACCTTAGAAGGGTAGCTTTCAGAAAAAGCACATTTATAGCTCTCTTGCAACTTTTAAGTCTGCTCCCAGCAAAATAGCTATATTAAAATACAAACTAGAAATATGTATGGTTTCCACCTTTTCATGGCCTCTATGATATACATAAAGAAAAGTAGGCACCTACTTTTTTTCTTAAATAATAGACTTGTAACTCTTTCTTGCCCAAATAAGCATTAGGTGGGATACTTTATGTAATTTAGCAGTTTTTGTAGGGAGGTCAGGTCCAGGACCAGCTTGCACTGGGAGGCTGTTAGCACAGTATATCCTGTCACTCTGCACTCAATAAGCCAGCCCAGGCCAGAAATTTCTGAACCAGAAGGGTTTACTTAAACTTGGATCCTTCAGGCAAAAAACAACAGGACAAATTCTCAGTATCAACTATATACAGGCATAGGAAGAAAAAAGTAATTTCCAGCACTTAGTCTTTAGTGCTTACAAACACTCTCCTTGATATGGGTTCTTGATTAAAGTCCTTGTTTGAGCTTTTCTCTGGGGGCCCCTTCTCCAGAGGAGAGCTTCTCTGTCAGTTCCTTGTAAATTGCTTCAGGGCTCTCTGAGCTGTTTGGTACAAGGTCCTTAACAGGTGGTTCCTTCCCTAATGGGAATTCACTACTGGGGTTCTTTTCCTTATAGATCTTCAGGGACTCTCCTTTGTCCTTTACTGTACTTTAGACTTGATCGTTTAGCACTTCTCTCCTTTTTTGAAGGAAGTGGTGGTGGGCTGGTTCCCCATTTCAGCAATTACCTGTGGCAAGTGCAGCAGCTTTATTGGCTCTGTTATTGGTCTCACCAGATCCCGTGGCTATATTATTCCGTAAGTATTGCCATACTGGGACAAAGCGAAGGTCCATCAAGCCCAGTATTCTTTTCCAACAGTGGCCAATCCAGGTCACAAGTACCTGGCAAGATCCCAAAATGGTACAATACTTTTTATGCTGCTTATTATAGAAATAAACAGTGGATTTTCCCCAAGTCTATTTTAATAATTGTCTATGACTTTTCCTTAAGAAAGCCATCCAAACCTTTTTATAAACCCCTCTAAGCTAACCGCTTTTACTACATTCTCTGGCAACGAATTCCAGAGTTTAATTACACAGTGAGTGAAGAAATATTTTCTCCGATTTCGAGATCGGAACTGGCATGGGCAGGAGCAAACCCCAGTCACTCCTGCCCATGCCAGCTCTGATCTCAAAATGGCTGCTGTGACTTCTCGTGGCAGTCTTGCAAGGCTGTTACAGGACGTCAAGGCACCCATTTTGACCACAGAGCTGGCGTAGGCAGGAGCAATTGAGGATTGTTCCTACCTCGATGAATCCATTAGACCACCAGGGCTTCTAACATACGCCCAGGGGGCTCTACGGGTTGTGGGAGGGTGGTGCCTTTCAGTTGGGATGGCAGCGGTGGTGACAGCCTTCACTGGAGGGGGGTGAGCCCATACAGCCCACTTTGGTTGGGAGGAGGCATACAGCCTGGTTTTGGTTTCAGGTGAAACTGTGCAGCGTGACCGAAAAACCTGCTTTCGGTTGCCCTCTTTGTTTATGAAGAGATTAATAGGTAATAGGTTCACCCATGGAGCTGAAACAAAAAATAATAAGAAAATGAAGTATATTGATGTTTTTTTGTTTGTTCTGATTGCTAAACCAAAGACAAATTTGACAGTGTTGTTTCTTTAAGGTGACAGAAGGATGATTTTCTCTTTATTGAAGTAACAGCATAGGCACAGAGAAAATGAGGGATGCGAAAGGAACAGAGATCAACTTGTTTACTCAGTATTGATATAGGAATAGATTCAGACATTTCTCAGTGCACTGTCTTTTTGTTAATTTATGCTAATCCAGAGAGAAAGTTTTATATACTCGAATTATTTGTGAGCTGCTCATAAATATTTATTGAGTAGAATTAAATGCAATTGATGCAGGAAGGCTCCAGAAGCAAATCTCTGTCTGATTTCTTTTAATGTGGGATGCTTTTTCTATTAATGTAACAGACAAGCTGTGCTTAAAATATTGTTTAACTTGCAAGGTGAGATAATAACACTATAGAAATGAATAGTAGTAATGTTAAATAGTAAATGAACAGAATGAAAGCAGAACCCCCCCATCCAAAAATGTAGGGGTCCTTTTACTAAGCAGCAGTAAAAGGTAGCCCTCAGTGGTGTCGGCATGTAGAATTGCTGCGCACCAAGGCCACTGTTTACCACAACAGGTAAAAAGGCATTTTCCCAATAGAGGCAGTAATTGGCTGTACATTACTTAAAAATTTGGTGTGCAGTGAGGGCTCTGGCGATAACCTGGTGGTAATCGGGCAACACCGCATGGTGCCTGATTACTGCTGGGCACACCTGCTCCCTGCTCACTGGTGCTAGAAAATAAAAGCTATTTTCTAGTGCCGGAATCGGAACTACCGCCAGGCTCCAAGGAGACCCCAGCGGTAAGGACAATTCGCCATGCACTATCCCAGCAGCAGCCCAACTGCCAGTGGGTAAAAGGGCCCCGTAATGTTTTAATTTGTTTTGGGAATATCTAGGCCATGAATACTTGTGGTGTTTTAAAGAGGAAATATGGTAGATTTTCTTACAGGGTAAAGAGTACAAAATGTACAGGTTTTTTACATATCTCCCGTTGGACACAGGTTCTTCCTTCATGTAGGGTTGGTGTTTGACATGCTCAGGACGAAGAATGGGGGTGGGAAATGGACCACGGACTCCAGAAACGAGGAGAACAGGCTTGATGCTTAAAACTTTTATTTATTTATTACATTTGTACCCCACGCTTTCCCACACAATGCAGGTTCAATGCGGCTTAATTAGTAATTCAAAATACAAAGTCTTATAATAGAAAATTCAAAACGGTAATGAAACATTGTAAAGTTGAGCTTGATAATGTATGATTAGGATAAGAGAAGGTAGACAGGATAGGATAGTATAAGTTGGGAAACTTGACAGGGTGCCTGCTTCAGGAGTCTTGAGATATTATGTTGATTATAAATCTCCAATATTGCGCCTTATCAATCTAGTGACATAACCAATAGGTCTTAAAAAAGACCTTTATAATAATGACACAAAAGATAGAAGATATATATGTCTTCTAATTGTACAACTTGAAAAACCAGGAAAGAAATGTATGAGGGGACTCTGAGCAATTTCGTGGTTGCACCCTTCTTCCGCCCTCCTCCCCCCAATGTGAGCTGTACCTGCATTAAGCTTATCTGTATTTAGAAAGAAGATGGCTCGGCTCTGTAGATGTGTGCTCATTTGGTAAAGGAGAAATTATGTTAGAGGGGCTACAAAAGTGCTAAAGTTTTTAGCTACAATCGGATTCTGCACTGTAGTGTGTTCTAAACTACTATGGTGTAGATATTCATCACTTTTTAACCAGGCAGGAGAAGCTCCTATCCCGTTAAATAACAACAAGCTAGGTCAGGATATAATATTCTGCAGCACGTAACCAGATAGTGCTACTGAATATTATGTTTGACTGCTAAATCTGGTCGGTCTGGGTCAGAGTCAGGTGGGCCCAGAAGTCATCCAGGCCCTGGTACTGAATATTGGCAATGCTCGGTGAACTAACTGGGCAAGTCAGACGCGTAGCCAGATCTCAATATTTTTTTGGGGGGCGGCTGAGGCTGAGCCCAGAGTGGGGAGCACATTTTGCCTCACCTCAATTGTTTATTGTAAAGAATAATGGAAGATTGTTGGCCAATGAAGTGACTGTCCTGAAAGGTCTTAAAGAAATATTATAGACTGGGTCTCTGAGATCTTTCCTTCCTTATAAAAAAACCTTAACATTTTTTTTCTTTTTCTAGTTTGACTTTATTAATGTCAGTGTTTGTTAGTGGGAAAGTGTTTTGAGTATATTGATATTTTAGTTTTTTTCCCCACTTCATTGTTATTTTTTGAATAGTGAAGAATTTGTTCACAGTATGGAGTGCTGCAGGGTTCAGTTTTATCACCAATCCTGTTAATGTTTACATGGCCGCATTAGTTTCACTGATTCATGGCTCTAGCATAGAGTGTCATGTCTACACAGATCATATTCAGTTGATTGTGTCCATTGAATACGAATGAAAAGGGTATTCATTCATTCCAGTATTTATAAACCGCTCAGACCTAAGCAGTTTATAGTTTCTGGATCTGTCCCTAGTGGGCTTACAATCTAAGTAGTACATTGTACCTGGGGCAACAGAGAGTTTCCCATGATCACACATGGCTGCAGAGGTAATTACATAAGTAATGCCACACTGGGAAAAGACCAAGGGTCCATCGAGCCCACCATCCTGTCCACGACAGCGGCCAATCCAGGCCAAGGGCACCTGGCAAGCTTCCCAAACGTACAAACATTCTATACATGTTATTCCTGCAATTGTGGATTTTTCCCAAGTCCATTTAGTAGTGGTTTATGAACTTGTCCTTTAGGAAACCGTCTAACCCCTTTTTAAACTCTGCTAAGCTAACCGCCTTCACCACGTTCTCCGGCAACGAATTTCAGAGTTTAATTATGTGTTAGGTGAAGAAATATTTTCTCCGATTTGTTTTAAATTTACTACACTGTAGTTTCATCGCATGCCCCCTAGTCCTAGTATTTTTGGAAAGCGTGAACAGACGCTTCACATCCACCTGTTCCACTCCACTCATTATTTTATATGCCTCTATCATGTCTCCCCTCAGCCGTCTCTTCTCCAAGCTGAAAAGCCCTAGCCTCCTTAGTCTTTCTTCATTGGGAAGTCGTCCCATCCCCGCTATCATTTTAGTTGCCCTTCGCTGCACCTTTTCCAATTCTACTATATCTTTCTTGAGATGTGGCGATCAGAATTGAACACAATACTCAAGGTGCGGTCGCACCATGGAGTGATACAACGGCATTATAACATCCTCACACTTGTTTTCCATACCTTTCCTAATAATACCCAACATTCTATTCGCTTTCCTAGCCGCAGCAGCACACTGAGCAGAAGGTTTCAGTGTATTATCGGTGACGACACCCAGATCCCTTTCTTGGTCCGTAACTCCTAACGTGGAACCTTGCATGACGTATCTATAATTCGGGTTCTTTTTTTCCCACATGCATCACCTTGCACTTGCTCACATTAAACGTCATCTGCCATTTAGCCACCCAGTCTCCCAGTCTCGTAAGGTCCTTCTGTAATTTTTCACAATCCTGTCGCGAGTTGACGACTTTGAATAACTTTGTGTCATCAGCAAATTTAATTACCTTGCTAGTTACTCCCATCTCTAAATCATTTATAAATATATTAAAAAGCAGCGGTCCTAGCACAGACCCCTGAGGAACCCCACTAACTACCCTTCTCCATTGTGAATACTGCCCATTTAACCCCACTCTCTGTTTGAACCTGCTTCTCCAGGATCTTAACCAACTGCTGACCATCAGGTAGCAGTGGAATTGAACCTAGCTCCACAGGTCTGCAACCTGCTACACTAACGATTAGGCCACTCCTCTACTCTTAATGTCTTAATTCCTATTTAACTGATGTAGCAACCTAGTTAAAACAGCACTGATGGATACTGAATCCAGAGATGAGTGAAATGTTGTGACTGAGCAGAAATAAGTGTTCCTTGATGACCCTTCTGATTGTGCAACGACTAAGTTTCATATGGTAAGGCTGTGTTATTAGGAGTCCATTTGGATAAACTGTTAGGTATGGTCTATCAAATCTTCTGTGTTACGAATAATTCTTTTTGGGTTTGAGTTAGATAACAGTATTTGTGATCGTATCTGGAGAAAGAGCATTTATGCACTGTTTATAAATGTATAGGTTCTAATTCAAATTGATTACTGCAATGTGCTATACCAGGGATTGCCTGGGATTCAACTTGAACAGTTGCAGTTGGTGCAGAATACAGTAGCAAAACTGATATATGGAAAAAAGAAATGCTGACCATGTGATGCCACTGTTGCATGAATTTAATTGGCTGCCTGTTGCACAAAATGGTCAAATTTGATTGTAATGCTGGTGTATACATGTCTAGTTGGGATGGATCAATACTTGGCCTGATTGCTTTGCTCATACGAACCTACCCAGATGTTACGCTCTTCACAGCAGGCCCTACTGATGGTGCCTGACTATCCCCAGATTAGACTATCTATGACAAGACAAAAGTCCTTGCGATGTTTTGATCCTAGGATATGGAATAGGTTGCCATTAGTGCTTTGAAGTGATGCCAGTTATTTACGACTTTATAAGTTGGTAAACCTATTACTTTGAGAAAGTGTTTGTGTAGGTATTAATTGACAGCGGTTTTTACATGTTTAATTAAAGATTATTTTTAATATGCAGTTTTCTCCCTAGAAATCTTTGCCAGTCAAGTGGCATGAAGGAGTAGTTGGGTTGGGGTTAGGGGAGTACTGTGCAGTGTTAGAAAATGTTATGCTAAGATAGCTGGGTGGTCAGTAAAATCAGCCAGGTGGCACTCATTCATATTATTTATGAATAAAGAGCTCTATTTTTGTGAGGGCAGGCTTGTTGGTCCTGGTTTTACTCCATTGTACACCTAGATTTTTCTAGGGAAATGTGAACGACATATTTAAATTAGAACAGGATCAGTCTTTCTTTGCAAAATGGAGCCAGCTGGTAAAAGTATTACAAGGAAAGTTGGCAACAAAGAAGAGAAAGGTGTGGTGTTTTTAGCAATCTTGAGGGGATTAGGGGAGCAGTATGTAATCACCCATAATTTTGGGTATTTGGGTTCTAGACCATGAGTGAAATGATACAAAATAGCCAAGATGCTAAAATAATGACAGTGAGGAATGGATATGACCTTGATCCCATGAGGAATCAGATTTTATCAATGTCTTGTCAGTAAATGTAGCAAATTACATACTTGAAGAATGTTGTTTACATGAAGAACAGGAAGAAGGACTGTGGTTATCAGAGATCAGAACTGCAGGTATCCTCAGGGAAGATAACTAAAGAAGACACAAATGGATTAATGGGGTATAGTGTTTGATTCAACAGGAACATAAGGAATGTTAATGTTGTGCTCCATCACATCTCTTAATATCTATCCCTGACAAATACATTCATTTAAGCTTCCTTAGGGCTAGGTGAGGTCAAAATGAAGAGTGTGCTTGTGTGGTTATTATTATTTTTTTATTTACAGATGTCAGCTTTTTGTTAGATGGTATCAGTTAAATAATATTGAATGCATATTCTTTTTTTGCTGCATGTATTAAAACAAAAAATTCCCTCCTACTCCACGGTATTTCCAGCTCAATCATCAGAACCAGGGCTGGGAGCTAGTGCCATGAAACTTCATCTGCAACTTCCTGATTACCGCTGGGTTATCACCATGCAAGCCATTTCCAGGGGTTTTCTTTTTCCTCCAGAAATGGCGCACGCTCAGGGTGGGACTACCGCCGGCAGCCTCGTTGGGCCAGTGATAGTCCCGAAATAGTGAGCGGTGGGAAGAGGGGATCGAAAGGGTTGGCGTTGGGGGGGGGGGGTCAAAGGTGGTGGCGGCAGCGGGGAGGTAATAAATGGCACCGGGGGGGGGGGGGGCTAAAATGTGCCCCCTCACCTCAGGCTCTGGACCCCCTCCCGCCGAAGTCTGGCTATGCCCCTGAACCAAATGCTTGGATCTCCCTCCTGATGAAGAACATGAAACAGGGGAGCCCTTATCGAGGATTTGGTTCACCTGTGCGATAATGTGGATTGTGCTGTGCTGTGCTGCATAATGGCTATGTCTGGAATCACCTTTTGAAATCTAGAGGCTAATATTTTGCCTCACAGTTTAAAAGTTTTTTCTGAGCTCAATGTAGAAATTTTTGGGTTTGTTGAATGCTTATTGAAATAAAGACTATACTGTTTAGTGATTTTAGTGAGCTTCCGGTTTTTTTTCTCCATTTTGGAGTTGTTTTCTGCTATTCCTTTTTTTTGGGGGGGAGGGGGGGTCACTAATGAAAACAGTGATAGAAGCCAGTTTTTAGGGTAGTTATGTTGTGGGTCCCCCTATGGCAGTTGAGGTTTAATTTATTTAACACATTTTCTAATATAGGTTGGTCTTTGTTTATAGGCATTCTTTAGCAAAATGTATTTTTTGGATTTTTCTTGTACTTGACATTTTGCTATCCAATTGTTTATTGATCTAATTAAAGATCAATATAATATAACCATTTAGGAAGATAGTATCTTTTACAGTATTTATTTATTTAGTTATAATAATTGAACCCAACTCCCCAGGCTCACAACCCACTGCACTAACCATTAGGCCACTCCTCCACTCTTAAGGGTATGTTTACTAAGGCACGTTAGCGTTTTTAATGCACCTATAAAGTTAAGGCGTGTTAAACGATAATGCACCAATACATTCCTTTAGGCACGATAATGTTTGATGTGCGCTAGCATTTAACGTGCATTAAAAATGCTAACATGACTATAGCGCACCTTTGTAAACACAGGCGTTAATGTCTTAATTCCTATTTAACTGATGTAGCAACCTAATTAAAACAGCACTGATGGCTACTGAATCCAGAGATGAGTGAAATGTTGTGACTGAGCAGAAATAAGTGTTCCTTGATGACCTTTCTGATTATGCAAGGTCTAGTTTCATATGCTAAGGCAGGTTGCGGATCTGGGGAGCTGGGTTCAATTAATATAACTAAATACTGTAAAAGATGGACCCTTTCCATTTGCCCTTTAGAAGCATGCTATGGATGTGTTTGCAATTACTGAATCTTGGCTGGAATTTTCTGACATAGCCCTTGTTAAATTGTTTTGCCCAAAGGGTTATGTTTGGGAGTGGGCATGTAGGGATGGTCACTGTCGGGGGAGGGGGTATTGTTATATCGTGATGATTTGTGTTTTGAAAAAGTATATGCTGATCACATTGCTAAGGCTGATGTACTGGTGTTAAAAATACTCAAATGGTTGTTCGATTCTTATAATTTCCGCCACTGGCATTACAGCATGATTGTTCTTCTTTATGGAATGCTTTTATTGCTCTGCCAGTGGATATGTCTAAATTGGTAGTGTTGAGGGATTTTAATTTGCCTGTGACTCCTGGTGTTAGGTATGCTCATATGTTGTTTGATGTTTTGTTTTTTTTTTGGCTTAACTCAGACTGTGACCCATCCTAGGCATTTAGCAGGACATATACTTGATCTTGCTTTTGTGCCTAGTGGCCTCTCCTCTCATCCTGATGTGAATGTTTCACAAATTTGGACTGATCACAGTCCGGTGCTGTTTTCATTGGCAATAGATAAATTTGAAAAGAATGCTCAGAGTACATCTGTGTTTAAATGTGTTAGGAGTATGATTCACACACAGACCTTGATGAATGTCTGGGCTCCAGCGTTGGGCCATATCTCAGATTTGCCAATGACAGAGATTGACGAACACTGGAACGGCACTTTGCTTGGGACGTTGGATCAGATTGCACCTGTGAAGACAGATAGGGTTATTATGACAGCTGATCCAATGCCCTGGTTCACTTTGGGCTTAAGGCAACTGCGTCGTAAACTGCACCAGGCTGAGCGTGAGTGGAGGAAATATAGGGATATTAAAGTTAGAGAGAGCTACTTGTTTAACTTACAAGGCTGGTTATAGCAAGAGAAAAAGGGAATTATTATCAAAAAAAGAATTAGTGACTCTTTAAATTGCCCAGAATTATTTTCTGTGGTGCAGTCATTAACGCAAGTGACATAGCCTTTGGAATTTAGAACAATTTTAACTCCTCATGAATTTGCCAACTACTTTGAGTTAAAAGTTTCAAAGGTAATGAATACTTGTTCGTATAAAGGAGGAAATGATGAAGATGACCTTGGTGGTTTAGCTGGCTGGGATTTCTCTGCACCAGTGAATATGATAGAAGTGATGTCTTGCTTGAAAATGTGTCATCCTCCTGGGTCTGTAATGGATCCTTGGAGCCCTGTTGTTTTGAAAAATATGACCAGTTTTGGTTGTACTAACGATTACAACTATGATTAACAAATTTTTAGAAAATGGGTATGTTCCTGATATTTTGAAAGTGTCTAAAGTTTGTCCTAGAGTGAAGAGTCCTGCTCTAGGATTTAATATGCTTAGTAACTTTCATCCTGTTGCCACTGTTGACTAAAGTTATGGAGAGGGTTGTGTTTAAACAACTTGAGTATTTGTCAGAAAATAAGCAGCTTGACCCATTCCAGTATAGATTCTGCAAGGCTCACAGTACAGAAGGATTGATTGCTGCAACTTTGATGAGTTACATTGAGGTTTGGACCATCACCCCAATTATGGTCTGGTGTTTCTTGATGTTTCCGCAGCTGTTGATACGTTGAATCAGTTTAGCTCTTATCTCAATAATAGGAAGGTACAAATGCATGTAGGAAATAAGTTATCCTCTTTGAAATCAGTGGTAACCAGGGTGCCACAAGGGTCTGCTCTATCAGGGATACTGTTTGTTTACTTGTCACTTATATGTCAAATTTTAAAATCAATGGGCATGTCATATTGGATCTATGCTAATGACATCCAGTTCTGTTTGCTGCTGTCAGTTTGTCCTGATTTGCTAACCTGGCTCCAGACTGTCTTCACCCAGATAAACCAATGGATTAATGTAAACTGTTTAGCTCTCAGTGTTTCCAAGACTGAGATATTATTGTTGACAACAGGCTCTCCTGCTCAATTTCCCTCTGAAATTGTATTTTCTGATTTTGTGCTCCCAGTAGTCCATGTTGTAAAGAATTTGGGGGTCTTGTTTGATTGAGCTTTGCCTTTTATTTTTATTTTTTATTTATTGCATTTGTATCCCACATTTTCCCACCTCTTTGCAGGCTTAATGTAGCTGAATAGTGGAAGCATATAAGAATATATACATTTAGCATTATAGAAGGATCTTGGGTAACATAATGATAAAACATAATAGTAGTTTAACAAGCAAATATTGTAAGGCAGTTCTGGATATTTGTATTGGAGTTTAGGCCACAATCAGTTGTGAAAAAGACCTTTTTTTTTAAAAATGTGAGACTTTTGAGAAAATTACGATAATTTATTTCTCAGGCTGATTTTCAAAAGAGTCTAGTATTGTCTGGTTTAGATTATTGCAACATTGGGTATGTTGGCTTGCCAGCAGTCTGTATTAAGTCTTTACAAATTGTGCAAAATTCTGCAATTCGTATGTAATATGGGTTATTTAAAAATGATCCTGTCACTCCTTTTTGTAAGAAATTGCAATGGTTACCCTTGTCAGAGAGGATTAAGATTAAGTTATTGACTCTGGTTCATCAGAGCCTATATCAGGAGTTGTCATAATATTTGACTGAGTGCCTCCATTGGTACAGACCGACACGAGTGCTTCACTCAGAGGCTTCATGCATGCTACAAATGCCTGACTTCTGGCCTTTTTGGCTTGAACACACAAGGAGGAGGATTTATTCAGTGGCTGGACCTGTTGAATGGAATAAGTTACCGGCTCCCCTCAGGAAACAGAAGAACTTCTGTTTAAAAAACTACTGAAGCAGCATTTGTTAGCACAGGCAGTCTATGAAATAGACTGCCACAACTGTAGGATCTCTGGTTGATTGAGTGTTGAGACTGGTAGGAGATTGCTTTCCTGTTGGTTTATATTGCACTTATAGTTGGTTATTGTATGATTTTGTTCTGTTTTTATATGTTTTTATTATTATTATGTATGTTTAGTTGTACTCCACTCTGGATAAGGGCGGAATATAATTGAAAATAAAATTACAATGAAAAATAAAGTGAATTATCTTCCATAGTTGGCTGCCTTTTCAGACTTCTCCTTGCTCAAGTCACTCTTTGGAGGAGGATTATAGATGATGGTCTCCTAAGATGGAAGAAGGAAGACCAGGGCAGAAACAATAAGCATAATTACAGAGTAGCTACAAAAGTTGATGGCTAAATAGTTCTTCACTGCTCCTGCTGTCAACATAGATGGAGACTAATTCATAAAATTGTTCAAATTAGTCCCATAAAAATTGTTGGAAACTGCAGAGCTGTGACAGGGTTCATGGCAGCATTTATAATAATCTACAGAGTGAGTAACTATGGGAGCTTATAACCTCTTGTGTTTTAGGTCTTCATTTTGTGAATAGTAACTGTTATTCTAGAGCCTGTTAGGAATACTTTGAGAAGAAGCCTGTGAGATAGTCAATTAGTTGGACTGCTAAATGAGCAGGAAATAGCAGAAAAACTAAAGGGACCTTTTTACTAAAATGTGGTGTTTTAGGCTTAATATGCTATAACACAAACTGTGGCAAGCACAAAACCAATGATGTGTCAAGAAGGGGCATTTCCACTATTTTGTATTGCAGAGCATGCGTTAGCATTCAGATTAATGTGCAGTACCTGCTCCCAGTTAATGCAGAATCATATGGGGAGAATTGCATAAATGGCGCTCAAAAATTGGCACCGGAAAAAAATCAGTGCTAAGCACGATTCTGTAAAGGACTTCCTTTATAGAATTGCGCTTAGCGTCGATTCCCGCACCAGACTTACACCTGCTAAAACCCAGTGTAAATGCTGATGCCAAAGTTAGGTGAGCTGAGGCAATATTCTGTAAGAATGCACATAACATTTCGGAGCACCCCTGACATACCCATGCCCCTCCCATGGCCATGCTCCCTTTTGAGTTATGTGCTATTAGAGTTAGGTGCCATGCCGTATAGAATAGCACACAGCCAGATGTGTGTGCAAATTTTAATGGGTGCCAATTAACCTCAAGAATTGATTGTTAGCACCCAACTATTCACATGAATTGTCTTCTTAGGCAATTCATTTGCATGTGCATCTCAGGATTGCACCCAAATGTTGGCATGTGCAAATCTATGTGTCATATATAGAATCCGGGGGATAGTGCCTCCTATTTAGGAGGTGGTAAGTGGTCCCACACTAACTCTGCATTAGCCAGTTAGCACTTGGTAAGTGTAATGTGCTAGCTTGCTAATGTTTCCATGCCCGTTATCTGCCAGAAAAATTCTGAAAAATTCAGTAACGTGGTTTAACATGCAGAAACAGGCAAAATACCATAAACCTCTTAAAGTGGTTATGTGATAGCCTGTTTCTTTGTGTTTAATGCCCTTTAGTAGAAGTGCCTTTAAATGAATTATTTGCCTTAGTTTTTATACAAAAGGATGTTGGGATTATACCCATACCATACATAAACTTTTTGTGATGATTATGATCTGGAATAATTAAAGGAAATTATTGTAAATCTAGAAAATGTAATAGAGAAAACCGACAAACTAAAGAGTAAGAAATCATCAGGACTAGATGGTATTCATGCAGGGTTTTCAAAGATCATAAACATGAAATTGCTAGCCTGTTTCTAGTAATCTGTAACCTATCATTTAAAATAGCCACAACTTTACCGCTAGGTCGATGGCTGGTGGTAAGGTCTTAGACCCAAAATCCACGCAGCAGTTTTGATTTTGCCTCACGTCCATTTTCAGCAAAAATTTTAAAAAGGCCTTTTTTACAGGCGCGCTGAAAAGTGGATTGGCGCGCGCCCAAAACCCGTGCCTACACTACCGCAAGCCATTTTCAGCGCACCTTAGTAAAAGGATCCCTAAATGAGTTATAGAATAGCATTAAGCCTGCAGCTAGTACTTATCTGCATAACTGCTTCTATTCTATATACATTATGCTTACAATCGGAATGTTAATGTAGGCACCATGTTATAGAATGAAGGAGATAGTGTATCTGGATTTTTTGAAAGCATTTGATAAAGTCCCTCATGGGAGCCTCCTGATGGGATAGGAGGTGATGCCTTTGCCTTACTGTGGATTAGATACTGGATGAAACACAGGAAACAGAGAGTAAGACTGAATGGTCAGTTTTCAAAATGGAAGAGAATCCTTAGTGAAGTGCCCCAAAGGGTCTCTGCTGGGACTTGTGCTGTTTAACATATTCACAAATGATCTGGAGAAAGGAGCAACAAGTGAGGTGATCAGGTTTGCAAGTGATACATAATTATTTAGAATCAGTTAAACAGCAAAGGCTTATGAGGTTTGTGCAGAAGAATCTTGAGACTAGGACCCGGGATATGTAAATGGCAGATGTAATTTAATGTGAACAAGCAGAAGTGATGGACGAAATGCTGAGTGCTGCATTAGGAGTTACCAAAGAAAAAGGTCTTGCAGTTGTAATACACAGTCTGTTCAAAATTTTCAGCTCACTATGATGTGCGACCAAAAAACCAAAACAGAATATTCAGGATTATTCTAAAGGAAAAGGAATACAAAAGTGAGAATATCATTATCAGGCTTATTTTCGAAAGAGAAGGGCGCCCATCTTCCGACACAAATCGGAAGAGGGGCATCCTTCTCTCAGGGTCACCCAAATCGGCATAATCGAAAGCCGATTTTGGGCGTCCTCAACTAATTCCCGTCGCGGGAATGACCAAAGTTCACGGGGGCGTGTCAGCACTGTAGCTAAGGCGGGACTGGGGTGTGATTAAGAGATGGGTGTCTTCGGCTGATAATGGAAAAAAGAAGGGCGTCCCTGACGAGCACATGGCAAACTTTACTTGGTCCATTTTTCTTGCAACCAAGCTGTGAAAAGGTGCTCAAACTGACCAGATGACCACCGGAGGGTATCAGGGATGACCTCCCCTTACTCCCCCAGTGGTCACCAACCCCCTCCCACCCTAAAAAAAAAACTTAATTTTTTTTTTTGCCAGCCACTATGCCAGCCTGAAATGTCATACCCAGCTCCATGACAGCAGAATGCAGGTCCCTGGAGCAGTGGGTGCAGTGCACTTCAGGCAGGCGGACCCAGGCCCATCCCCCCCTTCCTGTTACACTTGTAGTGGTAAATGTGAGCCCTCCAAAACCCACTAGAAACCCACTGTACCCACATGTAGGTG
This sequence comes from Microcaecilia unicolor, assembly GCF_901765095.1. Taxonomy (NCBI): domain Eukaryota; kingdom Metazoa; phylum Chordata; class Amphibia; order Gymnophiona; family Siphonopidae; genus Microcaecilia; species Microcaecilia unicolor. The sequence continues at coordinate 95,690,241 of NC_044036.1, read as the reverse complement.
CCCCCCTTCACCCCTTAGGGCTATGGTAGTGGTGTACAGTTGTGGGGAGTGGGTTTTGGGGGGGCTCAGCACCCAAGGTAAGGGAGCTATGCACCTGGGAGCAATTTGTGAAGTCCACTGCAGTGCCCCCTAGGGTGCCCGGTTGGTGTCCTGGCATGTGAGGGGGACCAGTGCACTACGAATTCTGGCTCCTCCCATGACCAAAGGGCTTGGATTTGGTTGTTTTTGAGATGGGCGTCCTCGGTTTCCATTATGGCCGAAAACCGGGGACAACCTTCTCTAAGGTCGACCATCTCAACATTTAGGTTGACCATCTCTAAGGTCGACCTAAATATTGAGATTTGGGTGTCCCCGACCGTATTATCGAAACGAAAGATGGACGCCCATCTTGTTTCAATAATATGGGTTTCCCCGCCCCTTCACGGGGCCATCCTGCTAGGATGCCCTCATGAAAACTTGGGCGCCCCATTCGATTATGCCCCTCCACACCTCTTTGTTGGTCCCTGGTGTGACCATATCTTGAGTATTGTGTGCAGTTCTGGTTGCCCTATCTCAAAAAAGATATAGTGGAACTTGAAAATATTCAGGGAAGGGCAACCAAAATCATAAAAGGGGATTAAAAAAACAGGGCTTTTTTTGAGGGGGTACTTGGGGGTACTGAGAACTGGCATCTTTTCTATTGTCTGCTAAAATTGACTCACGGACCCCAAGTTTTAATGAAAGAGCTCTGGCTCTATACACCAATTCTGTGACTGGTTGTAGGGCTATTGTGGGGTGGGTTCCTCAGTGATCACCTCACCTCTGAAGGGTGGCCTAGCATTTGAGTACCGGCGCATTTTTTGCTAGTAAAAACACACTGTAAAAAACTTACCTTATGAAGAAAGGCTACTCAGATTAGGGCTCTTAAGCTTAGAAAACAGACGAGTGAAGGGGATGTGGTAGAAGTTTATAAAAGCATGAGTGGGATGGAACCATTAAATATGCAATGATTGTTTAATCTTTCAAACAACACTAAAGCTAAGAGGACATTCCTTCAAACTAATGACCAGCAAATTGCAAACAAACTGTAGAAAGTATTTTTTCCACACTATTCATAATTGAGCTATGTAATCTGTTGCCAGAGAATATGGTCAAGATGACTTTTATTATGGGATTCAGAAGAGATTTGAAGGAAAAGTCTGTAGAAAATGATTAGCTAGATTTGGGAAGGCCATTACTTATCTTTGGACATAAGCTAATTAGATCTACTTTTTTGGATCTGCCAGGTACTTGTGACATGGACTGGCCACTAGTGGAAACAGGATACTGGGCTAGATGGGCCTTGCTCTGATTTAGCATGGCTTATCTCAATAAGATATTCAGGGCTAATAGATTCATCACAGCTTGAATAGAGAGATTTAGAGAGTGCAAGTAGATCCACCATGGATGCTTTATTACTGCCATCTGCTCCGACCCTGAGCCGGACCTCACCTATCCACTTACTCATGTTTACTCCTGTCTAAGGGTCTTTTTACTGAGATGCGCTGGGCCTGTGCTAGTGTTGGCGCATGTATTGGACGCATGCAGGTCCATTTTTCAGTGCACCTGCAAAAAAGGCCTTTTTTGCCGAAAATGGACATGCGGCGAAATAAAAATTGGCGAGCATACATTTTGGGCTTGAGACCTTACCGCCATCCATTCACTTAGTGGTAAGATTTCATACGTTAACCGGGCGGTAATCATCAGCATGCGTACAATGCCGATTACCGCCGGGCAGTAGTTCCAAATTGACACTCGTAGATTAGGAATAACTCAGGCTGGGCCTTCTGAAGCTGCATACCTAGAGTAGAAAATGTATTCAAACTAAATTTATGTTTTTTGTTACTCTCTTGAGAAACTATGGGAACCCGCCCATACTACCTTCTGTGTCTTTATTCTTTCATATTCCATTCACATGAAATGTGAAGTAAATATGATGACAGATTTCAATGGTTTCCTTTGAACAGCCTCTTTGAAGTTGATTTTTAAATGACACTATCACTTTCTCTCATGGACGTTGAGGCAATTGTCTCTAATAGCACTTGGCAAAATATACCTACTACACAATCAATGTAACACTCTTAACAATACATGTTCCGCTCCTTCATTTATAACTAATCTTTGTGTTCTTTGTCACATGCATACACTACCTATACTCACACCATAAGCATGCATTTTCTTGCATTCCTATCTATCAATTATGCTCACAAACTGCTGAACCTGTCAGAAGAAACACCAAAATAGACCTGATTTAAACAATCTGTACACATTTTACTAAATATATTTTAAGTTCTATTTTACTTTTATTATTTTCTTCTGGCATCCTTGTGGAGAGATGGACCCCCTGATATTCAGCGCTGTTTAACCAGCTAGGCACGAATGTTCAGCAGGAGATTGCCGGTTATCTCCTTCTGAATATTCCCAGTCAGTGCTTAGCAGCTATCCAGTTAAATCATGTGATACAACCGGCTATCCGCTAATATTCAGCGTATTGCCAGCTAAGTTTGGCGGCCAAATTGGGCCACTGAAATAGCAGGCCTGTCTTTGGCCAGTTTAAACTTAACCGGCCCGCACTGAATACTGGCTTGGTTGGTTAAGTTTAAACCGTCCAAAATTAAACTGGATATTCAATGCCAGTCACCCGAAATGGCTCGCATTGTATATCCTGTCTTGCTGCTGACTGCAGGAGTTAATCAGGCTGCCTTCCGTGATCTGAATATTGGCCCTGGAGTGTCTATATGTCTTGCTTGTGTGATAAACACAGGGCTGCCCTAGCCTGAGGAGGCCACCAGAGGGCGCTGTCCCAGGGAAAAGTCTGGAAAATGCCCTGATCTGGTCATAAGAGGGAGCCAAAAGGGGTACTTCCATGTAATGACCTGAAGTGACAGCTAGGGGTGCTCATGGTATAGGACCTGCCCTTCCCTGAAGAGGCCATCAGGGGGAGCTCTCAGAGTAGGTGAGAGAAAGGTGGAGAGAGTTCTGGGCCTGGACCTTTCTGGAACCAGGGGGAGGGGCCTAAAGAGGGGAGGAGGTTTATTAGTCACCCTATAAAGAACACCCTCCAAGAAGAGAAAAGGGAGGGAATTTGGGGATGGAAAGCCTGCTGAAGGAGATCCCCTGGAAGCTGAGAGAAGGATCCCTCTAAAAACCGAAAAGGTACTTACCTGGCTATGGATATGGTAGTAATGGAACTGAGTATTGTTTGAAGTTGACTAAGCCGTGGGGTGGAGGACAGGACTGTAAAGTTAAGGTGAGTGATGAAAGTGCTGTTCAGGGGAGAAGGCTGTTTTAAACTGAGACCCAGGTCTCCCAAGTAAGTGGGCTCAGTGGAGAAGAAACAAGTTGAATGATTTGGTGGCAAGAAGTTGTTCCCTACAAGATTGGATCAGGGATGCTAATAGAGTGGATTTGCATCTGCTGATTAATTTACATATCTGGCAAAGCTGAGAAACCAGGATTATATTCCCAAGGAAGGTGTCAGGGGGCACATCAGGTGTACCAGAAAGGTGATCTGTTCCCTGAGGACACATTAGAGAAGGATTCTAAGAAGGGATGATAAATGAGGAACAGTCACCCTGAGTGAGAGAGAAGTCCCAAACATTGAGACTCGGATTACAGGCTATCATAGAGAAGACTTGTCTCTGAGTCCTTCTCAGAAGCAAAGTGCTAGTGAGTCCTGGCTGAGGGCTTGTGATGCTGGACAGGTCAGTCTGAGCTAGATACAGAAAAACAGTAGGTCTGGACATAAGGGCATGGCCACAACCATGATAGTCTTTCAGTGACCAGCAGTTGGTTCTTCTGGCTCCCAGCAAAGTACATTTTGAATCTACTCGTCATTCTGCTTTTTATTTTTTGGTGCATGAATTCTGAAATGATCTCCCCCTTTCTTAAATAACCTCCATCTTTCTTTAAGTGCTGAATCATCTTTACCTAAGTTTAAGACTGACCTCAAAACATTCTTTTTTTGAGCAAGCATTTGCTTCTTAGTCATCTGATTAGTGAGAGTGAGTTATCTCCTTTACCATTTTTGGTGAGTTTTGTTAGTTTTTAGATTTTTTTTTTTTGGTTGTTCATTTTCTTCTATTCTGTGTGATTGTTTGTTTTCTATCTATCATATTATTGAGTTCTTTTCTTCAGTCTGTAAACATCTCTGACCTCAGAAAGAGAGGTATAGTAAATTTTAAAATACACATAACTGTAAATAAAAGGAGTGTCCATGGAAAACAACTGGACTTTAAATCCACAATCCACATCGCCATTGAACAAAACACAAAATAGAAAAGGTGGGAAATGGAGACTCCTCTACCCCACAAAATCTACTCTGCAAGACTCCACAGGATCCCTATAAGTCACATCTTTATATGACTTTGCCCAACATGTTCATTCACCACATTGGGAAAGTGATCTATTTGAGAAGCTCTGACAACCTCCCAATGATTCTGCACAATACAGAAATAATGCAGACATTATCTCTGTATTGTCAAGTGTAATCCCCCAGGGGTATTCGTGTACTAAGAGCCCTCTTGTGACTCCTGTTGTTCTTCCTGTTAGCCAAGCCTTGCATGGTGAGCCTGAAGCCAAGCCTCACTTTGGTCTCCCTGCTTCTGCTTCATTTCCTACTTGTGACATCATCAGCCTACTCCTTTATAAAGGATCCAGGGAGCTTTCCTGCGTTGCCTTTGCAACAGGTCTATTTTTCCCTTTTCTTGTTGTACTGTTTGATGCTGAAGGAATTGGTGGTCTTGTTAGCTGTGCCTCTGGGCACAGCCTTGAGCCCTGTGTGTGTGGTTTTGGTTTGAACCTCTATGGATTATTTGCCTGTTATTTTTGCTTCCAAGCAAAGCCCTGTTCTGTTTCTCTGTGTGTGTGGTTCTGGTTTGAACCTTTTTATTTATTTATTTGCTGCATTTGTATCCCACATTTTCCCACCTCTTTGCAGGCTCAATGTGGCTTACATTATGCCGCAATGACAATCGTCATTAACGGTGTGAGAAGAGCAAAGTATTAATACAATTAAGGTACATTAGATATCAAGAAAATTAGAAACAAATAATTAATACATCTCAGATATGCAAAATATAAGGTAGAGTATGGTGTTAAATAATAACAATATGATTAAAGTAGTTAAATTAGGAGTTCAATGTTGATTATGCATTACTTGCCTGTTAACTTTGCTCCTAAGCAAAGCCCTGTTCTGTTTTTCTGTGTGTGTGGTTCTGGTTTGAACCTACATGGATTACTTCCTTGTTAACTAGGCTCTCCAGCATAGCCTGTTCTGTTTCCCTGTGTGGTTTTCCTTGTTACCTTTCACTGTTCAGATAGCCGGTTGTTGCCAACTGCTTTCCTTGATTACTTTGCTTCCGTGCAGCTTTGTGTGTTCTGTCTGCTCTCTTTGCCTGCCTTTCCTTTCCTTACCCAGCTGTGGGTGCTGGCTGAGTTCTGGTAAGAACATTGTTTCTCCCTGTGTTTGCTTTAAACCTTTGACTGCAGTGTTTGTTATTTTGTTCTTGTAAGCCCTGCTTCTTTTTGACTTGTGTATTAGAAGCAGCCCTTCCCTTTAGCCTGCTTTAACTCTTTGTCTGCTGTGTTCATTTCCTGGTTCTTGTGAGCATTGCTCCTTATCTGATTTGTGTATGTAAAGGCAGCCATCCCTTTTTGCCTGCTTTTCCCTTTCTCTAGTGTCTGTTATTTGGCTGTGTGTATTCCTATGAGTGGCTTCCCTTTACATTTGAGGGCTGTGTGGCACAGCTGTGAGTGTTCCTTTGTGTGGCCTTGTCTTGAGTTTTTCCTGTGTGTTTTCTGTTTGAGTCCTCTCTGTGAGGTTTCTGTTTGTATTTGAGTGGGTTGCTCTTTCGTTCAGCTGTGACTACTAGCTCAGCCTTGAGCTGCCTCTCTGTGTTGGACAGCTCTTTCATTTAGCTGGGACTACTAGCTCAGCCTTGAGCTGCCTCTCTGTGTTGGACAGCTCTTTCGTTTAGCTGGGACTACTAACTCAGCCCTGATCTACCTCTCTGTGTGATTTGTTTGACTTGGTTAGGACTATTTGTTTATAGCTGAGGTTCTAAGCACAGTCCTGTGCTGTCTCCCTGTGTGGGTTTCTAATCTTTTACTTGTGGTTTCTACCATGTTAGGCTAAGTGGGATTGTCCTTTCCCCTTCAGTTTCTTTGTGCCTGTGTGTAGGGTCTTTTGACCACTTGTTTGTGGCTATGTCTAGTGCAATGTGTGTGCTGTGCTTGAGTAGTACTTGCTCAAGAGATTCCATTCTGTTTCTTTTCACTGCCCTCTAGTATGAGTGGGTTCCAGTTTAGGCCTTGCTGCCCTTATGTTTGGACTCTCTTATCGGTGGGTTCCAGTTTGGCCTTGTGGCCGTTATGAGTATCCTTCCTTTGCGCCTGGTTCCTACTTTTTTAAAGTTCTGTTCCTGGTTTTCGCTTTAGCCAGGCTCTGGTTTCACCTTGTCTTGAGTGTATTCTGCCTATTTGCTATGTCTGATATCTTGTTTGTATTCAGTGCCTGGTTTGCCTTTGCTCTGCGCCTCCCCAGAGGACTTGTCTGCTGCAGCCCAAAGGGCTCACCATCCTGGGTTCCATGAAAGACCTTGATATTCATCTAGGGACATTGGGAATAACCAAAAAGAATAACTACTGAGGAAGACCTACATGTAAAGCTTTGCGTATTAGAACAAGAACCTTGAACTTAATTCTGAAAATAGGCAACCAGTGTACTCTAATAAATAATGGGCTTATCCTGTCATACCTACAGGCCTGTGTTTGTGCCTGTTCTTGCTGTGCTCCGGAGTCCAATCAGGCCAGCAGTACTACGCAGACAAATCCTCTCAACTGTTATCATAGAAACCGGACAGCTGGTTAAGGACTATTTACACTACAACAAGTAAAAACAAAAAGGGAAAAAAAACCAAGAGAAGCGCTTCTCGGGGTAACACTGGTTTATTTCTTTATCCAGAGATTTAGGATAAATAATAAGAAATAGTCATAGATATAGTCTAGAATAGGACAGAAAAGAGAACATATACAGAAATGAAATTACAATGGAAAATGATCAGGGCAGTCCCTCAGTTCTCTGGCGTGAGGCCAAGAGCGCTGCACACTGAACAACCTCCTATCTGGCAGAGAAATATTATATAGGGTTTTTTTTCCCTTTCAATACAAAAGGAGCACAAGAAGGAGGAGGGTTTCTCTCACCCCCTTAATTAGCATCTACAGTCAGTCAGGATCTCCTGTCAATAAAAAAAATACATAGCATCTGTTTATATTTCCTTTGAAGATGCAGTTGGTCTCTTGTCCAAATGTTTTGTTTATTATATCTACATAAGTACATATAAGTACATAAGTAATGCCATACTGGGAAAAGACCATCGAGCCCAGCATCCTGTCCACGACAGCGGCCAATCCAGGCCAAGGGCACCTGGCAAGCTTCCCAAACGTACAAACATTCTATACATGTTATTCCTGCAATTGTGGATTTTTCCAAGTCCATTTAGTAGCGGTTTATGGACTTGTCCTTTAGGAAACCGTCCAACCCCTTTTTAAACTCTGCTAAGCTAACCGCCTTCACCACTTTCTCCGGCAACGAATTCCAGAGTTTAATTACACGTTGGGTGAAGAAAAATTTTCTCCGATTTGTTTTAAATTTACTACACTGTAGTTTCATCGCATGCCCCCTAGTCCTAGTATTTTTGGAAAGCGTGAACAGAAGCTTCACATCCACCTGTTCCACTCCACTCATTATTTTATATACCTCTATCATGTCTCCCTCAGCCGTCTCTTCTCCAAGCTGTATAGCCCTAGCCTCCTTAGTCTTTCTTCATAGGGAAGTCGTCCCATCCCCGCTATCATTTTAGTCGCCCTTCGCTGCACCTTTTCCAATTCTACTATATCTTTCTTGAGATGCGGCGACCAGAATTGAACACAATACTCAAGGTGCGGTCGCACCATGGAGTGATACAACGGCATTATAACATCCTCACACCTGTTTTCCATACCTTTCCTAATAATACCCAACATTCTATTCGCTTTCTTAGCCGCAGCAGCACACTGAGCAGAAGGTTTCAGTGTGTTATCGACGACGACACCCAGATCCCTTTCTTGGTCCGTAACTCCTAACGTGGAACCTTGCATGACGTAGCTATAATTCGGGTTCTTTTTTCCCACATGCATCACCTTGCACTTGCTCACATTAAACATCATCTGCCATTTAGCCGCCCAGTCTCCCAGTCTCGTAAGGTCCTCTTGTAATTTTTCACAATCCTGTCGCGATTTAATGACTTTGAATAACTTTGTGTCATCAGCAAATTTAATTACCTCGTTAGTTACTCCCATCTCTAAATCATTTATAAATATATTAAAAAGCAGTGGTCCTAGCACGGACCCCTGAGGAACCCCACTAACTACCCTTCTCCATTGTGAATACTGCCCATTTAACCCCACTCTCTGTTTCCTATCCTTCAACCAGTTTTTAATCCACAATAGGACATTTCCTCCTATCCCATGACCCTCCAATTTCCTCTGTAGCCTTTCATGAGGTACCTTGTCAAACGCCTTTTGAAAATCCAGATACACTATATCAACTGACTCCCCTTTGTCCACATGTTTGTTCACTCCTTCAAAGAATTGAAGTAAATTGGTCAGGCAAGATTTCCCCACACAAAAGCCATGCTGACTTGGTCTCAGTAATCCATGTCCTCGGATGAGCTCTGTAATTTTGTTTTTAATAATAGCCTCTACCATTTTCCCAGGCACCGATGTCAGACTCACCGGTCTATAATTTCCCGGATCTCCCCTGGAGCCTTTTTTAAAAATGGGCGTTACATTGGCCACCCTCCAATCTTCCGGTACCACGCTCGATTTTAAGGATAAGTTGCATATCACTAGCAGTAGCTCCGCAAGCTAATTTTTCAGTTCTATCAGTACTCTAGGATGAATACCATCCGGTCCAGGAGATTTGCTACTCTTCAGTTTGCCGAACTGCCCCATTACGTCCTCCAGGTTTACCATGAAGTCAGTAAGTTTCTCCGACTCGTCCGCTTGAAATACCATTTCCGACACCGGTATCCCACCCAAATCTTCCTCGGTGAAGACCGAAGCAAAGAATTCATTCAGTCTCTCCACTACGTCTTTGTCTTCCTTGATCGTCCCTTTTACCCCTCGGTCATCCAGCGGCCCAACCGATTCTTTTGCTGGCTTCCTGCTTTTAATATACCGAAAAAAATTTTTACTATGTTTTTTTGCCTCTAATGCTATCTTTTTTTCATACTCCCTCTTGGACTTCTTAATCTGCGCCTTGCATTTGCTTTGACACTCCTTATACTGTTTCTTGTTATTTTCAGACGGTTCCTTCTTCCATTTTCTGAAGGCGTTTCTTTTAGCCCTAATAGCTTCCTTCACCTCACTTTTCAACCAGGCCGGGTGTCTTTTGGACTTCCGTCTTTCTTTTCTAATTTGCGGAATATGTATGGCCTGGGCCTCCAGGATGGTATTTTTGAACAGTTACTTCAAGGTCGATGTCAAAACTGATCATATTATGGTCACTGTTATCAAGCGACCCCAGTACCATAACGTCCCTCACCAGATCATGCGCTCCACTAAGGACCAAGTCTAGAATTTTTCCTTCTCTCGTCGGCTCCTGCACCAGTTGCTCCATAAAGCTGTCCTTGATTTCATCAAGGAATTGTATCTCTGTAGCGTGTCCCGATGTTACATTTACCCAGTCTATATTTGGATAATTGAAGTCACCCATTATTATCACATTGCCCATTTTGTTCGCGTCTCTGATTTCTTTATCATTTCTGTGTCTACCTGCTCATCCTGGCGAGGCGGACGGTAGTACACTCCTATCACCATTTTTTTTCCCTTTTATACATGGAATTTCAACCCACAGTGATTCAAAGGTGTGATTTGTGTCCTGCTGAATTTGTAATCTATCTGAGTCAAGGCTCTCGTTAATATACAATGCTACCCCTCCACCAGTCCGGTCCACCCTATCATTACGATATACTTTGTACCCCGGTATGACAGTGTCCCACTGGTTATCCTCCTTCCACCAGGTCTCAGTAATGCCTATTATATCCAATTTTTCATTTAATTCTTCTATTCATCTTTACAGCTTTTCTCACACAAGAATATATTCCTCAGAACCTTTGATTCATTGTCTCATCTTTATTCTAATTCTAAGAGGAGGAAGAGTTAACTATTTTCTTATAGAGGTGATAGATTTTCTCTCCTGTCAGCCCAGACCCTGTGTTTGTCATAACGTAGATTTTCTTATGTTCAAAGAGATGCGTAATAGAACTATTGCTGTTGGATCCAGAGATCTGTCTGTCAGGGAGATATAGTGTTTGATCTTATTGTTCTAGGAGGGAAAGGAGTCTTCTGCAAGGTGTTATGTGTTATGTCCTCTTATAGTTACAACAAAAAGGGTCTTTGAAGTGGCCTTACCTCAAAGGACATGGGAAAGAACTCTGTCTCCTGAATTCCCTGAGGCCTGACCATATTCAATAGGAGAGATCGTGGGCAATCAGGTTCAATTACCTGACTTGGCAAGAGGAGGGGTACAGAGTAATTGCTATTCCAGCAAGCTTTTCCCATGATTAGAAAGAGAGAAACCTCCATTTCTCTCTGTCCAAAAATATGAGGAATTAATTCTGTATATTAAATAATTGGAGGCCTTCCGCCTCCTCCAACACCTGACAGAGAAAATGCGCTGCAGTATTATGAAGGGATTGCAATTGCTTAAGAGTGAGAAATACCAGCATAGATAATATTACAATAATCCAACCTTGAAATGTGGCATGTTTGAGTGTGTCAAGAGGAAAAATCCAAATAACTATTAGAAGTACAAAGTTGACACAGTACAAAAAGCCCCTCTGAATAATCCTAGAAACCTTGAGAATCAATGGTCACTTCTAGATGGGTAAAGTAATCAACCTGTTCTAATTGCATGCCAAACAAAATGCAGGTAAAGGAGAATTAGGACACCAATAATCTATTATACCATTGTTTTATCACGATTTAATAAAGCCTTTGGCCTAAGAGCCAGCCCTCCATGGCCTTTAGGAAAGCTTGTACAGGAGAAAACATCAGCATAGAAAAAAAGAACTTATACCATTTTCCTGGATAAGAATTGCAAAGGGGCTAAGGAGAATATTAAATAAGAGGTGAAAGAATAGACCTTTGTGGGACACCACAGTGAAGCAAATGAGAAGAGGATGAAGAGGGCTTAATGACAGGAAAAGAGAGATCACTCAGCAAAGAAACAAACCAATCATAAACAGTGCCCCTGAACCCTAAGTCAAATAACCTAGATAAAAGGAGGGGGTGGTTGACCAAATCAAATGCAGCCGAAAGATCCAGTGAAACTACCAGAACATGATCATTATCTAGTATTGAATGAATTTCAGTAACTAAATCAGTGCTTTGATTTGATCAAAATTGTAATTGTGTAAGATGAAGAACCAGTTTATTCTTAACATATGAGGATAACTGGTTATAACCAATTTTCTCAGTCAATTTTGATAAAAAACAAAGATTCAAAACTGGTTGATAATTAGCTGGATCTGATGGCTCCAATGTAGAGGTTTTTTTTTTTTTTTTTCAAAATAGGGCTACTATAGTTGATTTCCAAGTCTGTGGTAGTAAGTCAGCAGAAAAACTCTTTGGACTCAGTCAGTGCTAATGGAAGAAGCCCATGTGTCGATGAAGAAAACCAAGAAGACAAATAGTGAACTTCATATCTGTAAGTAGTTTAAGTGAAATCAAAGAAGGCAATTGAAATGACGCCCAGGTAGAACATGAATGCAGTAAATCAGCATCAGCCATAGCTGCTGGCAAAGTCTGAACTAACAAGGATGAAGAAGCTTCAGATAACTGGAAGAAAGTTAAAGCCCAGCTTTTCTTATCTTTGGGGCTATAATTGTTGGATAGGGATGTCTCTCTAATATTAGAACTTTCCTTTCATCCTGTTATATGAATTTGCAAAATGTGTTTATGTAGATTAACTGGTCAATATTCAGCCAGCGGTGGTCAGTACTTTTTTTTAAGTGCTGACTGCCTCCAGCTGAATTAGACCTGGATATTCAATGCTGGGCCATGGCCGGGCATCAGAATTGAATAACCAGGCATGATTGGACATGAACTGGTCATTGGCACTTATGCAGGTTCCAGCCCACATTCCTGGCTGAATATCATATGAGACCTGCATAAAGTGGATCTGTTTCCTTCAAACCCACTCCCCAGTTTTGATTCTCCTCTCAGCTCTGTTCCCATGATCTGCTTCTCCCCAACCCAGCATCTCCCCCCCAATGTTTCTCCCACTCACTCTGTCGCTCTCAAGAACCCCTGGGACTTACTGTGAGCCATCCCTGGTGGTATGGGGCAAGAGCAGTCTCTTCCGCTCCCACCTCCTCTGGTTCAGGTACAAAATGGCGCCTACTGATCCCTGGTAGTAGCCTCACAGTACTGCCATTAGGGCTTAGCCTTCTATATAAGGGCAAATTGGCCCCTGGGTAAGGAGTTCTTGGGGAGTCGGAGTGGGTAGGAGAAGTAGTGAGGTGGGGTACTGGGTTTGGGGTAAGAAGCATTACGGTGGGTGCTGGGTTTGGGGGGAAGAAGCATTGAGGGTCAGGTGGGTGAGAGAAGCATTTGGGGGGAGCTGAATGTGTGGGAAGATGCATTGGAAAGGACCATGGTTTGGGGGGGACAGGAATTGTAGGGGTGCTGAATGGGGTGGGAGAAGCATCAGGGGTGGGAAAAGAAGATCGGAGGGGGGGGGCAGTATTTGGAAGAGGCTTAGGTAGGGAGAAGAACAAGTGATCTGGCAGCAGCAACCCAGAAGGCATACAAGTGCTGGCAAATCAGTTTTGGCACCCACATAATTAAACAAGCAACGATAGGGCTGCACAAAAGCCATCCTATCTGGCCCCTTAGTTATGCAGGCACTGACGCTGAATATGGCCTGTGACCACATGACTGTTGGGTCTTTCCCATCTCCACACCCAGGCAACCCCTCAACTGCCCAGTTTTGACATGAATGATTAGATTGTAAGCTCTCTTGAGCAGGGACTGTCCTTCCCCTTGTCTAAACTTGTACAGCACTGCATAACCCTGGCAGCGCTATAGAAATGCTAAGTAGTAGTAGTAGTAGGTAATATTCAGCAGCACTACCTGATTATGTGTTGCTGAATATCGGTGGCCTACCCACTCAACGTCCTGTAACCCAGGCAAGAGCCTCTCCTGCTCTGCTTGGTTAAACCCTTTGCATTGGGCCCTGTGTGTTTTAATTGCTAGGCTGCGTAGAGAGGGGTATAACTAGCAGAAGAAAGGAGGTGTTGATGCCCCTGTACAAGTCGTCGGTGAGGCCCCAATTGGAGTATTGTGTTCAGTGTTGGAGGCCTTATCTCACTAAGGATGTAAAAAGACTTGAAGTGGTTCAAAGAAAAGTGACTAAAATGGTAGGGAGTTTACATAGCAAGATGTATGTGGAGAGACTTACTGACTTAAACATGTATGTCCTGGAGGAAAGGAAAAACAGGGGTGATATGATACAGACATTCAAATATTAGAAATGTAATAATCCACAAACAAACCTTTTCTGGAGACGGGAAGGTGGTAGAAACAAAGGGTATGAATTGAGGTTGAAAGGGAGCCGACTCGGGAATAATGTCAGGAAGTATTTTTTTCATTGAGGGGGTGGTAGGTATCTGGAATGCCCTCCCGCAGAAGGTGGTAGAGGTGAAATCAGTAACAGAATTAAAAAATGCGTGGGACATACACAAAGGAATCCTGTTTAGAAGGATCGGATCCAAAGAAACTTAGCAGAGATTAAGTACGAAAACCGGTGCTGGGCAAACTTCTACAGTTTGTGCCCTGATCGAGTCTGAATAGATTTGGATGGGCTGCAGTGGAGCTACTCAGAGGCTTTGACAATAACTTCAGAAATTTTAGAACAAGGCCAGTGCTGGGCAGATTTCTACAGTCTATGCCCTAAAAATGGCAAGGATAAATCAAGATCAGGTATACATATGATGTATCACTTCATACTATATGCAATAAGCTTATCTTATTGGGCAGACTGGATGGACTATACAGGTCTTTATTTGCCATCATCTACTATGTTAATTGTGTAAACTGCCTTGAATGTCTTGTTCTCTTTGGGAAGGCAATTTAGAAATCTTTTCAGTAAATAAATGATCCTTATTAACATGGGTATAGTTTGATTAATTTATTTGGAGGGGGGGAGCAAAAGGTGGGGCTTGGTACATTATCATATTCATTTGCATATATACATCTCATACATATTCATTATGGTTATTCAAAACACACACACCAGAGTAAAACACTGAATATGAAGCCAGCATATCAAAACAGTGAAGATATATCTTGTTTAACTGAAATGAGCCAGCACCATGGAAAATGTTATCTTATGATGCCCCCCCTCACATTCACATGAATTAGCGAGGGAGGAGTGCACTTTCCTGCTCCCCCTCCCTAGGTCTGATACCTGCACCCTCCTGTTTTCTTTCTCCAAATCCCACTTTTTCTCCCTCCCTCCTTATGAGCAATTTATTGTACCCTGCCACACGGATAGAAAAAAATACCCCCCCCCCCGCCATACAGGAAGCACTTTTTTTCCTGAGGCCATCTACAGGCAGAACTCTCCCCCCACTCCCCATCACCTTACAGGCAGCACTTTTTTTTTCTACCCTCCTTCCTCAGACAAACACCCCTCAGGCATAACTTTTTTCCTCTTGGCCCCCTTCACTGACAGCACTTACCCCAAGGGGCGGCTCACGGCAATCTACTGCCTGAGGCAAGGGATGAGATGACATCCCCCGGGCACCCATAAGAGGGTCTCCTGAAAACTCTGATTAGGAAGGAGGGTGAGGAGGCCCCTCGTTCTAAACGCGAGTCAGGCAGTTTCCCCAAGAAAAGAATACAAATTATATTCCCAAGCTATACAAAACAAACAAACAAAACTGCCAACACTGGTGATACTCAACAGAATTATTTGAGTTAAATTATGTTGCTGGGAACTCTAATATAAAAAAAAAATACTGACCCCTGACTCTGCAAGCATATATTCTGCATCCACAGGAGCCTTCCTTATGCAACAGTGGGTGCAGAGCTGATCTAGAGCAATTCCCCATAGAACTCACCGTACACAATAAAATCTGATTCTGGTTTTAACTCAGTATTGCCAACATAATCCCTCTCCAGCTTTATTCCCAGGTATTCAATGCCAGGCCATGTCCAGGTACCAGCACTGAATATCCATGCATACAAAGCCGGATAAAACATAGCTAGTTATGCATTTAACTGGCTAGGATGATCTGCATGAAGATAGGACTGTGGTTTTTTTCAGTCCTATTATGCAGTTATCCTAGCCAGTTATGTGTTTTATCCCCCTTACAAAATTTACCATACAAAAAGTTTCAAATTGTGATCATCACTTCAGGAACATCATACTTCTTTCCACTGTTGGACAGGCACTTTATTAAATAACACAAAACCCTACATAAAGACACTCAAAACCTATACAGAAAACGTAACACACCATAACAGCCCTAAAACCTATAACAGACAGTGCTATGCATATTACACTGGGTCCTAGAGCACCAATATACCCTGCTACTGGGAAACTGAAACAAGCTGGACTGTTACACAGAATCGTTCACCTCAGTTGCACATGCAGAATATGGACAGACCCTCGTGATACAAAATAGGGAACCACAAAAAACATGCAGAAAAAACTGAAATGGAGACCCCCCAAGAAAGCCAGACTTTATAAGCAATGCAAATACTGGTAAAAGAGAAACAGAAATGTATTTTCTCCTGTACTCTGCAAAATACAGAAAACATACAAAAATAGAAAAAAAATGTGCATGTCACAAAGAAGGCATATACCAGTTCTTAAAAAGTATTAAATAAAAATAAATTTTCTCTTTTCTACCTTTGTTGTCTGAGCATTTTATTTTTCTAATTGGGCTGGTCTCAGTCTGTTCCACGTGTCAGTCTTTTCCAGGTTGGCTTTTCCATTTCATCTCTTGCCTTGTCTTCCTTTCCTTCTCTACATCTGTCTTGCACTGATCTTTCACTGTCTTTTCCCCCCCACTATTCTGTTCTCTACGTTTATCTCCCTTTCTTTCACCCTGTAGTCCATAGTCTCCATTTCATTTTTCATCTACCTACTGGCTTTTACTATTTTCCTTTCATTGCCACCTCTCTCTCCCTTCCCTGGTCTCCTTCACCCCTCAACCATCTTTCACCCACTTCCTTAGTCCCCAATTCCCATCCTCTATACTCACCCTTTTAGCCCTCATCTACCTTCCACTGCATCTCATCACCCTATCAGTCCCAACTCCATCCCTGTCTCTCCTTCCTTCTCTTGCCCCCAAGGCCATTCTTGTATATCTTACCATATACCCCATGTCCTATTGTCTCTTTCACCATCTTTTTAACCCAATTTCTATTCTCACTCATCCCTTTCTTCCCAGTACCGCCATCCCTTTTCAATGTGTCTCTCATCCTCTCTCCAATCTTCCAGGCCATTCATATGTCTCAATCTACCTTCACATCATCCCATTTTCTTGCCCCTCTTCTCTTATCTCTCATTTTACACCCTCACTCGTTCTCTCAACCAATCATTATACCTCTACTCATACCTAAAACTGCTAAGTATTCATTATCCCTTCAAAATGCCCACTCCATCTTTCCTAGCCATAATTCCCTGCTCTGTTCCCCAACACTCTTCCATTCAATTACTGTCCCAGTCATTTTTTTGCACTATTCCACTTTTCCCCACCCCAGCCCCTGTCATATCCATCTTCTGATGTCCTCCTCCCCATAGTAATGTTCTGCTCTATTCTCCTTCTCCTTTGTCCCATCCAGTTTCTACTCCCTCCTCTCCACACCCTCCATCCACACCTCCTAGCCCCATCTTCTACTCAGTTCTTCTCATCCCACCCAGCCTCCCACACCCCCTAGCTCCATCAACCTTCTGCTTCATTCCTCTGCACTCCACTCACACTCCCATCTATCTGCTGCTCTGTTCCCCTCCTCTCCACCCACACCCCTAGCCCCATCCATCTTCTGCTTTCCAGTATCTACTGTCTATTTTACTTTTTTTCTTCTCTCCATATCCATCGTCATTCCCTCTATCTCCCTATCTGTGCTGTCCATCCTCTCCTCTGTGTCCCTGCCCTTGTCCCTATTCCCTCCATGTTCAGCATCTGCCCTCTGTGTCACTGTCCCTTCCCCTGTCCCCAGGTTCCTCACCATTCTTTCCCTCTTTCACCTGCACTCCCACTCCAGGGTCAGTATCTCTAACTGTTCTCTCCCCTGCCCCATCTCCATAGTACTGCATCTGGCTCTTCCCCTCCCCAGATCCAGCATGTTCCCAATCTCCTATCCCCCATGAATCCCATCTTTGCCCTTTCATGGATCCAGCTCCACCTCCCCTTCTCCTGTGGTCTGGCATCTCTCCCTACCCTTTTCTCCTCCCCATCCATAGGACATCAACTGCTCTTCACCTCCACCCACCCCCATCTCTCCAGGGAGCACTGGTACTGCTCTCTACCCCATGGGGTATCACTCTCCATCCCCCACTGGGGACTGCCGATATCTCTCTCCACCCCCCCCCCCCCAGTGCTGCAGGCCTCCAAACTTGCAGGCTGCTGGGAGCATTAGCGATGCAAGCGCTGTCTTTGACCTGCCCCATAAGCCTTCTCTGTACAGTGGCCTGCCTGCACGGGAACAGGAAGTAGCTGTACAGAGGCGACTTCTGGGGCAGGCTGAAAGCAGCGCTTACATGGCTGATGCTACAAGCGGCTTGCAAGTTTGGAGGCCTGCAGCATGGAGGCACAAGGGAGAGATCCGGACCCCATGGGGAGTAGAACAGAGAGGTGCCACACCACTTGAGGGAAGAGGGGGGTGTCGCGTTGCAATGCACTGCACCTCAACAAAATAAAGTGGCAAGGCATTGGGGGGGGGCAATGCCCCCTCACTCCCCCAAACTATGCTCATGCATATTAGAGAGGTCTGCTTGCCATATAAAGGACCAATGCTATATCCTAACTAGTAGGACAGCTGTCATTCAGTGATGGAGATTTTTAAAAAATGGCATAGATAGAAGCAGGTATTTTGCTTTTACATGTTGCATTCGATATCAACAGTTTTTCATGATTTCTACCTTGCTATGTTTTCTACCTTGCTATGTCATTGTAGGTATTTTCTTGGACTCTAACGAGGCATCTTCCATATATGCCTTAATTGCATTTCCCCCCTTGTAGCCTTTAGAGCTGTGCTGAATAAGTGTTTTGAGGGGATATCAAAATGGGGCAGGGCTGAGACTAAAAAGTATGGGTAAATATATTTGGTTTCTTGTCCTTAGATTGTGATAACATTATTTTTTGAACATGCTCCATGTGCATCCTTTACCCAATTCCAGATATCGCTGGCATCATTAGAGCAATTTTGAACTTCTGAAAAAGGATGAAGCTTTTGCAAACAATGTATTCTACCCTACAGAGAGAAGGAGCTGCCTACAATTTCGCAGCACATATTTATTATAAGCCTGTTCATTTCCATTCAAACTCATGTAAAGCCTCTTTTCAAACTCCAGATAAGATATAGCATATTCATCTGATTGTGTTGAATAGCTAGTCAATTCAGATCCATTTCAGCATCTAAAGGGACGTCTCGATCCCCATAGTATTCTTTATATCACGCCTTACATTTATTTTCAAGCAGTGCTGAATTATATTTTTGTACCAAGATTCTAGTTAATATTTCATTTTATACGATACATGCCATTTGGCAAAACACAAATGTTTCCTCTTATTCAGTCTGTAGACGCCTAAAAATGGAACTTGGATGAATCGAGTTCATTCTAGTTATTTATATGTGGCTACTACTACTACTTAACATTTCTAAAGCGCTACTAGGGTTACGCAGCGCTGTACAATTTAACATGGAAAGACAGTCCCTGCTCAAGGAGCTTACAATCTAAAAGCTAGACATATGAAGTGTCCCCCACCTTGTGTCCTTAATTCATATACCCCAGCACAGCTGTCATCAATTTTGAAACTGGGAATAGTTTGTGCAAGCTCAGGGTTGCAGCTGTGGATACATTTACTCCTGCTAAGGCTGCTCCTGCTAGAGTATCTAGCCATGGAGCTAGGTTGAGGAACAGCAAGTTAGAACCAATTAGTACTGATTGAGACTATGTAACAGCAGGCAGTTATGCCATTTAATAGCTGTTAAGTGCTGGCACTTCAAGAGTGCAGAGCACTGTTTGGCAGAATTTGTGCATACAAATTACCTGTGCACACAGAAACAAAATTGCAGTAGAAGACAGAAAATGCAAATTAGGGTTGAGAATGCCAGTAGAGCTGAATGCACAGAAGTGATCCGGTGGTGATATTACAAAGGGAACAGTGGTGCCCATGTAGCAAGGGCATAGCATAGCACAGGCCCCTCCACTTTCAACTTGGCCCCTTCAAAGCCCAGGGCTAGCCAAACCCAAGACTGTGCTTAGGATTATGGCTCTGAAGGGGTGGTAAGAGAAGCAGCAGTTCATGCCTCGGCATATTGCACCACTCCTTTCTCAGGCTAAAGCAGCAAGCAGAGCTTATTTGGATATCACGACTGGTGAGTCCCCTCCCACTGGCTCTGAAATTTTAATAAGTGCCACATATTATTGTGATCCAGGGAAAGGAGCACTGCTTGCATCAAATTACAGAAAAGTGCCATGGCTTGAGCCGCTGTTCCTCCTGCCACATTACAGAGGAGAAATGTTGCTGCTGGATTGTTGGTGGGATGATATAGACATCTAGCTGGTGCCCCGTTGAAATGTCACTGCTGCTCCTTGTGATCTTGGGCAAGTCACCTAACCCTCCGTTGCCTCGGGTATAAGATTATGAGCCCTCCAGGGACAGGGAAATACACACTGTACCTAATGTAACTCACCTTGAGCTACTACTGAAAAAAGTTTTAGCTAAGTCTAAATAAATAAATAAGAATAATAATAGTAAATTGAATAAAATAGGGGAGGTGATGGACTTGGTCAGATAATGGGGAAGAGGCCAATGGAGGAGAGGCTGGCAATGTGATGAGGAAGATGGAAATTAAACTAGGGAGGTGGTAAAAGGGGCAATCAAATACCAGGTTGGGGGGGGGAGGGAGGTAAGAGGCAAAAGCAAGGGACTGGAAAGAATGAGAAGGAAGGAGCTTGGGCTAGTGAAGGGATGAGAGACAGAAAATATTAGATGAGGGGCTGGGAAGGGAAGGAGATCAGAGGATGGAAGTAGTAGGAGGAAAAAGAGTAGGTGAAAGAAGGAAATAAGAGGCCAGATAGCCTTAAGTTTTGTCTGCTGGAGCAACTTCCTTCCTTACATTTCCTCATAAATGCCTGGTTACCTTTTAGGGAACCAGATGTGCTTTTACAGGCTTTGTATTTAGAAAATTTCTTCTAAGGATAAAAGTTTTTTTTTAAATGTATAAATATCGAAATAAGAGGCTTGGGAAGGAATGAAAATGAGATGGAGAATGAGAGGGCTAGGGAGAGGATGAGTGGGAAGATGGGCTGAGAATGGCATTGAGAGTTGATTGATGAAAGATAAAAGGATGGAGATTAAGGGCTGGAGGGTGAAAAGGAGGGTGCAATTTGAGTGGGTAGGCAGAAAGAAGTGGAAGAAAACTGAAGAAAGCTGAAAGGAAAGGCCAATATCAAAAGATGGATGTAAGGGAGGAATGGATGAAGACAGAAAGAGAGAAGAAATAGTAAATGGACAGCAGACCACGGAAAGAAGTAGGAGAAAAGGGTCAGAAGAAAATGGAAAAGAGAGATTAGGACAAAATGTGACTGGAAAACTAAAATGGCCAGACAAAGGTAGAAAGTATTTCATTTTGAATTTACAAATTTTTTTAAGATGTAAGATTTGGGAAATATGCATATCTTAACACACTTCATGCAGAGTCTGGCTTTGGGGTCTTCAGTTCAATTTTTGACCACATATTTCTATTTCTAATTTGTGGTCCCTTGCTGTATATTTAGTGAAGGCCAATCTGTGTTTTGCCTGTGTAACTGAGGTACAATAACCTGCTAGTATTGTTTGCTATATAGGGACCTGTAGCAGCCCTGCTTGTTTTATTTTCCTAATTGGAGGTATTTTGCTGTTCTTGTGCCCAGTGTATAATATTCGTGGTGCTGCCTTTTCATAGGTAGGGTTGATGCTGTGTGTTTCCTGGCAGTGCTGTTATGGTATGGCAGGTTTGATATAGGATTTTTTTTTTAATACTTCACCATGCTTCTGGCAGTTGGCACTCGAGAAGTCATGTAAAAATCTGGTAACCTTATTCTGCATATGTTCAGACTCTCAGTTATTGAAACAAGAGTAGCTTTTGATGATCTCCATTGGAATTAAACCCCAGCAGGGGGAAGGGACACGTATTGTAAGCACGAGGCAACAAAAAAGGTAGCACAATCCCTGTCAAAAAGTATTGGTATACACTTGGCATAATTGAACAAGGCTATTGCAGACTACTTAGAAATCAATTGTCAGGTACTCTTGAAGGCATTATTTGTTGACATGAGTGTATACATTAACTTTAGCATAGTTCAGATCAGTATGCCTAGTACTCCCCCCCCCCCCCCACCCAATTAACCTTGCTGCTGGACTATTAGTGGGAGGAAGGGGTGAAGAAGGCCCACTCTTAACAGTTTTGGCTATGCCACTATTATGTAGTTTTGGGGCTCCCCACCTCTCTTTTTAAAATAAATTCTATGATTGATAAAATCTTTGGGAAAAAAAAAAAAGCACACATTTGTTCTTATTGTTTACTGCTCCTTGTGATCTCGGGCAAGTCACTTAACCCTCCATTGCTTCTGGTGCAAATTTAGGTTATCAGCCATCCATGGACAGGAAAATCCCTACTGTACCTGAATGTAACTTGCCTGGAGCTACACCTGAAAAGGGCCTGAGCTAACTCCACAATCCCTTCCCATCATCTTAGAGTTACTTGATGACTTTGCCATCATCAAACAATGTCAAAGTTGGGTGACAACCCTACCAGCAGTGAGTTATTGTTGCTTGATTGGTTGGGGAGTATGCATACGACCGGAAATAATTTGCTTAGTATTGAGGATGTTGGCTGGGATGAGATGTTCCATGTCTCTTTGTTATGATGTCTCCTCTAGTGTTTGATAGCCATGCAGATTTTTTTTCTTCACTCAGCAGTAAACAATGAATGTTTTTTCTTCAGAGCAGTTTGGTATTGCTTAAGATTATGTGTGCATACAGGAAATCAGTATTATTAATGTCATGCATTATTTACGAGCTGGCAGGGAGACAAATGCAGAACTAAAATTGATGAAAAGCATTTGTTATGATTTTGGTGTAATTTATCAACAAATTAAATATTAATGCAAAAAATGGCAGTATCCTGCTGGCATTCTGCAACATGGGAAACATCGACATGATGCATACATTTTCTAGGTTTAATTCAGGGATCTATGAAACACAGGCCATTTTCATTCACCTTTTCCAGATTTATGTATATTTCAAATAGGGAGAAATGGTAAACAAACAACAACAAAAAAAATTGCCACTTTTTTATGTGAAATATTTCCAGCTGCCTATTAATCAGAGTACATTGGTTAGAAATCGACAACCCTGTCATAACTAAATAAAGGAATACTCAAAGATCTGCATTAGTATACATAACAGGCAGCTCCTTGTGACTCTGGGCAAGTCACTTAACCCTCCATTGCCCCATGTAAGCCGCATTGAGCCTGCCATGAGTGGGAAAGCGCGGGGTACAAATGTAACAAAAACAAAAAAAACCCCCACAGTAGATTATGGCAGATAAAGACCTGTATGGTCCATCTAGAGGGGCATAATCGAAAGGGGCGCCCATGTTTTCCTGAGGACGTCCTCGCAGGATGTCCCGGCGAAGGGGTGGGGAACCCGTATTATCGAAACAAGATGGGCGCCCATCTTTCGTTTCAATAATACAGTCATGGACGTCCAAATCGAGAAATTTAGGTCGACCTAAATGGAAACCGAGGACGCCCTTCTCAGAAATGATCAAATCCAAGCCATTTGGTTGTGGGAGGAGTCAGCATTCATAGTGCACTGGTCCCCCTCACATGCCAAGACACAAACCAGGCACCCTAGGGGGCACTGCAGTGGACTTCAGAAATTGCTCCCAGGTGCATAGCTCCCCTACCTTGTGTGCTGAGCCCCCTAAACCCCACTCCCCACAACTGTACACCACTACCATAGCCTTTATGGGTGAAGGGGGGCACTTACATGTGGGTACAGTGGGTTTCTGGTGGGTTTTGAAGGGCTCACATTTACCACCACAAGTGTAACAGGTAGGAGGGGATGGGCCTGGGTCCGCCTGCCTGAAGTGCACTGCACCCACTAAAACTGCTCCAGGGACTTGCATACTGCTGTCATGGAGCTGGGTATGATATTTGAGGCTGGCATAGAGGCTGGAAAAAATATTTTAAAACATTTTGAGGGTAGGAGGGGGTTAGTGACCACTGGGGGAGTAAGGGGAGGTCATCCCCGATTCCCTGTGGTGGTCATTTAGGGCACATTTTTGTGGCTTGGTCATAAGAAAAAAAGGACCAGGTAAAGTCGTCCAAGTGTTTGTCAGGGACACCCTTTTTTTTCCATTATTGGTTGAGGACGCCCATGTGTTAGGCACGCCCCAGTCCTGCCTTCACTACGCCTCTGACACGCCGCCATGAACTTTGGTCATCCCTGTGATGGAAAGCAGTTGAGGATGCCCAAAATTGGCTTTCGATTATGCCAATTTGGGCGATTCTGTGAGAAGGACGCCCATCTTGCAATTTGTGTCGAAAGATGGGCGCCCTTCTTTTTTGAAAATAAGCCTGCTAGTCTGCCCAACAAGATAAACTCATAGCATAAAGGTTAACCCTGTGAATTACTAATGTTTATACAATGGAAATGTTTCTTATAAAGGATCAGTTATACATGTGAAGGGCAATTCTATAATCTAAGTGTTCATATTTGTGCATGGGTTATGCACATAAATGTTTAGCATACTAGCATTTATGTATATATATGTGTAGATGTTAGTATTTATTTATTTATTTTGATATTTAACCCAGCCTCCTGATAATGCCCAGAACAGGTTACAAAAGAACACACATAATCAGTTAACAAAACAGAAGTAAAGCAAAATAAGTAAAAAAAATTATTATTATTTATTTACCACCTTTTTGAAGGAATTCACTCAAGGCAGTGTATAGTAAGAATAGGGGAAGAGAATGGGACTTGATATACCGCCTTTCTGTGGTTTTTGCAACTACATTCAAAGCGATTTACATAGTATATGCAGGTACTTATTTGTACCTGGGGCAATTGAGAGTTAAGTGGCTTGCCCAGATTCACAAGGAGCTGCAGTGGGAATTGAACCTAGTTCCCTTAGATCAAAGTCTGCTGCACTAACCATTAGGATGAGCAATAGGCAATTATAGCAGTAAAAATATTCAAATAACAATACAAAGTATGGCATGGTATACTACTTACAATGTCAACACAATACGTAATAGAACATTTTAATTGATAGTGAAGGGTAAAGCAAAGATGGAACATATAGATAGGTAAGAAAGTAAGAAGAGTTAGAAAGTAAGGTGACTAATAATAAAGTTGGAGAGATAGTTAAATGTTATCTCAGCTAGGGTAAAAGTGGATAAACATATCCTGCTGCAGTATGTGCAGCCCGAATCATTCCTTGTGTGTGTGAGTGAGACTAACAAGTTAGTTACTTCTTCCATTAAAGGCCTGGTTGAAGAGTGAAGTTTTCACCTGCTTCCTGAACTAATAAAATCACATAACCCTTAATTAAAAATACAAGTGCTATTCTGCAAATACCCGCTTAAGTTACATAGCATGCATTTGCACAAGGGAGGCAGAGAATGGGTGGAACATAGGCGTGGCTCTCCCTTACATATGAAACATACAGAATACTGTAAGTTAATCATGGTCCCTGCTGCACATAGGCACTAACCCCTGGATTCTATATATCATGACTAGTGTTCCATGCTGAAGTCCAAGCGTATTCTATAACAATGCATGCAATGTAATTGGCTTAACAAGCCAATCAGCATTGATAACAGCACTATTTGGCAACAATTAGAATTTACGTGCACAACTCACTAAGCATCCTATATAATAATTCACACCTCCAACGTTCTGACTTGCTGCCTGGGACCATGGCTCATTCCGAGTTGGTCTGCTAGGCTCCGTAGATCAGGCTGACATCACCGTAGCCATCATGATGTCAACTTCAGAACCCGGGGGAAAAACATGCCTCACAGCTGATCCATGTCCAGAGGAGGATCGCTGGACATGGGTGGCTGGGGGGGCAGGGGAGAGAGGAGGGTCGTTGGACATGGGTGACTGGAGGGGGGCAGGGGAGAGAGGAGGGTCGTTGTACATGGGTGGCTGCAGGGGGGGCAGGGGAGAGAGGAGGGTCGCTGGACATGGGTGGTTGCAGGGGGTCGCTGGACATGGGTGGCTGGAGGGGGGCAGGGGAGAGAGGAGGGTCGCTGGACATGGGTGGCTGGAGGGAGGCAGGGGAGAGAGGAGGGTCGCTGGACATGGGTGGCTGCAGGGGGTCAGGGGAAAGAGGAGGTTTGCTGGACATGGGTGGCTGCAGTGGCTGCAGGGGGAGAGGAGGGTCGCTGGACATGGGTGGCTGCAGGGGAGCCGAGGAAATCCTTGCTAGCGCCCGTTTCATTTGTGTCAGAAATGGGCCTTTTTTACTAGTATTCTATAATGAACTGTGCCTAAATTCTAATGCACACAGCCAAAAACGGGCTTGGCTATGGGTGGGGAAATGGGCATTTTATGGGTGTTCCAAAATTTACATGCACTGTTATAGAATCTGCCCCTCTGCGCCTAAATCTACGCACCGGCATTTATGCCACATTTCCTTTGGTTTAAATGGATGTACATAATTTTAAGCGCTGATATCAACTAAGCATATTCTATATACTGCACCTAAATCTAGGCACCGCTTATAGAATATGCTTAGGTGAAAATTTATTCCGTGTGGAGTTTTCAGACGCCATATAGAGAATCTGGTCCTGAGTGCCTAAGTTGTAAGTGTGTTCGTAGCCGGTTACACTAGTATTTGATAATGGAACCTAGGTGCCATTGTACAATATGCTCCTACAGCGTGCCCTCCAGGCACCTCATTGGAGGCGTTCTGTTGCAGACTTTTCCCCTTATGTTGTATGTCTTCTTAGAGTCTCCTGTGTAAGCCACTAAGGTGAGGAGCATCTATGCAGAAAGTAAAGACACCTAAAAACTATTTATGATTATAAGCTGGACTTTTTTTGAGGGGGTACTGAGTACCGGCACCTTTTCCATTGTCTTCTAAAATTGACCCATGGTCCCCAAGTTTTAATGAAAGAGCTCAGGCCCTACACACCAATTCTGTCTTGTCATAGATTCTGTGACTGGTTGCAGGGGGCCTGGCTCCTATGGGGTGGGTCCCTCAGTGATCACCCCACCCCTGAAGGCTGGCCTGGCATTTGAGTACCAGCACCATTTTCACTAGAAAAAGTACACTGATTTTAAGTGACCTGACTTCAACTAAAAAAAACCCAATAGGGGCAGCTAAGTTAAACAACCAATGCATGAAATCCTGTGCTGAACATCTAACTTCAGTTCCCTGCCATGGCCTCGCCCCTCTCCCTACCCTAGGACCCTTTTTTAGGCATCTCAGTTTAGTAAACATTTTAATGGGCCCTTTTACAAAGCAACGGTAAGCCCAACACGGGCTTACCGCTTGCTCAAAGGGAAGTACTGCCAGGCTACCGCAGCAACCCAGCGGTAGTTCCTACCCCACTTCCAGTGTGCGCCATTTCCGGTGCTACAAAATGTTTTTACTTTTGTAGCGCTGGTGTGTACCTGGCGGTAATTGGGGAGTTTTGCAGGTTGCCTGGTTACCGCCGGGGTAGCAAGGTGGCGGTAAGAAATGGATATTCGGCAAGTGAAGCACATTTACATATATACATAGTAAATGTACAGTCCATCCAGTTTGCCCAACAAGATAAACTCCATGGTATGTGATACTTTATATTCTTTAAAAAAAAAAAACACTGTCTTTTACCCGCTGTGGTAAAAGGGGGCCTCGGCGTGCATCAAAATCATGGGTCAATGCCAGCGCAGTCCCCCTATTGCCACAGCTTTGAAAAATGACCCCTTAAATTTGGGAGTTCGGAGCCTACATTTTTTTAAATTTAAAAGTTTAGATGCCTAACATGCCCCATATAAGCCGCATTGAGCCTGCCATGAGTGGGAAACGCAGGGTACAAATGTAACAAAAAAAAAAAAACTCTGACAGGCACCTAGGGGATATTTTACTAAGCAACGGTAATGTTTTTAGCTCATGGTAGAAATCAGCTGGCAATAAACGCCAAGATGTCTATAGGAATATAATGGGCGTCTTGGCATTTACCTCAAGCTGATTTCTACTGTGGCTTAGTAAAAGACTCCCCCTAGACTTTTTAAAAATTGGCCTCATAGTGGGGTTAAAAAGGCTTTTACAGACTTGGTATTATGACTGTTAAAAGCCCATAAGCATCTAATGCTGAGTAACAGCAGAGTATATGAAATTACAGGGGTAATTTTATAGTAGGGCAGCTGCATTTAAAAAAAAGTAAAAAACCCCCACACCTATTTAATAACTATAAGGTACACATTCATGTGTCGTTATAAAATATGCTCCTAGAATAACCCTCGAGCATGCAGGAATGCTCTGGAAGAAAACAACTTTCCACATGTACCTGGTGCAGGGGTATACTTTTCAGACTAAGGCCCTGTGAAAGCCTATGTGCAATCCACATAAAAGTGTATGTGTCCTTGTGTATGAATATACATGTTTTCTATAGAGAAAATGCTTTGTAAGATTTTTCCATATGCCGAACATGTAAAAAAAAAAAAAAGTGCTCCTGGAATAGCAAGGGAAACCTTGCAGTTTAGGCAGCAGTAAATCTTGGGATTCTGTATTTGGCTGAGTACAGGTACACTTTTTTTTTTAAAGACAAATTGGGATAAGGCTTTTCCAAAGTGAGTTTTTTCTGGGATGAGCCTCTCTTCTGTCTTATAAGTGAGATAGCAGGGCTCAGAAGATCCTGAGACTCGTTTAGTGCTAGTCAGAAAATGTCTTATGGCAACTGAATGGACCAATCAGGATCAAATATTAGGCAAAGACTAGCCACGGGCTTGGAATTTACACTGTTGAAAAAGACATTGACCTGCTGGGGCAGAGCTCATTTATAGAAGGTACAGTAATATGCACATACTGTATCTGCATAATTTTCCCCTTTGTCGCCATCTTTTCTTTCTAATGAAATTCTAGTTTGATAAACATGGGAATTACCTCGTCACCTATTACCATGATCAAAGCATTCACATGTACCAATGAGTAATGATTCAAATGGATTGTTTCCAAATTTATCTGGAGATTTCCCATATGAATTCCTGATATCTCCCCTCTCCTGCCCTGTGTTAATATATTTTTCACAGAATACATCCTAGGAAATTGCGATTATGCATATGCAGAATTTTTTTTGGATAATTAATGAGCACGAGCATTATTGCACAAAATCACATCATCAAGGCCATAGCAAATTTTTATTGTTTCTTGTGCAACTCACCCACCTTGGAGTTCCTGCCCCCCAGCCCCCATAGCAACACCCCCCTCCTAGAAGCCCTCCAGAAAGCCTCCTCTTCCAAAGACCCCCCCCCCAAGTAAATCCCCCATATTCCCCCAGAGCCTACCTGAAAGATGACTTGCCTGATTATTTTCGAAGGAGAAGGGCGGCCATCTTCCGACACAAATCGGGAGATGGCCAGCCAAATCGGTATAATCGAAAGCCAATTTTGGCCGGCTTCAACTGCTTTCCGTCGCAGGGCCAGCCAAAGTTCAAGCGGGCGTGTTGGCAGTGTACCGAAGGCGGGATGGGGGCGTGGTTAAGAGATGGCCGGCCTCGGCTGATAATGGAAAAAAGAAGGCTGGCCCTGACGAGCATTTGGCCAGCTTTACTTGGTCTCTTTTTGTTCATGACCAAGCCTTGAAAAGGTGCCCAAACTGACCAGATGACCACCGGAGGGAATCAGGGATCATCTCCCCTTACTCCCCCAGTGGTCACCAACCCCCTCCCATCAAAAAAAAAATTAAAAAACATTTTTTTGCCAGCCTCTATGTCAGCCTCAAGTGTCATACCCAGCTCCATGACAGCACTATGCAGGTCCCTGGAGCAGTTTTTAGTGGGTGCAGTGCACTTCAGGCAGGCGGACCCAGGCCCATCCCCCCCACCTGTTACACTTGTGGTGGTAAATGGGAGCCCTCCAAAACCCACCCAAAACCCACTGTACCCATATCTAGGTGCCCCCCCTTCACCCCTAAGGGCTATGGTAGTGTTGTACAGTTGTGGGGAGTGGGTTTGGGGGGGGGGCTCAACACCCAAGGTAAGGGAGCTATGCACCTGGGATCATTTTGTGAAGTCCACTGCAGTGCCCCCTAGGGTGACCGGTTGGTGTCCTGGCATGTGAGAGGGGACCAGTGCACTACAAATGCTGGCTCCTCCCACAACCAAATGGCTTGGATTTGGCCAGGTTTGAGATGGCCGCCATTAGTTTCCATTATCGGTGAAAACCAATGGCGGCCATCTCTGAGGCCAGCCATCTCTAAGGACTGCTCAAATGTTGAGATTTGGCCGGCCCCAACCGTATTATCGAAATGAAAGATGGCCGGCCATCTTGTTTCGATAATACAGTCAGGTACGCCGCTTAACAGGGCCGTCATTATAGATGGCTGGCCCCGTTCGATTATGCCCCTTCTAGTGGTCTAGGTTAGGGCAGGCAGCAGTGATCCCCAGTTGCTGCTGCGCATGCCACTCCAGGTTGAAAATGGCGACTGTGACCTCTAGTGGTAGTCTTATGAGACTGCCACTAGAGGTTATGGCTGCTATTTTGAACATTTAGGGGCAGACAGGATTGGAGTAACCTGCCCAGTGTAGTGGTTACAATCATAACACCATCAGATCTAATGGAAAGCACCATGGATAACTTGCTGGGAATGGCAGTAGCAAGCCTATAAAGCAGTTGTATAGGTGAGGGGCAGGGTGAAGAGAGTATCCGGTCCTATGTGGGAATTTGTATGCATCTACCCAAAATGACAGGACAGACTGGATGGGTTATTTTGGTCTTTATCACCTTTCACTTTCAGAATAGGCTCGCCCTTCCCAGAATGTTGCCCAGTTCCTCACAAATCTAAGATCCTCCTCCCTGCACCATCATCTCATCCACGCACTGAGACTCCGGAGCTCTGCCTGTCTCTTAGGCCCTGCAAGTGGAATGGGTAGCATTTCACAAAATGCTACCCTAGAGGATCTGGATTTGAGCTTTCTACCTAAAGAGCCTAAATTTGGCTTCCAGAACCTCTCTCCCACATTTTCCTATGTCATTGGTACCCACATGTACCAAGACAGCCGGCTCCTCCCCAGCTCTATCTAAAATCCTATCTAGGTGATGCGTGAGGTGCACCACCTTCGCACCAGGCAGGCAAGTCACCAGGCGATCCTCACATCCACCAGCTACCCAGTTATCTATATGCCTAATGATAGAATCACCAACTACAACAGCTGTCCTAACCTTTCCTTCTTGGGCAGCACTTGGAGACATATCCTCGATGCGAGAGGATAGTACATCCCCTGGTGGGCAGGTCATGGCTACAGGAGTACTTCCTACTTCACCAGGGTGATGCTCTCCTTCTAGGAGACCTCCCTCCTCCAAGGTAGCACAGGGGCTACCAGACTGGAGGTGGGACTTCTCTACAACATCCCTGTAGGTCTCCTCTATGTACCTCTCTGTCTCCCTCAGCTCCACCAAGTCTGCTACTCTAGCCTCAAGAGAACGGACATGTTATCTGAGAGCTAGGACCTCTTTGCATCGGGCACACACATATGACATCTCACCAACTGGGAGATAATCATACTTGTGACGCTCAATGCAAAAGACTGGATGGCACCCCTCTCGCTGCTGGACTGCTGACTCCATCTTAGTGTTTTTGAGTTTTTCAATAATTTAAAACTTGCTACAGTATTAAGGATATTAGCCTAATATAAAAGTGTCTTTTAGTTTTAGTTTATATAGTATATTGTATGATTTATTTAGTGTTTCCTTCTTAGATGATAATGAGGTGTATTTAAAACTCTGTAAGAGCACTCCTTGCTTGTTACCCTAATTACATTAACTAGGGGTGGGTGGGAAGACTAAACTAGATCATTTCAGTGCCTGCTAGATTCTATCTGTTAATGCTGTGGTATTTTGTATTTTTGTAGCGCCAGGACCTACCCAGAAGTAATCAGGCAGCTCCGTGTGCACCGCCGGGTTAGCGCGGGATCCCTTACTGTCATCTAACTAGGGCCATTTCCTTTAGAAAGTCCCAGTCTTTTACCTGTTGCGGTAAAAGGGGGCCTCGGCGCACGTCAAAAAATGCACCAGTGCTACCGCAGGCCCTTTTTTACCACAGCTTGATAAAAGGGGCCTTAACTGCATTGAGAGGATGATGTGTCTGTTGGATTGTGGCACTACTGATGGTCTTAAATATATTTTTTAGACAGTGATCTGACTTAAAGTGAATGTTCTATATGGATTGAAGACTGAATTAGAGGTTAATTGAGTATAAGTATTCTGTAATGGCATCATGACACACAGATGCTGTTACAGAATTGACACTCAGTGCTTACCACTGCTGCACCTACCTCACGGCAGCCAGGTATACAATTGCCTTCCTAGCTTTGAAAATCTAGGCTCCCTTTTACTAAACTGTGTTAAAATTTTGTACTTACCCTGCTGTAAACGAAAAGCCTGTGCATGAACTGTCGGGGGCATTTTCCAGCATCTTCCCATACAGATCCTATATATGGCGCCCAAATTTAGGTATGCTGCCAAGATGTGTATGCAAATTAATTAACAAGCTCATAACCGTCAACTGGGTGACAATTCCAATTATTGATGTTAATTGGCACTCATTAAAATTTGTGTGAGCATCTGACTGCACTGTGGTCTGTAAAGCAGGGCACCTAACTCCCATACTGTGGATTTCAAAAGGGGGCATGGTCATGGGAGGGGCATGGGTGTGTCTGGCACACAAAGTTAGGTGCGGGAATCGGCACTAAAGCGTGAGACCCATTTATAGAATTCCCCCCCATATGTTCACCATGTGTTAAATGCATTGATGATAAGAAAGATGAACTTAAGGTGGAGAAGATAATGCTACTTTAACAGGTGACATTAACTGCTGTGTTAACACTTAGAGGGTGTTCCTCTAAGGAGCAGCCTCAGTAGCGTAGCCAGGTTGAGGGTGCGGGGGGAGTGGAGAGTGGACTGCCGCTGGCATCAGCGCATATTTTAAACACAACAGATCATGTGAAAAACAGGTGCCAGCGCTGTCGGAAGTCCATTTGGGGGAGTGTCTGCTCCCCTGGTGACCCACCTAGCTACGCCTCTGAGCAGCCTAGTTGTAGGACAATGTTTACCAAGTCCAATCCTGGAGTACCCCTTGCCATTCAGGTTTTCAGGATATCCACAATGGGCATGCATGAACTTGATTAAATACGTTGCTTCCATTGTATGCAAATCTCTTTCATTGTGGATATCCTGAAACCCTGACCTGAAAGGGGTACTGCAGGACCTACTTGGGAAACACTGTTGTAGGTGATAGGAACACATATAAATGACCTTTTATAAATTACGACTAGTTGAGAAGAATATGCCATGTTTTGATGCACTTACTTGCCAGTTGGTATGCATATCTGCGGAGTTGGGGTGGAGGATGCAAATATGTGCATACATTATGCTGTTCTATAATTTACATGCTCTCTGGCTAACATCTAGGCTCAGGTATTTACACCAGCCATAGGGCTAGTGTATGCTTGCACCTTAAATATAGATGTGTTTTATTCCACTTCTACTCATATTCTTTAATGAAAAGTAGGTGCCCACTTTTCTCTATAGAATAGGCTTGAAATAGGCACCTTAATATCCTCTTATCCTAGCACCTTGCTATAGAATTGCATCTTATCCCCTAATTCTATAATCTTGTACACCCAATTTTACGCTTAGAGCTATATTCAATGAATGATCCTCAAAATCTGGCCTTGAAAAAAATTGGCACTGAATGTTTGGCACTATATATAGAATTTCTCTATTGGCAAGGAAAGTTCTATGCTCAAGTTATAGAAAAATAAGGGGGAGTAACTCAGGGAAAATAAATGGGGAATGACTTAGAGAAATGGTGAAAAATCTTGATGGAATTGCAGTAGATTAAGGATGGATCAGCCCTAGAACAGCTGGTGATCACAAAGCATGTTAGCAAGACTGCACTCTCTCCACAGCCCGCAGGGGCACAGAGGGAGGGATGGCCCTAGCTTAGAGCTAACAGCCAATAGGGAAAGCTCACAAGGAGTCAATCACAGGAACTGCAAACTATAGGAAAAGCAGTCCTAATTCACAGTGCTATCTATTACGCAGACAATGCAATTGAATTCAGATAATACTCATATTAAATATACACAACAATGCGTCCTGCCTTCATGAATATGGGATCAATCAAAAATAGAAGGGCCAGCTATATAAATTAAGTTGTGCTTCACCAGGTGGAGGCTATTTTGAACCATCAAGCAAAACAAAAGAGCCTACCGCTTCACATGCTTTAAATTTAACAAATTTCAGTGCGGTGGCGTACCGAGGGCAGGGCGGTGGAGGCAGGGGCAGCCCGCCTCGAGTGCAGGTCGTAAGAGGGGTGCTGCTTCCCCTCCCTGATTCATGCCGTGCTGGCGCTGCTGCCTGCTGCAATGAAGGTTCCGTTCCGGCGTCCCCTCCCTCCAACTAGTGCGATGTATTGCTCTCCCTCCTCACTCCACCTCCCCCCCGCTCTGCAGGCCTTTTAACTTCCAGACCTCTGGGAGTGTGCATCAGCAATATGAGCGCTGCCTTTGGCCAGCCCTGGAAGCCTTCTCTGTACAACATCCCACCTAAGTGGGAAGCTGTACGGAGAAAGCTTCCGGGGCAGGCTAAAGGCAGCTGTTACATCGCTGATGCTGCCGGTGGGCCTGGAAAGCTTGGAGGTCTGCAGAGCAGGGTAGGGGTGGAAGAGCGATGTCAGCATGACCACAGGGAAAGGATAAGGGGGAGTGGAGAGAGGAGGATTACCTGGCGATGTCAGTCTGAAGGGGAAGAAGGGGTGGGGGGAAGAGGGACAGCAATGCCAGACCTCAGGGGAAGGGAAAAGGAGGGTGGAGAGAGGAGAAAAAGCAATGCTGGACCGAAGGGGAAGAGGGGGTGGAGAGGCAGAGAACGATCCCAGACCTCAGGGGAAGGGGAAAGAAGGGTGGAAAGAGAAGGGAAAGTGATACCAGACAATAGGGGAAGGAGAAAAGTAAAATATACAGGAGATACTGGCAAGCAGAAGATGGATGGGGCCAGGAGAGATAAAGATGGAGAAAGGGGGAGATGCTGGAGTGCATCATGTAAAAAGGAGATAAGGGGCACAGGCTGGATGGAAGGGAAAGAAAGGGCAGGCAGTGGATGGAAGGGGGCAGAGAAAGCAGGCAGACACCATATGGAAAGGGGGAGATGGCAGACACAGGATAGAAGAGAGGGCAACAGTGGATGGAAGGGGCAGAGAAAGCAGGCAAACGCTGGATGGAAGGGAGAGTGAAAGAGGGCAGACGCTGGGTGGAAGGGGCAGAGAAAGTGGTCAAATGCTGGATAGAAGGGAGAGAAAGAGGGGGTGGGAGCAAATTCTGGATGGCAGGGAGAGAGTGAAGAGAAGATGAGGAAAGCAGAAACCAGAGACTACAAAGGTAGAAAAAAAGATTTATTATTATTATTTTATTTTTTGCTTTAGGATAAAGTAGTATTATAGTTGTGGTGATAAACAGAAAATGAAAATAAGGTGATCTTTCTATTAGACTACTTTAATACATTATTGACTAACTCTCAGAGACCAAAAACCCATCCTCAGATCAGGACAGGATAACATAATAGCAGTATACTGTACTGACCTGAGGAAGGAGGTTTTGACCTCTGAAAGCTAATTGAAAAATGTATTAGTCCAATAAAATGGTATCATCTTATTTTCCATTTTTTGTTTTATTTCTGTTTGTTAATTTGTAAAGTGGTGATTGGTATTTGTTAGTTTTTTCACATTTACATGTGCTATCTTTATATTGCACAGTACTAGGGGACATGCATCACTGTTTCTGTGGTGTTGCATTGTATGCAGAATCTGACTTATTGGGGGTTCAGTTTAACTTTTGTCTACATATTTCTATTTTTAGTTTGAAGTTACTTATTCTATACTTGGTGAGGATGTATCTGTGTTCTATGTGAAAAAGACATGGTTTTGTGTTGGCAGGATCATTTTTACTAATGTCTTGTATAGTTTTACAATTGGTGTATTGATGTTCTCACTGCAGTGTTTAAGATGCTGCCTTTTCCTAGGTGTTCTTCTGTATTTTGGTTGTTTTCCTAGGTACATCCTTGTGCGAGTCGAGGATTATTATTAAAAATAATTTTTTCATATAGAGGAGGGGGGTGTTAAAAAATGATCGTCCCCAGGTGTGTGTATCTTTTTTTTTTTCTTTTTATCTTTTTTAATTATCAAGGGCCTCAGCGGCACAGAATGTGCGGTGGCGGTTCATTTGTTAAGAGATAAACACACTCTCAACTCTCTTAACTCACCATTGCCTCCATAGGTCCGAATTATTTATCCATTTTATTCTCTCACCAATTACTTATATTTATATATATTCCTTTCATTTATTTCAAAATGCTAAAAGCTATTACTTTTGAAATAGAACACTTTTGTATTTTAGAATGCTTGTTTTTTAGAACTTAGCTTTAAGGCTAGTTGCAAACACCAGGACCACTGGCCGACATGCGGCATGTTTCGCTTTAGCTGCATCAGAGTCGGGTCCACTAGAAACAAACATAGATACAAAAAATTACTCAAAATATCAAAATATGTTACACCAACCCTTTTTACTACACTTAATTTCATTCTCCAATATAAAAAAAATGCTTAACATATTGAACGCCATCATCAAGCTTTACTCAAAAGATGGGCGCCAACGCGGCATAAAGAATTAAATAGTAGTGCCCACGAATCCCCACCAATCAGAACCTAACATACTTAACCTATCAACTGAAAGGAAATAATTACATCAAAGAAGGGATCCCCAATCCAATTGGCTCTTTTAAGACCCTGTGGAAATAAAGTATCTAAGAAAAATATCCAGCGCCGCTCCTTGAAGTTAAGTATTTTGATAATATTACCACCCTCCCTGCCCACATCAACTGTGTCAATAATCCTCCAAGGGGGTGTGGCCATGGGTATGTCAGGGGCATTCCGAAAAGTTGCAAACGTAGCTACAGAATACTGCCTCAGTGCCTAACGGGGGCACCAGCATTTAAGTCTGGCGCCTACAGTTAGTTGTGGGAATTGGCACTAAGTCAATTGGTGTGGAGGAGTAGCCTAGTGGTTAGTGCAGTGGACTTTGATCCTGGGGAGCTGAGTTCAATTCCCACTGCAGCTCCTTGTGACTCTGGGTAAGTCACCTAACCCTCCATTGCCCCTGGTACAAAATAAGTACCTGAATATATGCAAACCGCTTTGAATGTAGTTGCAAAAACCTCAGAAAGGCAGTATATCAAGTCCCATTTCCCTTCCTCTAAGCATTATTCCATAAAGTGTGTGTACCCCTCATAGAATAGCACCTAGCATCACTTTTTGTTGGTGCCCATTTCTGAGTGCCAAGTATTCTAGCATCTAACTTTGGACAGCCTGTAGAGAATTACCCTTTTAGGGGTCCTTTTACCAAGCTATAGTAAGGGCGCTGCACTAGTAGTGAGGGCTGTTTTTGCCATGCACTGCGGCCCTTTTTACCACAGCAGGTAAAAAAGGCTGAAAATTTCCATGGTCGTATGGTAAGATTGCTGTTATTGCGTGGCCATTCGAGGGGGAGCACTTACCACCACCCATTGAGGGTGCAGTAACCAGGTAGCATGCAGCACTGCCTGGTTACTTCCGGGTTAGCACTGCGCTAAAAATTACAGCCCTATTTTCCCCAGTGTGGGAAATGGCACATGCTGGGGCTGGAGTTACCACTGGTGCTTGCGTTGGGCTTACCGCCGCTTTGTAAAAGGGCCCCTTAATGTACAGTAGTATACCACACATTCAGTAAATGATGCTCAAACAACAGCGCTGAAAATAATTTGCACGGGGCGCTATTGTGGCGCTCCGAGTTGGGCAAAGTTTATAGAATAGCATTCGGATTGGATTGGATTTATTGACTTAATATACCGCCATTTACATCAGTGTCAAAGTGGTTTACAATTACTAAGTAATCCACAACATTCAAACACACAAATCTACAATAAAAAAAATTCTTATATAACCAGTCCACCTTAAGAACTAACATCCATTAATTATAATATTGTTGGAACAGTAATGACTTGAGTTTCCAAAAGGCAAAAATAAAAAAATGCAGGAACATCTTCAGACAAAGAATTCCATAAAAACGGTCTCACATATGAAAAAGCTCTTTTCCTAGTTGAAGTAAGCTTGATAATGTCAAGACCTGGAAGACGAAGTCCTTTTTGAGATGAACGCAATGCCCGTAAAGGGGAATGTTTAATCAATTTGCTTGAAAGGTACACAGGGCGACCTAACTGAAGCACTTTATATATAAGACACAGCAATTTGAAATCAATAACATTTATTTATTTAGTTGGATTTATTTACTGTCTTTTTGAAGGAATTCATTCAAGGCGGTGTACAGTAAGAACAGATAAAAATGAGCAATAGGCAATTACAGCAGTAAAAATATTCAAATAACAATACAAAGTATGGCATAGTATAAATACATAATAGAACATTTTAATTGATAGTGAAGGGTATAAGCAAAGATGGAACATATAGATAGGTAAGAGAGTAAGAAAAGTTAGAAAGTAAGGTGACTAATTTAATTTAAAGAAAGTTGCACATGAGCTCAGAGAGATGGTTAAGAAACTTTAGAAACTGGCAGTCTGTGCAACTGATAAAAAATTGTAGTAAGGTGTTCCTGTTTTCTTGGTTCCAGTGATTAGTCGGGCAGCCATATTTTGCACTAGCTGCAGCTGTTGTAAACTGACTTTGCTAAAGCCAATTAAAAGAGAATCACAATACTCAAACATGTACCAGTTTTATCAAGTTGTCTTTAGTAATATGGATTTCATTTTTCATAGCATGTGCAAATAGTAAAAGCAAGGATTCACAATTTGCAATTTGAAATTCAAAGCACTATCACATTGGACCCCAAGAGTAACTATATCCTGCAAAAGTGGAAAAGGTTTGCTATATATCTCTGGCAAAACTCTCAAGCTGTTATGTTTGCATGAAAGCCACATGGCCAACAATTTATCCACATTCAGAATTAAATCATACCTGTTTATCCAGTCTGTTAGAATCTGGAGTCTGCCATTAAACCCGGAGATAATTTTCTCTTGATTATCTTTCATAAATATAATAAGCTGAATATCATCAGCAAAAATGTGGAAGTCAGTTTTCCAGTTCTCCAACAACCTTGCCAATGGTTCCAAATACAAATTAAAAAGAGTATTTTTTTTTAATGGAAAGGGTGGTAGATATGTGGAATGCCCTCCCGCGGGAGGTGGTGGAGATAAAAATGGTAATGGAATTCAAACATGTGTGGGATGAACACAAAGGAATCCTGTTTAGAAGGAATGGATCTATGGAATCTTAGCAGAGATTGGATGGCAACACCGGTAATTGGGAAGCAAAACCAGTGCTGGGCAGACTTGTACGGTCTACGCCCTGGTCGTAACTGAATAGATTTGGATAGGTTGGAGTGCAAATTTTAAGGGGCTTTGACGTTAACTTTAGAACTTTTAGTACAAGAACAGTGCTGGGCAGACTTCTACGGTCTGCGCCCTGAGAATGGCAAGGACAAATCAAACTCGGGTATACATATAAAGTATCACATAACTTGAAAAATTAGTATATCTCGTTGGGAAGACTGGATAGACCGTTCAGGTCTTTATCTGCTGTCATTTACTATGTTACTATGTAAGTTGGCAAAAGAAGTGATACTTGTTGAACACCTCATTTTTAAAACTTCTGTGAAGATAGTTTATAATTTATTAAACTTGATATACTGCTGAAGTTCACAAGAAATCACAGCAATGTACAATTAAAAATTAAAAAAAAAAAGAAAAGAACTCCAATTCATAATAGAAAAGCACAGTCATACGTAGGACAAACTTTAACATCAACAGGCACCCAAAGCTCATGATTCCAACAGACAGAGTGAACACAATGAGTGAAATAAGAAGCAAACCACTGCAGTATTGTTGATTTAATGCCAATATCACTAAGGCGTTGCAACAACTTGGAATGAGCTACTGTGTCAAAGGCTGCGGTAAGTTCTAATTGCACCTGTAAGGCATCATAGCCTTGATTAGCCTTTAGCAGTATCTCATCAACTATCTCCATCAGCAAAGACTCTGTACTATGATCACAGCGATATCCAGACTGCCGATGATGCAATAAATTATTGGCATCTAGAAAATCATTTAATTGATAAAAAAGAACTGATTTTTCAAGTACTTTTGTCAGCAAGGACAAGTTAGAAATTGATCTAAAACCCAAGTAACAGTTTCTTGCACTTTTCCCTTTTTTGAGAATAGGGGTTTCTATAGCTTCTTTAGTAGAGAGGTGTGGTAGCAGTGTTAGTCCACGTTTAAAGGTAATCAATAGAAATAAAACATGGAAAAGAAAATAAGATGATACCTTTTTTATTGGACATAATACATTTCTTGATTAGCTTTCGAAGGTTGCCCTTCTTCGTCAGATCGGAGATATAGATTCTTTGACGTTGGAACAGTGCATTACTTAAAGAGAGATTAATAAGGTAAGTCAGAAATGGAGCAATTAGTTCTTTGCTTTGAGACAAATAACAAAAAAGGGAATGTATCTAACAAAACAGCTGATGAGTTAATAGACTGAAGAATCCCGACTACCTCAGTGCTGGTTATTGATCACAATTGATCCCAAGTTCCTGAAGGTTCAATGAGATCAACTGCTGTTATTTTTCCTTTAATTAAATCAGAGCAATCAATACCACTACCTGATGTATCATTTGACTGCATCAGCGAGGGCAACGTGCCATCATAGAAATCTAAAAAGCCCGATGCTGTTAAGGAATTATCAGTAGCCTCACTAATAGACAAGGAAGAAAACATTTTGAAGAGCTGATGAGGGGTTTTTTTTTCATTTATATACTGTGTTTTGTTCTTCAAAATTTCCTAGTAGTAGAATTTACTCTTGACTCCACATTTCTGACGCAGCTCATTAATATATATTTGTAGCGCCAGATATGACAGCGCACTAGGGGTGGGAAGTACTGCTGGGCTGCTGCAGTAGCCTGGCTGTACTTCCTGTTAAGTGAGCAGTAAACTGCATTGGGCTTACCGCCGCTTAGTAAAAGGGGCCCTCAGTAAATAAATAAGCAGGTATTGGGCTTGGACTGGGCTGTCTCTGTTGGACATGCTGCTAATGCACTTAAAACCTCCTAAACAGGAGACAGTAAATATCTGTGCTGTTGCTACATTTATGTGATAAAAGATTTTTTTCTGTGTGGTAATTGTATGGGAAGACGCAGGGATCACCCCCAACAGATACTGTATAGGCTTTGCATTTACTGTATGGCACGTGCAAAACCCTAAAAGGTCAGAGTGAGAACTTATCAGGAGGAGTAAGGATCATATAGGTACTTTCTCTGAATCTAGTATGCTCATAGTCTGTTTTGTACCTGGGGAAATAGAGGGTTAAGGGGTCTTTTATTAAAGAATAGATCATTTTTAAAATTATTTATTGTGGACTTTGTTCACACCTTTTTGAGTAGTAGCTCAAGGTGAGTTACATTCAAGTACTCTGGATATTTCTCTGGCCCAGGAGGGCTCACAATCTAAGTTTGTACCTGAGGCAACGGAGGGTTAAGTGACTTGCCCAAGATCACAAGGAGCAGCAGTGGGATTTGAACTGGCCACCTTGGGATTTCAAGACCGGTGCTCTAACTACTAGGCCACTCCTCCACTCCACATGTTAGGTGCCACAGGACTCATTTTATTCCTATGGGCTGTGTTGCAGATACCATGTGCTAATCTTTAGTAAAACATCCCCTAAGTGACTTGCCCAGAGTGACAAGGAACTGAAGTGGGAATTGAATGCAGCTCCCCTCAGCCCACTGCACTAACCATTAGGCTACTCCTCAGACAAATGAGCCTGCAAATTGCCTTCATAATGCTTTGGAGGATTATATACATATATATATATATATATATATATGACACTTTACCTATCCTCAGTCCTTAATTTGTCAACAGAAAAGCAGAAGTGAATGGTGTAGGTGGAGCTAAGGCTCCAAATAAGTGCAACCTTCATTCCCCCCTCCTCAAACAGTCATTTTTCTCCATTTCCTTCCTAGCAGAGTGAAAATAATAGTGCCTAGCAGAGACAGTAAAATGGAGAGAAAATTAGTGTCTAATTTCCCCTCTTCTTCCCCCTACCTTGGGCACAGTCATTTGCTTTCCATTCTTCCCCCCCCCCCCCCCCGCCTTTATCTCTGTCCTGCAATTGTTTCTAGCTTTCCTTTACTGGCAGCTGCTAAAGTTTAGGACTCATAATTTTTGTGACAAGAGCTGAAACTGCAACAGTGGGACACAGCACTTCAAGCCATGGTAAACACAGAAGTGTCTGCCAGGAAATGTAACAGCTGAAAAATATAAGAGGTGCTTGCTTAAAAGACGGTGTGTTACTACTGTGTTCAACATAAAGGAAAACCAAACACTCCCACAAAAAAAAAAACAAAAAAAAAACCAAGGCAAAAGGCAAGCATGAAGGGTGGGAATGACCAATGTGATAGTCCAGGACAGTGGTTCCCCAACCTGGTCCTGGAGGTACCCCAGCCAGTCAGGTTTTCAGGATATCCACAATGAGAGAGATTTACAAGCACAAGTCCTTTATTAAGCCTATACAGTAGTATTTGCTTGGAGGCAACACACCAATAGGATGCAAAAGACATTTACTTGAAGGGAGACTCAACACGGTCTGTGTTTTGGCCTATGCCTTCATCAGGAGTCCAGTACTTCAGCCAAAACTAGAACGTGCTGCATAGCTCATAAAACACTATAGACTTGGTTCCAAATCCCTTTGCCCCGTATTCTTAAATATGTAGCCCTGAGACAGCTTTTGCTTTTGCACCCCTTTTTCCAATGTTCTTTCTCTAGCTACATATTTGTGATTACCTGACAAAGGCATAGGCCGAAACACAGACTGGGTTGAGTCCTCTTCAAGCAAATGTCTTTTGCATCCTATTGATGTGTTGCCTCCAAGCAAATACTACTGTATATCCTTAATAAAGGGCCTGTGTTACTGTTGTGTTGCATAGATCAGGTTTATGTGGAAGATGCTCCTACCACTATGATAATTTTGTGAATACTGCAAACAAACAAAAATACTCTAGTACAGTATTAACAGGGGTATCCAGTATATGGTTCCCCCCGCTCCCTGACCCAGGCACACCAAATCACTCCTTCCTAGAACTGCCAGACTATACACCCACCAGGCCCTGGCAGTGATGATGATAAATATACTTTTCTACTGCTACCACCCACTTGTAGTCAAATAGATGAAGGCACAGTATATCCCAAACTTACATGCATTGGCTTGGGTAACCGCCTTCCTCCCCCCATCTACCTGCAATGACTGTAAGGCACACAACAACATAAAATACTAAAGCACAAACTGTAAGGGAGGGGAGAATAGGTGAGAACTGTCCCAATTGAGCCCAAAACTTGCCAATCTGCAGTTTACCCCTTAGCAATGAAGGGGTTCTCTCTCTTTCCTGGCTCAGACATGACCCCGGATTACAACAAATTCAGATTCAAAAATCAACTTTAAGACCCCCATTCTAAATACCACCCTACTGTAATACTATTATCCATCATGCCCAGCCTGAAACAAACCCAGAATCTGTGCTGGCGATAGGTCCAACTGGGACCCTATTACCTTTGGCTGCTGGGATGTAGCCAATCAGAATTTTGGCAGTAGGGCTTTAACCAGCTTGAAGTGGCAATCACTGCTTTGTAGGAGATCATAGGGTATCATGTTGCAGTTTGTCCAAAATTTGATGAAAGTATGACTACCTACTGCAGAATGACTGTGAAAACATTGACTGGATTCTGACTATGAACCTGGAATTTTTACAAAGGTAAACTTTTTTTTTTTCTTTTAAATGAAAACAGAGGTATGTCTACAGAAAAAGAGTAATGTCAAAAAATAATGCCAGAGTTGCTTTTATTTCAGAGATGGAAAGCCTAATCATGTTGGCATCAAATGTGATGTCTGGCTGGCTCCCAGGAACGCCACTGTCAGAATGACAAACAGGGGGAAACAGAATTTAACTTTATGAACCTCAGTCAGTGGCAACCAGGACCGACTCAAGAGGTTGGAGTGCCCTGAGCCAGCTTTTGCTTTTGCAATTCTATCATTGAGCTAATTGTGTGGTATAAGCCATGCACATAGGAGTACATTTTCAGCTAGCAGTGTCAGTGGTGCCAGCATTTAATTTAATCCATTTATTCAGTAACACTATCTGTATAGGTAGCAGTTTTGAATATATGGATACTGCAGTGACTATGCTGATATTATGGGATAGATTCAGTAAATAGTGTCCAAATTTGTGTGGTGGAAAAAATCGGCACCCAGTGCTATCTATAAAGGGCGCTTCGGGATAAAATCCGTGCCCAGCTTTGAGCACGAGAACTTACACTAGCTGAAACCTGGTGTAAATCCTGGTGTGCAAATTGGGCGAAAGTCCACAGGAGTGGAAGTAGCCAACCACAATCTTCAAGGTGATCGGAGAGATGTTTATTATCCAATATATAAAAGTGCTCACAAAACGAACCCAACACGGGCCATGTTTCGGCACTCAAAGCCTTCGTCAGGGGTTCTTATAAGCCAGCGAAATTTTCATTGGTACAGATAATAAATAGAATATAAAAACTTTAAAAGCTCAGCGCAGCGAGTCAGCAAAGAAAGTCAAAGAGACGCCCACAATCAAGTCAGCAAATGGCTCAGTTTCAACGCTGTTATATTTTAGATATGTCTCTTTGATCACCTTGTAGATTTTGGTTGGCTACTTCCACTCCTGTGGACTTTCTTCAATTGCCTGTGGAAGATTTTGTTTTCCTGGTTTGTGTTCAAATTGGACATGCAGCCGCGGTATTCTATAAAACTGCGTGCAATATTCTGGAACATCCCTAACCCACCCATGCCACTCCTATGGCCGCGCCCCCTTTCCAGTTACGAGTGAAGACACT
The DNA here is from genome assembly GCF_901765095.1 of Microcaecilia unicolor. Classification (NCBI taxonomy): domain Eukaryota; kingdom Metazoa; phylum Chordata; class Amphibia; order Gymnophiona; family Siphonopidae; genus Microcaecilia; species Microcaecilia unicolor. Next base: position 95,645,710 of record NC_044036.1, on the reverse strand, counting down.
TAAGCACTATCCTGTAAGTGCATTTTTGTGCTACTCTGCCATTTGAACCCCATTTTGGCACCTTGCATCTCTTAGAACGTTGTTCTGCGCTGAAAGTTGAACACCTAATTAGTGCATAACTTTAGGAGCCATATATAGAATGCTCCAGGACTTGGTTTAGGTCTGCTATTTGGTATACCATACCATACCAGCTGATGGGGTGAGGGGCACAACAAATAATCTTCTGATTTCACAAAATCAATGTGCTGCCTTTCTTTGAAAGAAAACAAGTGTGTATGTGCAGTGAGCTTAGGGGGTTGTGTTGCAGCAAGCTTAGCACTTGGTTTGCAGCGATTGCTGTCTAGCAGTGCTATCACTATCTCTTGATAAATTCCACGGTGCCTTGGCTTAAACGTGCTGAATGTTCCCATGCCATCATCGTTTATCCCCTATTTGTGTTTCCATTAGAGCAGTGAAAAAGGGAGGTGATTAATGCTGCAGTCAATCCTTACAGTCATTCATCTTGCTGCAAAGGTTCAGCTGTCACAAAGGTTTGATAAATGTGGCCTGTACCAGACTGTCAGAAAGGATGGTTACATGGCACAAATGTTCCAGGAAAGCCGCATTTATTTATTTTAATCTAACAGAACTACTGGTACTAAAAGGAAGAAAAGATGTGAACCTGTGTTTTTTTTTGTGTAGGAAAAGTGAGCCAAGGATTCTCTTTGAACTCGGACTGAAATTCATTACGTATTCTGGCAGTGCATGGTTTTTGTCTGCCTCAGTGATGTTTCTTCTTTTTAAAAACTTTAGCAGACTGGCTAGGAGTTCCAATCCCTGTTGGGACTGCTGCTGTTCTGTTATTTTCTGTGAAGTTTTACAATATGTAGCCAAGGAAACAAACGAGATTTAAATAAATATTTAAAATGCTTACATTCCACTTGTCTGAAGATTCTGCACAGAGAACAAAGCAACATAAAATATATGAAGTCAGACTTTAGAACAATCATACAAATCAGAATTTTTTAATGTTCAAGTAAGTTTTTTTTTTAATTACAGTTTTCAGTTGCAAAGCATATAAAAGAAAACATAAACCAAGATATGAACACATTACACAACAGAAACTTACAAGAATTGGGTGTGATTGATGTACTGCAAACAATGCATTTGCTCATCAGTTTCAACCAATAGAACGATTAAAAAAATCAAATAATGGTGCCCAAACCCACTTATATTTGGAAATAGTATTAACTCTCTCATATTTAGCAGTTAAACATACAGTATTCCACTACACATTATATTCAATATGGGAAGCAGCCTTCCAGTGAGGTCAAATGTGATGAATTGCAAGCATGAGCGTAAGATCAAATAGTTTTTGATGTCATTTTCATTTAGGTGCTCATCCAACCCCAAGGATCGCCAGATCAGAATTGAGATATTAAGACTAGAGCATGTCGATTTCTGCCAGTACCTTAGAAAAGGATTTGATGACCACAAGCCTTTTCTATAATGCATGCACCTGTTTTGCAATTCTCAACATCTACAATATCATCAGGGTCAACACACCAACATACATGTGTATGTTCTGGCACATACACATGTGTGTTCAGTTCATACACACACATCTATTTCCCCTATCTGACACAGATCCTGATGTCATTTTGCCAGAATCATTTTTGGGGATGATACTGGGAGATGAAGGAGGTGACCTCCCCTATCCCTCCAGTAGAGGGCTACGTAACCAGACATCCCCAGGAGAAAGGGTAAATCTCGGCGTTGATCTCAGGGGACATAAATGTGCATTCCCCTTCTGAAATGGGGAATGAATGTGTATATTTTAGGACTGTCCTAGTCCTGCCCAAAATGTCAGACCACTCCTCATTGCCATACACACACATTGATGATTTGGATGTGTTTATTCTGGCTTTCTAAAATCAGGATTTAGACATGGACATCTAACGTGTGAATAGGGCTTCTAAAATAACCACCTAAATAAATAAATACAAAAATAACAAAACAATACAACAATAAAAATAAATGCAATAAAACATTTTGTAAAAATGAAAGCCTTAGCCTACCTACAGAATTTTAAGTAATCCATTTCAGATCATAACACTGATGACAAACTAGTCCATTAGAGTAGACCAGACATTGTAACAATGTGCTGTTTAGTACAAATCTTACCTATTACATTTATTGATGGAACAATCAACAAACCTTGCTCAGAAGAATGTAAACACGATTAAGCACATACAAATGAAATGAAGCCTAAAAATAATTAGAGCAATACCATGTAATGACTTAAACAATATATGTGGGAACTTAAGCATTATAGAAGCAGTTTTTGACAACCAGTGTAACAAATGCAACTGAGGAGAAATATGTTCAAAATATAACAGATTAATTGTGAATTCCTTTAGGTTTGAACATGTTGAAGGGCTGCTAATGATGGCACAAACTATATGAAATTATTTATTTATTTGCAATGCTTATACCCCACACTTTCTCACTCACTAGCAGGTTCACTGCGGCTTACGTGGAGGGGCATAATCGAACGGAAACGCCTATCTCCATGGGCGTTTATCTCCGAGAATGGGTCCATGAAGGGGCGGGCCGAACCGTATTTTCAAAAAAAATGGACGTTTTTGAGCTGGGCGTTTGTTTTTTTTAGCGATAATGGAAACTAAAAACGCCCAGCTCAAAAACGTCCTAATCCGAGCCATTTTGTCGTGGGAGTGGCCAGGATTCGTAGTACACTCGTCCCCCTGATGTGCCAGGACACCAACTGGGCACCCTAGGTCAGTGTGGTGGACTTCAGAAAAAGCTCCCACATGCATAGCTCTCTTACCACGGATGCTGAGCTCCCAACCCCCCTCCCCCAAAACCACTACCTACAAATGTACAACACTACCATAGCTCTTAGGGGTGAAGGGGGCACCTACATGTGGGTACAGTGGGTTTTGGAGGCCTCCCATTTACCAGCACAAGTGTTACAGGTGGGGGGGATGGGCCTGGGGCCACCTGGCTGAAGTGCACTGCGGTACCCACTAAAAGTGCTCCAGGGACCTGCATACATGCAGGCCTCTAGGACTTGTTACTGCTGTATAACATTGGCACACCAGTTTACACCTGAAGACTAATCTCTACGAAAATGCCCTTTATTGGAATAAGCACGCTTACTCACAGTTAACTGCAGATCAGAGGTTGTGCCCCACCACTGGCAACGAGTCTCCCTGGTACTGAGATTAGCAGGTCAGAGCTGGCAGAATGTTGTACAATGCCCTCTTTCAGCCACATTCAAGGTAAGAACTAAGTTCTCTAACGTGGCTAACACATGGAAGGGATCTAAAACTGGCTTACAAAAATGGCCACTACCTCATGGACTACCGGAAACACAACAGGGCACACTCTGACCCAGTAGGCAGGGGGAAAAGCACCATGGGGGAAGAGCCTACCAACTACCAACATCGTGAGACTGTAACAGAAGCTAATGAAATCACGGAGCCCAATACCCTACGCCCACCACAATGCAATGCTGATATGACCCTGTAGTGCACCCGAGAGCCACATCTGACCCAGGGAAAGGCTGTGAGAGGATCAAACATATTCTGCTGTCATGGAGGTGGGTACAGCATTTTAGGCTGGCATAGAGGCTGGAAAAAAAGTTTTTAAAGTGGGTTTCTTTTTGGTGGGAGGGGGTTAGTGACCACTGGGGGAGTCCGGGGAGGTCATCCTCGATTCCCTCCAGTGGTCATCTGGGCAGTTGGGGCACTTTTTTGGGACTTGTTCATGAAAAAAAAGGGTCCAAAAAAAGTGACCCAAAATCGCGGTAAAAACGCCTTTTTTTTTTTTTCGATTATCAGCTAAAGACGCCCATCTCTCCTCGGCTGATAATCACACCCCAGTCCTGTCCACACACAAGGGAAGGGTGCTATGCACCTGGGAACTCTTTTATCTTTTTTTTTGTTTTTGTAAAAGTGCCCCCTAGGGTGCCCGGTTGGTGTCCTGGCATGTGAGGAGGACCAGTGCACTACGACTCCTGGCCCCTCCCACAAACAAATGCCTTGGATTTATTCGTTTTTGAGCTGGGCGCTTTCATTTTCCATTATCACTGAAAAACAAAAACGCCCAGCTCACAAATTGTCGAATAAAACATGGACGTCTATTTTTTTCGAAAATACGGTTCGGTCTGCCCCTTCACGGACCCGTTCTCGGAGATAAACGCCCATGGAGATAGACGTTTTCATTCAATTATGCCCCTCAAAGTAACATAGAGTGGATGCAGCTGTTATATAGTAAGTACAATAATCTAACCCAGAAAGACACACAGACTATACTAACTAATCAAAAATCTAAGGAGGATAAATGTGATTTTAATCTTTATGGCATGCAGTGTAAAATTTCTAAGATAACCACGTCTATAGTTACACCAGGATAACATACCTCAATGTGATTAGTGATAGTATTTTGATCTAGAAGCAATATATCTGGTATAACTGAGAAACTAAGGGACCCTTTTATTAAGCCCCGTAAGCATCTACGCATGCCCAATGCGTGCCAAAATGGAGTTACCGCCTGGCTACCACGTGGCTCTTGTGCTAAATTCATTTTTGGCATGCGTCTGATATGCGTGTCCAAAAATTATTTTCGGACACACGTATTGGGCGCGCGCCAAGTGGCATTTGTCATGCGTAGGTCAATATCGCCCGGTTACCGCGTGAGACTTTACCACTAGGTCAATGGCTGGCAGTAGGGTCTCAGACCCAAAATGGATGTGTGGCAATTTTCATTTTGCTGCACGTCTATTTTTGGCAAAAACTTTTAAAAAAGGCATTTTTGCGGGTATGCTGAAAAATGATTCTGCGCTCACCCAAAACATGTCTACACCACCGCAGGCCATTTTTCAGCGCACCACCCCTAAAAAGCTTCAGTTTTGTATATTCAAGGCTAACGGATTAACTGTCAACCAATTTGATGCATCAGTTATACGTGCTTCAACAATGTGTTTGTACTGCAAGGGGCTTTTTAAAAGTCATAACAAAAGACATGGTCATTTGCATAAAGTTGGCCTTGTTCAAATTCTGCTGCTGCTCCTTTTGATCTTGGCTAAGTCACTTAACCTTCCACTGTCTCAGTTACAACCTTAGGGGTCCTTTACTAAGCTGCAGCAAAAGGGGGCTTGTGCTGGTGTCAGTGCGTGTTTTGACGCACGCTGAGGCCCCCTTTTACCGCAGTGGGTAAAAGGCTGGGTTTAAAAAAAAAAGAAATGGCCACGCGGCAAGTGAAGCACTTGCTGCACGGCCATTTTCGGGGGGAGCACTTACCGCCACATATTGAGCATGAAAATATAAAGGCTAATTATCTATAATTATGAAAATATAAGATTCTACAATAATAAGGATTAAACATAATAATTGATTTAATATTAATAAAATACAATGAAAGTTATTGTATTACTATTAAATCAATTTTGTTAGTTGCAATTCCTAATAATTAACTAGTTTATTCTTCTTTATTTTGATCTGCAATGAACTATCAGGTATCTAGCAGAATATAAGTAAAATTATATTCCGCTAGATAACTGGTAGCTCACTGTAGATCACAATCAATTAAAAAAACCTAGGGGCCTATTTACAAAGGCGCGGGAGGGCTAATGCCTGGGTAGCGCACGCCCATTTGGCACTACCGCCGGGGTAGCACATGCACCTGGCCGTAATTCTGATTTTAGTGCATGTGAATCATGCACTGCATGGTTACAGTGTGGATAGCATGTGAGCTGTTACCGCTAGGTCATTGGGTGGTAGTAAGTGCTCAGGTCGTAAATAGTTGCGCGCTAGTTTTAATATTAGCGCAGGCCCATTTCCTAGCCCATTAAAAAAAAATAGCCTTTTTCCCATCCGTGGTGAAAAGTGGCCCAGCATGCACCTAAAAGTTGCGCCCACACTACTGCAGGCCACGTTTTACCATGGCTTTGTAAAAGGACCCCCTAGTAAATTACAACTAGTAAAATAATATACATTGTAAAACTATACTAAAATTATAGTTACATTAAGAAACTTCTGAAAAAAAAGTAGACAATCCATAAATCATACTTGAAATGAGATACCTACCCTAATAAAACAAATTAAAGAACTGGATAAAAACTGAAGTCTCAACATCGCCATGTTTTGGTAGCAAATTACTGCTTCAGGGGTAAAACAAAATAAATTATCATTCTTCAAATCCTGTGAAAAAGAAAACTTGCAGGGTGGATGTTAGCAGAGCAGAACAGCAAGTTAATGAAAAACTATCCTCAAATTGTTGGTTGGTGGAGAATCATACACCAACGCTCACGGGATTGTTATTAAAATAACTCCCATTTGAATAGACTTGCATATGGCTGCTGGGAGCATAATTTCAAAACAGAAAGAGACTGTATCCATCTTCAAAGTCAATGTTTACCTAGCTTATTCTTCCAAAGTGGTATCACTGCACTATTTGAAAGAAGTCATGTTCATCATAGGTGATTAGCTGGTACTGGGAGTTGTAATATGCTACTATTAATAGTATTGATCAAAGACTGTAAGAAAGAGGAAATCATTCAACTGGGTAATTCTGGACTCAATAGTTCACTTTTACTACTACTACTACTTATCATTTCTATAGTGCTACTAGACGTACGCAGCGCTGTACACTTGAACATGAAGAGACAGTCCCTGCTCGACAGAGCTTACAATCTAATTAGGACAGACAAACAGGACAAACAAGAGATAAGGGAACATTAAGGTGAGGATGATAAAAATAAGGGTTCTGAACAAGTGAATAAGGATTAGGAGTTAAAAGCAGCATCAAAAAGGAATAAGTTAAGGTACCATTGACTTTTTATTATATATAGGTCCAGTCACCTTTCTGTTTTGAAATTATACATGTAAGTCGCTCTACTTACAGCTAAGGTCCATCCAGCCTAGAATCATGGTCACTATTCGCAATGGAGAAGGGTAGTTAGTGGGGTCCCTCAGGGATCTGTGCTGGGACCGTTGCTTTTTAACATTTTCATAAATGACTTGGAGGTGGGGGTAACTAGCGAGGTTATCATATTTGCTGATGACACAAAGTTGTTCAAGGTCGTCAAATCGTGGGAAGATTGTGAAAAGTTGCAGGAAGATCTTGTGAGACTAGGAGACTGGGCGTCTAAATGGCAGATGACGTTTAATGTGAGCAAGTGGGAAAGAGGAACCCGAATTATAGCTGCGTCATGCAAGGTTCTACGTTAGGAGTCACAGACCAACAAAGGGATCTAGGTGTCGTCGTTGATACGTTGAAACCTTCTGCTCAGAGTGCTGCTGTGGCTAAGAAAGCAAATAGAATGTTAGGTATTATTAGGAAAGGGATGGAAAACAAAAGTGAGGATATTATAATGCCACTGTATCGGTCCATGGTGCGACCACACCTATAGTATTGTGTTCAATTCTGGTCGCCGCACCTCAAAAAAGATATAGTGGAATTAGAAAAGGTGCAGAGAAGGGCAACAAAGATGATTAAGGGGATGGGATGACTTTCCTATGAGGAAAGGCTAAAGTGGCTGGGGCTTTTCAGCTTGAAGAAAAGGCGGCTGAGGGGTGATATGATAGAGGTATATAAAATAATGAGTGGAGTGGAACAGATAGATGTGGAGCGTCTGTTTACGCTTTCCAAAAATACTAGGACAAGGGGGTATGCAATGAAGCTGGACTGCAGTGTGTAAAACAAGAGAAAATGTTTCTTTACTCAGTGCGTAATTTGACTCTGGAATTCGTTGCTGGAGAATGTGGTTAAGGCGGTTAGCTTAGCAGAGTTTAAGAAAGGTTTGGATGGCTTCCTGAAGGAAAAGGCCATAGAATGTTATTAAATGGACATAGGAAAAAATCCACTATTCCTGGGACAAGCAGTACAAAATGCTTTGCTCCGTGGATCTTGTCAGGTGATTGTTGGAGACAGGTGCTGGGCTAGATGGACCTTTGGTCTGTCCCAGTGTGGCGATGCTTATGTCTTTCGAACAGTGACCAATCCAGGTCACAAGTACTGAGAAGATTCCCCAAAAGTAGTTAGATTCTATGCTAAGGCAGTGCTTTACATCAAGTCTACTTTAAGAAAGATTTGTGGGCTTTTCCTCCAGAAATTTGTCCAAATCTTTTTTTTTTTTTTTAAACCCAGCTGATGAATAGCTTTTATCACTTCCTCTGGAAATGAATGTAATTGCTTAGCTGTGCAGTGAGTGAAAACATTTAGTCTTCTATTTGTATTTTATGTACTACTATAAACATAGAGGCTTGGGGAGGCTAAGCTAAGCCAGCCCAGCTGTGACCTTCCCCGCCTGCTTTCTCCTCCAATGTGGCCCCACCAGTACAGCCAAGAAGAAATTGCATCTTCCGCCTTCGCCCCCACCCCCGGCTGAGCCCGCCCTCAACTCCCCAACATGCCTTCTATTCTGGTCCCGACGCAGCTGCCCTGAGTTTAAACCTGTCATTTTAAGTTGCAGCGGCAGCTTGAGTCCAGTCTTTTCCTTCCCGCTCAGTGTCCCACCTTCCGCTGATGAGGTATTTCCTGTTTCCGCGAGGGTGGGACATTGAACGGGAAAGGAAAGGCTGGAGGCGGGCTGCCACTGTGACTTAAAATAACAGGTTTTAAATGCCAGGCGGCTGCAGCAGGAACGGAATGGTGGGCTGTTGGGGAACTGAGGACAGGCAGGTGGGGCTGGGTTACACCTTGAACTGGGGGGCTGAAAAGGGGGGCTGGGATAAGTAACCAGACATGGATGTGAGGGGAGGACAGGGCAGGGGCAAAGGAAAATCGTTGGACATGGATGGGAGGGGAGGGCAGAGGAGAATCGCTGCACATGGATGGGAGGGGAGGACAGGGGAGAGAGGATAAATCACTGGACATGGAGGGAGGACAGGGGCAGAGGAGAATCGCTGGACATGGATGGGAGGAGAGGACAGGGGTGAGAAGAGAAATCACTGGACATGGAGGGAAGGGCAGGGGAGAGAGGAGAATTGCTAGATATGGGTGGATGGAGGGGCCAGGGGAGAGAGGAGATTTGCTAGATATGGATGGAGGATAGGGGAGAGAGAGGAGAGTTGCTGGACATGGATGAATGAAGGGGAGGACAGGGGAGAGAGGAGAGTTGATGAACATGGATGGATGAATGGAGGGGAGGGCAGGGAGAGAGAGGAGAGTTGCTGGGTATGGATGGATGGAGGGGAGGGAAGACAGGAAGGAGATGCACATGGAACATGGATGGAGGGGGAGGGAAGAGAGGAGAAATCTGGACATGGATGGAATGAAGGGCAGGGAAGAGAGGAGAAATGCTGGATGGAGGGGAGGGAAGACAGAGGAAGTAAATGCACATGAATGGAGGGGAGGTGAGCATAGGCGCCCAGTATAAGAGGCTTGGGGAGGCTATGCCTCCCCAGCCACAGCAGGATGGATCAGCTGTTTCTATAAAAATGCTAAATAGTAGTAGTAGTAGTTCTCCAGCCAGTCCCGCTGCTCTGGGTGGTTTAAATAGCAGCAGGCTCATAGGCGGTTGGTGGCCCAACTGTTTGGGGAGGCTAAAGGGGGCGGGGTTAGGGGTGGGGCCAGGGGTGGAGCTTAAATCCATAATTGTCTGATAACACACAGAAAAAATAAATAAATAAAAATAAAAGTCACAATTAATACCTTTTATTAAATTTAGATATTAGCTATGTATCATATGTCAAAGAATAAAGTGGTTGCTCAAAGCATATACTAACCACAATCGCTCAACTGCAAAACACTATGCACAACTTTGTGCAAAAACACACTCAGAACCTTACTGTACCATAAATATTACACTGGGCAGAACATAATAGACCAATATAAATGATAAAAAAAAAAAAAATTGTAAGAATTCTAATGGTACTTGTCAACATGCAGCATTTCCTTCATCCCCTTTGACCTATTTGGTTGTTCTCAAACCAGCTTCCAAATCCACTAGCTGTTACAGGAATGTTTTTTCCAAACAGGGAAAATAATTCCTTTTTGGTTTTCCAGCTCAGTCTGAACATGCCCTGAGCCATATTACCATGGCTAGTGAAATGAAATACCTTTCAAAAAAGATATGAAATCAACAGCAATATTTCTTATGTCATAAATTCTACTGAAACCATCTACAAATGGCTACCACTTGCTCCAAATAATATTGAAATTACTGCTCAAACAAGGGTTCACATAGAACCTTGTATAACATACTGGCCAAGTAAAAAAAAAATTAAATATTTTGTTATTTTTGTAAGTTTCATGCAGATCTCTTTGTTTTACTAAGTTATGTTTAAACAAAGAGATCTGCATGAAACTTACAAAAATAACAAAATATTTAATTTTTTTTTTTACTTCTTTCTTTTGTTTTAAAAAACCTTCCTTCAGTCAGTCAGCACAGCAGAGCAGCACTTACCTCTCTGTCTCCTGAAATCCAAGCGGCCCCCCCTGGACCCGGGGCAAATTTCTAGAAGGAAGTGGGAGGGATCATCAGACAGAGAGTACTCTCTGTCTTTCTTCTTCTCCTACTACGTGTGCCGTCCCGCGCGTTCCCGCCTATGCGAAACAGTACACCACAGGACGGGAGCGAGCCAGCGTGCGAAGAAGGCTGACGTGAGCTGTGGAGGACCTGGGCGAGCCCAGCCGAGGGCGGGGCGAAGAAAGAAAAAAAAGCCGCTAGCCGCACGTCCGTCTTGTCTTCTGATTCGCAGTAAGGCAGCAGCACAGGACCAATCGGCGTGCTGGTGAGAGCCCGAGCAGGCGGAAGTTTGGAACTCAAGGGCCTGGGGCTGGGCGGGCTGAATTTAGGATGGTGCGTGTGTCCATCCGTGTGTGGGCATCGTCGTGGTCGCGCGCGTCGGCGGGTCTTAAAAAGACAATGCTGGGCCGAGCGGCGAGCCCCAGGGCCCACGGCCGGAACTGGGGGCTGATGCCGATGCGGTGTGTGTCATGTCGGCGGCGTCGTGGTCCGAATCCGACCAGCTGAGCTGTCAATCAAAATCCGATGGACTTCTGGCTGGGGAGGCTTAGCCTCCCCAAGCCTCTTATACCGGGCGCCTATGAGCAGGCTGCAGTGAAAGCCATCTCTAGCCTTTTGTAACCAGTTGTAATTTGATTACCTGCTGGGAGAGCAGAGCAGGGGGGGTTGGCTGGACGTGTCCTGGGTTGCCACGGAGTTATTTAACTAGGCTGAATAAATTCCTGCACATGAGCACTTCATACCGAAGAGACTTGCACTGACCCCTGAAATTTTAAAAGTGCTAAAAATAAGTTTTAAAAGTATTTGCATTAAATCTAATTGCAGAATTTAGGTGCTAGTAAGTGGGATTGGTATGCTATCTACTCAAATTTGCTCAAGCCATATGCAAATTAGTCCGTTTTTGGGAGGTTCTCATTTGCATATTTATGGGTAAAAATTGTTGGAAATGTTTACAGCCTTAATGTTAGGGCATGGCTCTGATCAAAAATGTGAAATTTGATCCAAAACGAAGAGTTTAGCTAGTGTTTTTGACTAAAAATAGAGTTCTCTGATTGGATGAGCAGCTCCTGTTAGAAAATCTACCGGGAACAGAGAGGAGAGAATCAATGGGTGGGTGGGTGTGGATGGCTGGAGGGGGGGCAGGGGAGAGGAGAGTTGCTGGACATTGATGGAGGAGAGGGAAGGGAGAGAGAAGAAATGCTGGACATGCATGGAGGGGAGGAAAGAGTGAAGAAGGAGATGAGATGAGGGAAAAGGAAGAGAGAAAAACTGCACATGGATGAAGAAAATAGGCAGAAGCTGGATCCACTGAACAGTCAAGTCTGCGGAGGACCCAGCTTTTACTTATGGATGTAGGACAAGAAATGAAGAAGGCAGAAAGTAAAGAAATAAATGGAAAGGAAGCCCTGGAAACGGAGTTAAGAGGACAGATAGCAGCAGAATCGGATACTGGGCCAGCATGATCAGAAAAACAGTCACCAGACAACAAAGGTAGAAAAGATCATTTTATTTTCATTATAGTGTTTGGAATATGTCAACTTTGAGAATCAGGTGCTCAGCATTAAACGTTTATATTTATTTACTTATGTATGGCATTTTATCCCACATTAAACATGAATTAGGATGTTTTGTGGCTCTACATGAGAATTGTGATATTATGATCCCTTGTTTCATATTGTTGACGGTCTGTATTTTCCGTATGGGTGGTATATTGGTGTATTAGGCTCTGCCCAGTGTAATATTTATGGTACAGTAAGGTTCTGAGTGTGTTTTTGCACAAAGTTGTGCATAGTGTTTTGCAGTTGAGCGATTGTGGTTAGTATATGCTTTGAGCAACCACTTTATTCTTTGATATATGATACATATCTAATATCTAAATTTAATAAAAGGTATTAATTGTGACTTTTATTTTTATTTATTTATTTTTTCTGTGTGTTATCAGACAATTATGGATTTAAGCTCCACCCCTGGTCCCACCCCTAACCCCGCCCCTTTAGCCTCCCCAAACAGTTGGGCCACCGACCGCCTATGGAGGGGAGTGAGGAGAAATGCTGAATATGGATGGAGGGGAAACTGCTGAATTTAAGGGCTGGATCGGAACACTTTGAGGGCAGATGCTGGAACTGGAGGAAGGATAGGGACAGGGCTACAGATGGTAGACAGAACGCATAAGGACACAGGAGGATGGTGGACATGGTGAGTGAAAAAATATCAAAATGGAAAGAAGACACCATAAAACAGAAGACACTGGGATCAAAGCGAATAGAAAAACTAAATGCTCAGACAACAAAGGTAGAAAAAAGTATTTTATTCAGAATTTATTAATTGGAATATGTCAGTTTTTGGAAATGTGCATCTGTGATATTTTGCACGGAAGTTTCAATTTCTCTAGTATTGCTGCAAGCCGAGTCTGACTTCTTGAGGTAACTTTCCAGTTCAGTATTTTGCCTTCATATCTTTTGATTTCTAGTTCCTTGTGTCATATCTGTTGTCATGTGTTTTTCATGTGTGATCAAGGTGCAGTAATCTGCTAGCTTGTACTATTTGCAGTCCTTTTGGTTTTGTGTTTTTCACTAGGTAATGCATTGGTGTTTTAGAGCCTGGTGTAATTATAGTGCTGCTTTTCCATGCATAAGGTTGTAGCTCGTCCTGTCCTTGCAATTAGTGCTGTTATGGTTTGGTAAGGTTCTGAGTGTGTTTTTGCACAACTTTGTGTATAGTGTTTTGCAGTGGAGAGATTGTGTGTTGGCCGTACTAAGGTGACATCAACACTTTAAATTAATTTTAACATCAGACATGGTTTTATAATATTTTGGAGTATCTGATGTTGAATTGTTAAAGGTATTAATTGTGACTATTTTACTTTTATTTATTTATTTTTCTGTGTGTTGTCAGACAATTATGGATGTAAGCCCCACCCCTGGCACCCACCCCTAACCCCGCCCCCTTTAGCCTCCCCAAACAGTTGGGCCACTGACCACCTATGACTATAAACTTCATTAAGTATCCCCTAAAAAAAACAGGGGGAAGCTAGTTGTCTCAAAGTTTATTAGATCTATGGATATAAAAAATTGGCTTGTAACTGTGTATGCAGCCAGACTTCTTTTTAAAATTATCCTTCAACCCAACATGTTTCAGAGTGTAACCGCCTCCTTTAGGAGCAATCCAATCCTTATTAGTGAATCAGATACCACATATACAAATCCTCTTACAAACAAAACTAGATCAGATGCAAACCATATATAAAAACAAAAAATATCAAAGAAAGGAATCAAAATTCATTACCTTTTATAGGTTATATCATCCCAATAATAATCTTATGGAGACCCCACACTAATAATACAGTGAAACAGAAATGAAAATGAAATTGGAATGAATTAACAGTTCTCTAAGGGGCCCTTTTACTAAGCCTACTACTGCTACTACTACTTATCATTTCTATAGCGCTACTGGATGTACGCAGCGCTGGACACTTGAACATGAAGAGACAGTACCTGCTCAACAGAGCTTACAATCTAATTAGGACAGACAAACAGGACAAATAAGAGATAAGGGAATTACTAAGGTGAGGATGATAAAATAAGGGTACTGAACACGTGAGTAAGGGTTACGAGTTAAAAGCAGCATCAAAAAGTGGGCTTTTAGCCTAGATTTGAAGACGGCCAGAGTTGGAGCTTGACGTACCGGAAGTCTATTCCAGGCATATGGTGCAGCAAGATAAAAGGAACAGAGTCTGGAGTTAGCAGTGGAGGAGAAGGGTGCAGATAAGAGAGATTTACCCAGTGAACGGAGTTCCCAGGGAGGAGTGTAGGCAGAGATGAGAGTGGAGAGGTACTGAGGAGCTGCAGAGTGAATGCACTTATAACTACCACTACTACTAATCATTTCTATAGCGCTACTAGACGTACGCAGCGCTGTACACTTGAACATGAAGAGACAGTCCCTGCTCGACGGAGCTTACAATCTAATTAGGACAGACAGACAGGACAAACAAGAGATAAGGGAATATTAAAATAAGGGTTCTGAACAAGTGAACAAGGGTTAGGAGTTAAAAGCAGCATCGAAAAGGTGGGCTTTTAGCTTACATTTGAAGATGGTCGGAGATGGAGCTTGACGTACCGGCTCAGGAAGTCTATTCCAGGCATATGGTGCAGCAAGATAAAAGGAACGGAGTCTGGAGTTAGCAGTGGAAGAGAAGGGTGCAGATAAGAGAGATTTACCCAGTGAAAGGAGTTCCCTGGGAGGAATGTAGGGAGAGATGAGAGTGGAGAGGTACTTAGGAGCTGCAGAGTGAATGCACTTATAGGTCAACAAGAGGAGTTTTAACTGTATGCGGAAATGGATAGGAAACCAGTGAAGTGACTTGAGGAGAGGGCTAATATGAGCGTAACGACCCTGGCAGAATATTAGTCGTGCAGCAGAATTTTGAACAGATTGAAGAGGAGAGAGATGGCTAAGTGGGAGACCTGTGAGAAGCAAGTTGCAATAGTCTAAGCGAGAGGTGATAAGAGCGTGGATGAGGGTTCTGGTAGCGTGCTCAGAAAGGAAAGGGCGAATTTTGTTGATATTATAGAGAAAGAAACGACAGGTTTTAGCAGTCTGTTGAATATGTGCAGAGAAGGAGAGGGAGGAGTCGAAGATGACCCCAAGGTTACGAGCTGATGAGACAGGAAGGATGAGAGTGTTAACTACAGAAATAGAGAATGGGGGAGGAGGAGAGGTTGGTTTAGGGGGAAAGATAAGAAGCTCAGTCTTGGTCATGTTTAGTTTCAGATGGCGCTGAGACATCCAGGCAGCAATGTCAAACAGGCAGGCTGATACCTTGGCCTGGATTTCAGCTGAGATTTCTGGTGTGGAGAGGTAGATCTGGGAGTCATCAGCGTAAAGATGATACTGAAAACCATGGGATGAGATCAGAGTACCAAGGGAAGAAGTATAGATGGAGAAGAGAAGATGACTCAGGACAGATCACTGAGGTACACCAACTGACAGTGGGATAGAAGTAGAAGAGGATCCACTAGAGTATACACTAAAGGTATGCTGGGAGAGATAAGAAGAAAATCAGGAAAGAACAGAGCCCTGAAATCCAAGTGAGGACAGCGTATCAAGGAGTAGGCTGTGATCAACAGTGTCAAAAGCAGCAGATAGATCGAGAAGGATGAGGATAGAATAGAGACCTTTGGATCTGGCTAGGAACAGATCATTGGAGACTTTAGCAAGCGTTGTTTCAGTTGAATGAAGGGGGCGAAAGCCAGATTGAAGTGGATCAAGAATAGCTTGAGATGAAAGAAAGTCAAGGCAACGGCGGTGAACAGCATGTTCAAGTATCTTGGATATGAAAGGGAGGAGAGAGATGGGGTGATAGTTGGAAGCACAGGTAGGGTCCAATGAAGGTTTTTTAAGGAGTGGTGTGACTATGGCATGTTTGAAGGCATCAGGAACAGTCGCAGTGGACAGTGAAAGATTGAGGATATGACAGATAAACGGGATGACAGTAGGAGAGATAGTGTTAAGTAGATGGGTGGGAATAGGATCAGAGGAACAGGTAGTTAGTTTCGAGGAGGTCAATAAGAGGAGTTTGAACTGTATGTGGAAACAGATAGGGAGCCACAGCAAAATCTAGGCTTGATGCATCCTAATGTGGGACTTTCCCATATGCTAATTCGATTTTTACCGCAGCAGTGAAAAAGGTTCCCCCCCATATTTTATTTGCAGGTGATGTGCTAATGTTGTCAGCACATGGCAACTGCAAATACTGCAGGAACAAGAGGCAGCATGTGCTCCCGTGTTAATCCTTTATTAATTGGATAGCATGTGATAATGTAAACATGGTTAGTGCTTCCATGCAGAGGTATAGCTGAGGGGGGAGGGGTAAAGGGGAGAGGCTGCTCCCCCCTCAGCTATACCTCTGCATGGAAGTACTAGGATAAGATTTACCTTCTCGATGTAAATCTTATCCCAGTTGTACATGCCATGATAACATCAAGACTGGAATACTGCAATGCACTATACAATGGTCTGATTACAAAGGGCCTGCACCAGCTCCAGTTGATCAGAATGCAGCAGCAAGACTCATAGAAGGTTACAAGCGACGTGACCATATCACACAATTTTTGCAAAAACTTCATTGGCTACAAGTACAATACAGGGCTAAATTTAAAACTCTATGTCTGATCTTCAAGGCCCTGAAAGGAAATGGCCCTGAGTACCTGAAAAATAGGATGATCCTGCACACACCGCCAAGGACACTAAGGTCCTCCCAAGGACTTTCACTAACCACACCCTCTCCAAAAGACATTATGCGATGTGATACCCGCAAGCGAGCCTTCTCCAGAGTACCCCCACACTCTGAAATGCACTGCCTGAAAGGCTGCGCTTAACACAAGACTATCTCTACTTCAGGAAGCAGGTGAAAGCTTGGCTCTTCAACCAGGCCTTTACTGGAAAAAGTAACTAACTCGTTAGTCTCACGTAGTGCTGTATGAAGGAATCCAGGTTGAAATCTCACTTTAACTATATTTTATTTTGTAATTGTGAGCCCTCCAGGAACAGAAAAATACCTACTGTACCTGAATTTGCACCACTTCCATAGCCTTCAGCTTGCAGGTGGCTTATATATTTAGGTACAGTAGGTATTTTCCTGTTTCTGAAGGGCTCACAATTAAAAATAAATAAATAAGTGCTAAAATGGGATGTGAACCTGGGTCTCTTGGTGTAATGTCCACTGCACTAACCACTAGCCTATTCCTTTGCCTTTGTTGCTTGCTAAGAATGCTCATCCTATATAATAAAACACACCTCCAACATTCTGAAGCTGACTGCATGGCTGAGGCATTCCTGCTCTCTGTATCCATCTCCTGAATTGACATCACGTACTTCCGGGTTCGTCACAAGCAGAAGTGACCAACCACACGAGGTTTCTCAGCCTCAGAATGTTGGAGGTGCATTCTATTAAATAGGATTGGTCAGTTCCTTGAAGCACAGCCAGAGCTCAACGTCCTGCACAGTAATGCTCACACACCAGAGAGAGAGATCGGGGGGGGGGGGGGGGGGGGGGGGAGGGGGGCTGACACCAGAGAGAGGGAGGGAGGGAGGGGGGCCTGACACCAGAGAAGGGGGGGGGAGGTGAGGTATCTCTGTCACACACACACTCTCTCTCACACACTCTCTCTCTCTCTCACAGTCAATGTCTTTCTCTCTCTCACTCTCACACACTGTCTCTCACACACTCTATGTCTCACACTGTATCACATTCACTCTCTATGTGTCACACAGTCACTCACACACTCTCTTGGTTTCATATACTCGGTCTCACAGAGAGTCTGTGTCTCACACACACTCTCTCTCGCACACACTGAATCTGTGTGAAACACACACTCTCTCTCTCACACTGTGTCCCACATACGCACTTGCACACACTCTCATTCTCACGCACACACTCTCTCTCTGACAGACACACTCGCACCCAGACTCACTCTCTCTCTGTCACACACACTTGCACATTCACTCTCTCTCTCACACACAGAGTCACTCTCACATACACTCTCTCAAACATACACACTCTGAAGAAAACCTTGCTAGCGCCCGTTTCATTTGTGTCAGAAATGGGCCTTTTTTACTAGTAATACCTAAAGCTGTCACAGAGCCTGGTACCAATCCTTTCCCTTTCAAAGGAGAGGGATATGGACAGCAACCACTGGTGGATTAAAGAAGTGTCATACCTTAATCCCTTCAGTGGTCAACAGCTCAATCAGAGCACCTTTTTGTACCCTGGACTTGACTGAAACAGATCTCACGTAGGACGTCCTTCTTTTTAGACTTGGACATTTCTTCCCATTCGATAATCACTGTGGAACATTCTGATTTTGGGCCCTCCTTAGTCCTGTCCAAAACAGGGGCGTAGCTACATGGGGCCACGGGGCATGGGCCCCTGTAGATTTGGCCCTACCCTCTCCCACCGCCAACCCTCTCCCGCCACCGCCGTCGTCGGGTATCTTTGCTGGCGGGGGACCCCAACCCCCGCCAGCCGAAGTCCTCTTCTCAGGCACAGCCGCTTTGCTGATCTGCAAGGGCAGGCTTCTGCTTCTGTGAGTGACGTCCTGCACATTGTATGTTGTACGTGCAGGACGTCAGACTCACAGAAACAGAAGCCTGCCCTTGCAGATCAGCAACGCGGCCGCGCCTGACAAGAGGACTTCGGCTGGTGGGGGTTGGGGACCCCCGCCAGCAAAGGTACCTGATGGCGGTGGTGGGGGATGGTAGGTGGCAGGGGGAAGAGGAGGTCAAAAAGGTTGGCGCCGGGGGGGG